>NW_017534744.1:13350-16365 GCF_001853355.1 Bactrocera latifrons | reverse complement strand
TGGAAATTGTGATATTAAGTGTAATTAATTAATAATTAAAAAAAGAGATTTTTTTAAACATTACACCCACTCTCTTACGCAATAAGCTGTATATAGTATATAGCTTATAGAATATGCAAACACTGGGTTGCCAGGTGCATACAGGTAACTTAAAAATAGTGATAGGCACCTATCCAATAAACCTTATACCAAAATAAAGATTATTTTATTGCGAGCATAATGATACAAGGTTGCCTGCGATAACTTGGTGCTGAATCCCGGCTGTCGAGTTTTAAAAACCAAAATATTCGTGCGGCTGAATACGTGTGATTAAAATCTTTTTTTAATTAATTTACATTATTCAAAATCTGGTTCATCGGAAGAAAAACTGTTTCAAGTTCTGAGGATTCGTCGTCACTTTTTTCTGTCATTTCAGCAAAAGGCGTTTGGTCCCCAATGAATCCTGTTGGTTTCAGATAATCATCAACAAACCAACCGCAGATTTCAGGCTGTAGTTGAATACATTCAGGTTCCGTTGCATGAAACCACATAGAATTGACAAAAATTGTTCTTAAAATTTTTTGTTGTAGTGATATCCAGCACGGTGGTATAATATTTGAGTCAAAACTTTTAATTTTTTTAAAGAATTTTTCGTTGTCTTCTTTTGAAAAATAACTTTTCATAAACATTCGATATCTCGCTTCATTCACCCTATTGCAGTCTTTTATACCATACATTTTAGCTGTGAACTCTTGAACTGTGTCCATCTTTTCGTTAATAAAAACAACAGCTGCATCTGTCAGTGATGAAAAAACTGTCCGATACTTTTCGTTTTTGGAAAAAAATTTCTATGGTTTCACTTCTCCATCGACATGTAGAAAAACCACTTCCAATTATGACAGCAAAAAATGTGGGAAGCAGATACTCAATCTGAGATTTGCTAAAGCTGAAGAAGCAGTATAAAAAACAAAAGACAGGACTGAGAGTCTCAATGATGCCAACATCCTCTTAAAAATACCAAATCAAACTGTTGCTTGTCATTTTTGACATGGCGGAGAAAGGGCGAAGCATTGTCAGAAAAAAATATTCACACAACAGTAAAACACGGAGGTGGTAGAGGGTGTATGTCAGCATCTGGGGTTGGAGAGCTCGTGTGTATTGATGAAATAATGGACAAAACACTTTATTTGAATATTCTTAAGGAAAATTTAAAAAAAAAGTGCTCAAAAACTTGGAATAGGGAACGACTACCACTTTCAGCATGACAACGACCCCAAGCATACATCAGAAATTGTTCGCTTATGGGTATTGTACGACACCCCTCACACTTTGAAAACTCCACCTCAATCCCCTGATCTCAATCCGATCGAACATTTATGGGACCACTTGGATAGACATGTTCGAGAACACCATGTTTCATCAAAAAATGGGCTAAAGCAAATACTTCTTGAAGAATGGATGAAAAATAATTCAGATGTTACGAAAAAATTAGTTCATTCAATGCAGAAACGTTAACAAGAAGTTATTAAAAATAACGGTAAACATACAACATATTAAAATATATTTTCTTCACCTATAATGAAATTTTATATAATGTGACGGTGACTTTTGTCCATAGGAAATATGCGTTATATTTTTTAAATTTATATTTTTGTACAATAAGTAAAGTTTAAAAAAAAGTTATATACATATATAAAAAATGAAATAAATTGCAGATTCAGTTGAGAATATGAAATTTTGTATTTTTAATATTTTGTGGGTGTGGCCACTCTTCAAACATTGTTAATTCCAAATGACGGTGACTTTTGCCCAGCAGTGTATGTATATATAAGGATAAATGCCCCTTGAAAGTTCATAATATCTGTAAGGCTCGCCGGTTCCAGKTTATAATTACAATATAAGAAACCGTGAGCTATTTTTAAAAATAAAATGAGTAAACGTGCGCGAGAATTTGAGTGTACCAACGATCCGGATATGTTCTGTTACATATGCGGTGATTATACTCTTGTACGGAGGCAGTTTAGAGATTCGATCCAATCTATATATTCAAAATATTTTGATATTGACTATGCTTCTTTTTATTTAATAGTARTTTTTAATTTTTTTCTTTTTCAGGCGATACATGAAATTTAATGTACCAATGATATGGCGAGRACCTACATGCCACTCAGAAGATTGTTATATTTGTATGACAAAAGTACTTGGCTTTGGCAAATCAAGAAAAGTGATTGAAGCTAACATACCTACCGTTTCATTGTCAGTTCCACATTTAGCTGAAGTTGCGTATCCAGTTTCGTTGTCAACAGCAGTATCTGAAAGATCATCTGAATATGGGAAATCAAGTTGTAATGAATTTTTAATGGAAAACTAGAGAAACGAAAGGAAAAAGCTCAGCTACATGCCTCTCGTATGCAACAATTTCAATTCGTGTCACCCCATGTTAAGGTGACATATTATAGAAATCATCACGATCCATTTGCAAAACACTGTACGAAGGAAGACAATGTAGGCTATTGCAAAGACATTCCAGGATTATTCAAAGAGTTTGGTCAACCATATGATTCCGAGGAGCGGCGATTGTTCATAGACAGCAATAAACTGAGCTTGAAGGCCGTATTACTGCATAATGGCAACAAAAAGCCCTCGATCCCGATCGCGCATGCAGTAAATACGAAGGATATAAACGAGATAATGGAGAAATTGTTAAAATTCATCAAAAATGAAGAGCATGATTGGAAAATATGTGCCGATCTTAAARTCGTTGGAATGTTATGCGGTCTACAAAGTGGCTACACAAAACACTTCTGCTTTCTCTGCAAATGGGATAGCCGAGCTCGTAAAGACCACTATTGCATTAAGGATTGGCCGGAAAGAGTTGAATTTGCAATTGGTGTGGATAATATCAAATACGTCCCACTTGTAAAGAAGGAAAAAATCATTCTTCCGCCATTGCACATCAAGATCGGCCTCATTAAAAATTTTGTTAAGGCGTTGGACAAAGAAGGCGAAGCATTCAGTTATTTGCAAAATTTTTCT
>NW_017534744.1:2078-12260 GCF_001853355.1 Bactrocera latifrons | reverse complement strand
AATGACTATGATGAGCGTTGGATTTTGAGAAAAATAAAAACAAAACCATTTACAACGGCGAATGAATTAAAAAATATGGTCAACAAGAATTTAAAAAAAGAGGTTTGTGCCGAGACCATTCGTAACGTGTTAACTAAGAGTAATTTCAATGGGCTAATAGCCAGAATAAGACCGGATATCAGTAAAAAGAATAAAATTGCACGGGTGAAATTTTGTTTTGTTGAAAGATTCTCACTCTTGGAACAAGGTAATTTTGTAAAAACTTGTTACATTTGATTACTTTTTATCTTATCACTTATTTTATAGGTATTGTTTACTGATGAGAGTAAATTTAACCTACATGGATCAGATGGAAATATGTACGTTAGGCGTAAGCCAAATACTGAGTTTTTGCCTAATAACACTCGGACTACGGTTAAGCATGGGAGAGGTTCGGTAATGGTGTGAGGATGTGTTTGTGTGTGAGGAGTAGGGAACATTCATTTTATAGAGGATAAAATGAATCGAATGCAATATTTTGACATTTTTGTAAAGCAAAGTGCGGATAAATTGAAGATATTGGACACATTTTCTCTCTATCAGGACAACGATCCAAAGGAATCGGGTTAGATTTTTGTCTTTTCGAACATACGCAATACCAATACTCGAAACTAAAAAAATGTAGTTTGAACATAAATTCGGCGAAAAAAAAACCCTCGCAGTCGAAAATTTTCTAATATTCCTATTTAGAACTGTCACTATTTGCTCAAAATTGACTAGATGTCTTATTTTTCATTTCTGTTACGTGAATACATTAGTTTACCGTTATTTCTAAAACCGTTAGGCTCCGCACGTGTTTTTTTTTTTCAGTATTTGCGGTAGTTTCGTGTGAGTAAGTTGTGAAAATAAGTGAAGTTGAACATGGTGTTGTCAATAGAAAATAAAGCAGAAATAGTGGCTTTATATAAAAATAAATTATCCAAACGTCAAATAGCTTGTGAAATGGGCATAAGTGATTGGAGCGTGCGCAATATAATTAAAAATTATACGGATTTTAATTCATTAGATCGAAAAAAAGGACAGTGGACGTCCGAAAAAAGTAAAACCTCGTCACGAACGACAAATCAAACGGATGTGCATTAGTGATCGCTTTTACCATGCTGAAGCGATCAATGCAACATTTTGTTATTTTTTCCGACTAATCCAAATTTAATTTATTTGGACCCGGCGGAAATTCCACAGTGCGTCGTAGGGAAGGGGAGCGTTTTTAGAAGGCTGTGTTTTGCGCACAGTAAAGCATTCGCCCTATTTAATGGTGTGGGGGGCTGTAACTAATTTTGGTGTTGGGCAGCTTATTATTCTAAAAGGATCTGTGAATGCCGAAAAATACATTGTAATTATAACGTACCCAAAAAGTTCATTTTCAGGATGATTTAGCCCTCGTGCAGTCTATGCTCCGACGTTTAGAAGCAGTAATAAAGGCAAAAAGTTTTGCTTCCAAGTATTAAAACTTTTATATTATATATGAATCTCCAATTATACGTTTGACAAGAATTTGATTTTGGTTTCTTTTTTAATAAAAAAAAAAATTTTAATACATAATCACAAGAATTAYAAACTTTTTAAAGATCTTTTCATAATCTACAATTCTGCATCAAAACTTTTCGGAAATTTTCTCATTGAAGAGAAATATCGGCATTTGAATAATCTTAYACTTAGTGTCCAATTATACGTTTGAGCCACTGTATATCTATCGCTCATTTACATGAACACAGGATTTTTATATCGAACAAGAGATATTTTACAATAAAAACTAAATTTTTATAGCATCAAAATTTCTTTATATTTTTCACAAACAACGTTTATGCCAAAGAAAATATTTTACTACATTTCACTAGTATAGTAAAATATTCTATAAAATTGTGCTGTTTTGCATATTCTTAAAAACAACTTATGACACTTTTCATGTACATGAGCGATATATACATATATATATGTGTATATGTATATATCTACAAAATAAAACTCATGCCCATTTTAAATTAAAAAACATCACTGACCAAGGTTTAGGCACACCCACAACACTTTGTTCAAAGTGCTTAATGCGAATAAATGCAATACGGGTGGGTCCATGGTTGGTTCGATTCCGGACTTTTTCGATTCGGGATTTCTAATAGTGCGGAAAAGTTGCCTTAGTACTTCCTGATTCCAATGCAACTTTTTGTTTTGAGATCGGATTGCAGCTTTAACCCCAACTCCATCCTTGAAATTTCGGAAATTCTCCTAAAATCATGAAATTGACTAGCACACGCAAATACAATATATGTATATGCAGGGAAATTTTCGATCTGATTGGTTCCATCACATTCAATTCAAACGCACACTTGATCGATGTCTGAGTTTTCGTGCATCGTTAAACTCGATCGTCTTTTTCTGTACAATCATACCGTTTCTGTACAATCACTTCCAATCATCATACCGAAACGAAAAAATCAGTTTGAATCAGTAAGCAGAGCAATCAAACCGATTGATCGGACTCCTTCGTTTTAAGCACGAAACTCGATCGGAAAATTTGTAGCGAACCGCTGTGCTGAGATATCAGCGAAAATTTTTTTTATATACATACATATGCACAACTGAGGTACATCATATGCTGAAATATGTAGGCGAAATGATGGACACAATTCGCAACAACATAAGGCGGTTAAAAACTGCTGAGCGTACCGGTCGTTCTCAGGTTTTAAGCGATCGCGAAAAGCAGCACATTGTTCGAAAAGTCAAAATAGTTCCGAAAATATCATATACGCAGATTGCTGTTGGGGCGAAAAACGAATGACCGTTAGAAGAGTACTACATTCGACTGGCTATAATTCGGATGTTGCCCGAAAGAAGCCGTTGATATCTTCACGTAACCAGAAGAAACGCCTAGACTACACAAAAGAGTGTAACAAAAAACCAAACACATTCTGCGACCAAGTACTCTTCTTTGACGAGACTAAGTACAATATCTTTCGGAGCGATGGTCGTACTTCGGTGCGGAGAAAGCCAAACCAGAGATAATGAGATCCCCAACTTCTCTCTCACTGGAGGTGAGAGAGCAATTGCTAAACGTCAAAACGTCAAACTGGATTCAGTACGTTTTGACGTTTCGCGATTGGAAGAAAAGAGACGACCGGATGGAAATCCCGCCAAAATAATATTAGAATGGAGGAATTCGTAATGGCCATCGTTTCTTCGAAGAAAAAAGAAGTAGTAAAAAATTAAGTAGTATTAGTGAAGAAGTGTAAAGGAGAATTTTTTAAATATATCAAGGATAAATCAGCAAATATAAACGCAAGTACCCATAAAGTAATTTGCGTACATAATTATATATGAAATTCTTATTAAAATGCCATTAAACTGCCAATATGAAAAAAGTGCATTGTGGGCTTCAGTGAGGGAAATACCGTATTTAGATTTCCCAATGAGGGAACGGATCTCGAAAGGTAAGTAATTTAGACTATATGTATATAGTGCAAAAAGTGAGTAATAAATAATAAAAATCCGATGTTAATTTTTTTTTTTTAAACAGAAAAGTGTAATGGAATTATCGATAAATTTTGGTATTTTGAGAATTAATTTGTTAAATATATAAATGTAAAGTTAACACGGGTTCATTTAAATATTTGCAATGTGAAATTGATAGCATTATTTAAATATTATTTATTATATATTTTAAATAATTAAACTCAATAAAGCTGGATAAAAAAAAAATGTAAGAAAAAGTTTCGATAAATTTCGATATTTTGAATAGATAAGTTCATATGTTGGGTATTTCTGCAATATTTGTAATATATGTAGTTATTTCATATTTTTATATTTTTATATTCTTTCTTTTTCTTTTAAATAGGCGTAAATTTTAGCTCAACCGTATTTTTGCTTATAAGCGGCATTTTTTGGCAAAAATACGCCTTGAAAAGCGATTGCGTTCGAGGGCCGTTCCTGATATAAATTTAAAAGTTGAGCCTACATTTGACGTCCCAAATTCTAAATTAAAAAATACAATTTTATTGGGTCTAGAAGGTTTTGCTCCCCAAGTTGAAGAAGCTGTCTCAAATGCACAAAATGCATCGAGGCAGCTTTTCCCAAGCATTGAAAATGAGACTGAAGATGGAATTTTAGCGCCTCTTCCATTTCTTGAGGAGGATGTATCTTTTAATTTTGATAAGACCGCGCAAACAAGTAGAAGAAGACATTGAGAGAAGTAATAAAATCAAACCAAAGTAGCATAAAATCTTTAGAGATTATTAGTAGGGGATTCACTTTCGAACAAAAGTTCGTGTCGGTTTCATGTGATGAAATGTCACTGAAATGTCATTTGCAGTATGATAGGAAATTCGATAGGGTGATAGGTATTGAGGATTACGGCGATGAAAATCGCACTTCTAGATTAGCAACTACTGCAATGACTATAATGGTGCAATGTATAGGTGGAGAGCCTTGGTCCCACCTATTGGCTTATTTTTTCGTAACAGGTTCCTGCTTTTTTTAATGTTAATGGCAAGGAGTGTATTTTTTTTACGATTTGATAAAAAGTAGTCGTAACTGCTTACAAAATTTAAAAAACACGGTTTTCTTTAAAAGTCGAGTTATCGGTGTGCCCATAAATCAACCGATGCTCATATTTATCCAAATACCTTCCAAAAAATTAAGGTTAAATTCGCGTCTCAATTATTGAGTAATACGGTCGCTTCTGGTACGTTGTCCCTATATAGCTCGGGAGGCTTAGGCTCGAATAGTAGGAACTTTATTAATACCGCGAAATTCGTTTCGTTTTTTAATAAGTTATTAGATATTTTAAATAGCAGTTTCGTTGAGGCTGTTGTACGAACCAAAAAAAGTGTTTGTAGGTTCCCCTGAAGTTAGAGTTTTTAAATGAGGCGGAAGAAGTTTTAAAAACTATTGTGGTCGTAGACGATTTAGAAAGCAACGCAACCAATTTTAGTTTTATAAAGAGGTGGGTGTTAAATATTAACAGTTTAAGACGCTTGTGGCGATTTTTGTCATACTCAGGTTTTCCGTACTTTCCGAGACGACTATGTCAGGACAGTTTAGAACATTTTTCTTACCTTACGTAAACGTCGTAACAAAGGAAACTGTGAGCTGCCTTTAGAACCTGATGCTACAGTAATTTCGGAACATAGTAATAATAGTTCACTATTGAATGACCTTTCTTGGCAGGATTTTCAAGGTTTACCACGGCCTGAACACTCACTTGTTAGATCAATCGCATTAGATAGTAATTTAGAAATTAATTTTTTGAAAGAAAATCCGTTTAGCTACTTTGCGGCTATTTTTATTTAAAAATTTTTAAACTGCACACATGTTTCCTGCCTTTACCATACTTAGGAGATGAACCTCCTTCGGACGAATTCATCTTCATGCATCAAAATCAAATAGACAAATGCAACTTAGTCAAGGCATTTTATTGCATTTGTGAAAATTTTGGAAACAAGCCTTTTAGAAGAATTCGACAGTAATTGTGATTAGGACATATTCTTTTTAATAAAATGAAAGATGTTATGCCCTTTTTGTGTTGTGATAATTGTGACCCAAAAATAGTTATAGCCCTTTTTATTAGAATTAGAATATATTTTTAAATTTAAATAAACACCTTTCTGTCCCTAAATTTAAAAATTAAATTTTGTGTGTTTCACACCTATAGGTTTCAATTTTTTTTGATTTTTTAGTGGTTACAACTAGCGAACTTAAACTTACGATAGAAAATAAAAAAGTAAAAATTTTGTAAACAGTTAGAATAAAGAGGCTCTAAAATAAGAAAGCAATTTCTTTAAGGAAAATTAGAATTTTGGACGCAAATGTAGGCATTTGTATATATGTAAATAATTATATTACTGTCATGTTTATATATATTTTTTATATGAATTGTTATTGTTTTATTTTAATCGTTATATGTATAATTATATCGTTTTGTTTTTTTTTTTTCGTTATACACTAATTAATTGTTATCGTTTTATTGATTTATGTAAGTAAATTTATTAATGGGTGATATAGGCCTAAAGGGGAACCGAGCACCAAAAACTAACTTCGCAGATCGGTACCGCGCCGGTTTCCGGCATTCGGAAAATGCTACAAAAAAAAAAACGCTTATTTTGAGACGCTCTCACACTGGAATAATAGCATCCTTTTCCTTCCTCATCGGCAAAATGTGCGAGCATTTGCACACTGTTGCCATTGCTCAATACGCATACTTATATAGTTTTGTGCACATCTATGTTTTCAATTACAACGTCATCCTACGTCAAAGAGAGAAGAGAGTAGCGTTTTTCACTGTGCACTTACATTGCGTGCCCATAAGATAATATATAAGTATRTATGTGAAACGACTGAATTCATGCGAGAATGAATAAAGAGAAATGCTTTGAAGGAAAATATACAAAGTCATACAGAGAATGTAAAAAAGCATTCTCTGAGTCACATACATATGCGGGATTTTGTATCATATGAACCATTTTTTTTTCGAAAAACGATAAAAATTTTAATTTTTTTTACAAAATCAGGACAAACTAGATAAAATTAATTTTAATTTAATTTTTTAATTTTTAAATAAATTAATATTTCAAATAAATTTTATTTATTTCGAATATTACAAAGGTAATATGAGCCCAATGAACTCCATTTCTTCAAAGAAAATTGATGACCTTCATGAAATATGCATATTCGCATTATTTCGTTATCATTTCCATATTTGTAGCAATAGAATTTTTTTGGCGTATACATACCTATGTATTGTCAGCGTCAAAAGAAAGTGTACACCTTCTTCCCATACATTTGACTCTTTATTTCAATTAAAATTAAAATTTTTTCAAATCAATTTTCATTTACAAATGATTAGATAGTTATTAAAAAAAATTAACAGCAATCCAAAAAAAACTCTACAACAACAAAAGCAACCAAAACAAAACCTAATATACGCAGTATATCACGCGTCAAAACAAAGTGTACAGTTTGCGAATATTTAAAAAGATTAGAAGCTAATACTTCGTCTGTCTTCCCTTTGCTCTGATAACTGCTTCCAACCTCCTTGGCATTGATTCCACTAAGTTGGACACTACTTCCTGGGAAATTTTTGACCACTCCTCTTGTAAAATTTCCTTCAGAGAATTTTTGCTGGTTATACTTCTTTTTCTTATTTGCCGGTCCAAATGTTCCCACAGATGTTCAAYRGGGTTGAGGTCCGGTGATTGTGGAGGGTGATCTAACTGTTTCGGTGTACGGTAGAGCAACCATTCCTTCACTATTCTTGCCGTATGCTTAGGATCGTTATCCTGTTGGAAGATCCAGGATTGACCTAAGCCCAATTTCTCAACGCTGGGAAGCAAATTTTCTTTTAAAATGTTTAGGTAATCTGTTTTGTTCATTGTGCTATCAATAAACACCAGCGTTCGCACTCCACTTGCCGCCATGCACCCCCAAACCATCACCGAAYCCCCACCATGCTTTACAGTGGATGTAATGTTTTTCTGTTCAAACTCTTGATTTTTTACCCTCCAAACTTAAGGGTTTTTCTTCCCGAAAACTTCGAACTTGCTTTCATCAGAAAAAATTACATTATTCCAGAACGATTTGTCTTTAGTTTTGTAATTTTCCGCAAATTCCAGTCATTGCTTTTGATTCTTTGTAGAGATATGTGGTTTTTTTTCTCGATACCCGGCCATACAGACCATTAGCATGCAATGCTCGCCTGATCGTGCTGCCACTAACGTTCAGTCCGGATATTCTGGATACTTCTTCAGACATTTTGACAGCACCGACAGTTGGATCCACCTTCGCAGCTCTCACAATTGACCGTATTTCTGTGGCACTAAGCCGTTTTGGCCTACCCGAACGTCTTCGATCTTCTATTTYACCAAACTTTATTTGCTTATCAATAATTTTTTTCACTGTGTTATGGCTTCTACCAATTATTAAAGCAATTTCATGTAAGGATTTTCCTTCCTTCTTAAAATTTACCACTAATTTTCTTATATCAGGTGAAGTTTGCTTGCCCATTGTCCAGTTGATGTGCACTCCACTAATTTCCAAACGCAAATAATATCCAATCGGCACAAGGATACTAAATAACTTTAGAATGAAGCAGTTACAGTGAGAAAACTATTGATAACGGTACATTTATTGACGTAAAATGAAAATGCGAGGCCTACTACTGTATTTGTACACTTTGTTTTGACGCGTGATATACTGCGTATATTAGGTTTTGTTTTGGTTGCTTTTGTTGTTGTAGAGTTTTTTTGGATTGCTGTTAATTTTTTTTAAGAACACTATCTAATCATTTGTAAATGAAAAGTGATTTGAACAAATTTTAATTTTTTTATACTGAAATAAAGAGTCAAATGTATGGGAAGAAGGTGTACACTTTCTTTTGACGCTGACAGTACATATAACATTTCTTTGGCACATTTGTCTGTATGTTTACGAAACTGAATGCGAGCCACATACATATCTACATACACTCATAATAACAAGTGTCGCACGCATCTTTCGCATCTCCGTTGTCACCATCAACCAATGGCCGAAGCTCTCGTATTGTCAGAGAGTCATCACAACGTTGTGTTGTTGGAAAATCCGAGTTGTGCCAAAAGAAACTAACAAACGATCGCCGATTGTTACAACAAACTAGCGTAAATATGTGTACATATGTATGAGCTTGCATGCACATTTACGCAGATTTTTGCGAGCCACGGAAAAATATGTTAAAATTGACAAATATTGTAAATCGACAACAGCTATGTTGAAACTTTTCTCACTTCTTTCTTAGAACAAACACCAAAAAGATGCTCAATTTATGATTTTTAGCGAAAAGACGCTTGAAGGCAAAGGAATGCTCAGGGAGATGTTACGGCGTCTGTTTTTATGAATGAAATGGTTTTTATTGTAAAGTTTACTACATTTGTGCTTTACCAATTCGGCTGCCATATTGACTTGGCATGCTATTATGCCATATGCTATTTGAGACAGTTGTTGTTTTCCATCCCAATATGAGTCTCTTAAGAATAAACTCCAGTCTGTACTTAACGATATTGATTTTGTGGTCATAACGACTGACTTGTGGACATGCAAAGCAAACAAAGGTTACATTACAGTTACGTGCCATTTTGTTTTAAATAGTTTTATGTTAGAATCGGCAATTTTAGCAACAAGGCAACTTCTTGACACTACCAATCACAATGCTATTAATATTTCTGAAACACTAAAGGGAGTGCTTGATGATTGAGGTGTCACGAATAAGGTTGTTTGAGTTGTGTCTGACAATGATGCAACGATGCTAAAAGCGTGTGAGTTGCTTAAGTATAAGCACTTGCCTTGTGTAGCGCACACAATCAACCTTATTGTGCAAGATGTTCTAAAATTGCCCGATTTCGACGTAATTCTTACAAAATGTAAGTCGGTAGTTCGCTTTTTTAAGAGAAGCCAGATCGCATACTCGAAATTGAAGGAAGCTCAGGGGGACAATCCGCATTCTCTTCTGCAAGATATGCCAACTCGCTTGAACAGCGCATACGAAATGATTAAGCGCATACTGAAGACAAACGAATTTTTTACATTAGCTTTGGTATCTTCTCATGGCGCTCTATTGCCGTTTTCAGCAGCAGAAGTGGATATTTTTAAAGATATATCCGAGTTGCTAACCCCATTCGAAGAGGCGACGCTTTGTGTGTCTATGATTCCGTTCGCATATGACAGGGATAATTATGAACGCTGATTCTTTTGTGTTTGTAAGATAAACAATATTAAAGTCAACACAGAAAAAGGCAAAAACATATTGACGACCATCAAGTTTAATCTTACCAAGAGGCTCGCAAGCTATGAAACACGCACAATACCACGAATTGCTACCATACTAGATACCCGCTTTAAGAAGCACGGATTTTGTAATCCCTTTAATGCGGAAGATGGTGTCAAAGCTGTGCAGCATGAACTGTTTACAAAACTACCTGCAAACCCACTACATCCGCCAACATCACCAACACAGGAACCAAACCGATTTTCATTTCTACAAGTCAAAAGCCAAAACAAGGTGCACTCTTCCTGGGCAGATGCCGTTATCCTGATGAGACAGCATTTTGAAAAGGAGAACCAGCCGGAAAAATGTGACCCTCTTGCGTACTGGCAGGTAAGAAATTATGCAATAACATATTTTTT
>NW_017534744.1:0-1214 GCF_001853355.1 Bactrocera latifrons | reverse complement strand
TTAAATTAGCTTACGCAACACTATTTTGTCATGCTCAATAGCAATACTGGCATAATATTTTTAAATAATCAAACGGACGGACGGTGTATTTTTTAAAAGTAAGTTATTTATGTATTCAATATAATTATTACATTATTATTTTCACAGATCAATTTCTTTACCGTTCAAGTTCAGATCGATCGACAGGTCAGGTTAAATTATAGCCAAATATTAATTGAAACTTTTTTACAGAAGGAAAATGCCTCGCAAGTGCGTATTGGAGTGCAAAGGCTCGTTATGCCTTCATAAATTTTCTGGGGAGCGAGAAATGCCCAGGTAAGTAGAATATTTAGTTTTATTTTCTTTTTTATATGTCCGTATGTAATAATCAAATGGTATTGCAAAATCGACGGAGTTAAATAATTTACATTATTTCGTGMTGCGTTTTGGATGTTACCATACATACGTTGGAGATAGCAAAATAACTTTTTAATTTTATATATATACAAGTGAAATTAAAGTTAAATTTAAAACTGGATTATATCAGATAGCAGAACCTTAAAATGTTGGATATATGTATGTACTCATATGTATGTAACTTGAAGTGGGGGATCGAAATCAATGAAACACTCAATTTCAAATTTTTTAACACACATTATTTTTCATATTGGGTGCATATATAATAAACATTTCAGTACAGTGAAAAATTCATTAACGAATAAAGGTGAACACGYTTTTTTTTGGGATTGTGAACGCATGCATACCTCCTATTACATTTATAGTATTATGTTATTGAATGTGTCATCATTTGTGAAAAGAGTTTCTTGACACTAACAAAATTGAATGATATTTGCTTTTGTTGTTTTTTGTTTACATTTTCCATTGAATTTCCCGTTTTTTTTGTACCAATTCCCTGTAAATACTGTATGTAAATATAATCGAACAAAAAAATAAGTTAAACTAAAGTAAAAAGCAATATATTTTGCTACTGAAATTGAAAAAGTGTGTTTATTTTCCATGTGTAAACTCATTCTTGACATACTGTATGTAAGTGTATAAAGAAACACTTATAAGCCTCAGACTTTAAGGGGCACATCTTGAGTGACCATAAAAAATATCTACGCCACCGGGTTTTTTTCGGATTTAGAATTAAACAAGAAGTTATTGCTTATTTCGGAAAGTTTACGATAATTTATTAATTATGTATTTCGCGTATGAAAATTCCTATGCTAATT
>NW_017534743.1:14364-30513 GCF_001853355.1 Bactrocera latifrons | reverse complement strand
AGAATTTTGCGATCAGTTGACGCTAAAATAACCAACACAAGCATAACGTGCACACAGTCACGTTGGACAACAYTGGTCTAGTCATAAGTACTGTTCAATAAGTTCCGTTATTTCGCAGCGCGTGTTTTTTGTATYAGTTTGTTGAAATATTGCATTCTTTAGAGGTGGTCATTCAAATGGCACATTTTTTGAAAGTGAATATTTCTTTGCAAAAAAATATCACACGTGACTTTTTATTACGAATTAATGTATTGTCGTTACATTATATCAGATTTAAAATTTTGACATTCTGAAAAATGCCACCCCCAAATAGTGCCGCCCTAGGCCCGGGCCTCACGACAATGTGGCCCTTGGCAATGACAAAAACTTCATTGCTTGTCTTTACGCGCAGGTAGACAGTTGCTGCGTATGCTTTCTCTGATGCATCGCAGAAACCATGAATAGACACATCGTCCGTTGGCGAAAAGTGGACCCATCGTGGAACTTTAACGTTATTTATGTACCTGTAGTTGTCCATTAATGTGTGCCAACGATCCAATGTGGTAGGAGACACAACCTCGTCCCATTGTGTTCCTTGTAACCAAAAAATATTGGTTTTGTTTTGAAGTGGAAGAAGTCAGTATGTGCATTCCACCTTATTCCAAGAGCCTTGACATCACTTGTGTCTTCGAAATCTAAAAATTCTTTGTTGAGCAAGTGGTCTTTTGGTAGGTCATGTAAAATTATTCCACAATTGGCTGTCCATTTTCTTAATGGGAAACCTGCCGACTCCAATGATAATCTTATTTCATTTCTAGCTTTAATTGCAGCCGCTATAGAGTGTCCACCTGCTAGGACATCATCAACATCCATGCATTTCCTGAGTATGTTTGAGGCTATTGGTAGTGAGCTTTCAACGTCGTCAGATAATTGAGAAAACATTATTATTGCCACATAAGGAGTGCAGTTGATTCCGAACGTTACTCTCTTCAATTCGAAAATTCGAATTTGCTCGGTCGGATAGGTGCAAAAACCGTTCCCCTGGTACTTCGTTTGATCAGATTTCACTAGGATTACATCTTCTCAATATCGCTATTGAAGACATATTTAAATAATCGCCATCGCAGAATTAAGATGGTCAGATCTGCCTGAAGAACTGGACCGGGGAGAAGGATGTCGCTCAGCGAAGTACAGTTTGAACTTGATTGCGATGCATTGAACACCACACGCACTTTTGTAGATGTGCTCTCTTCTTTCTTAACGGCATGGTGAGGCAGGTAATAGTTGTCACTAGAGTCGGCCCTTTGATAGGTGTGTATCTTTACCATATGACCCATCTCAACGTATTCCTTTAAAACCCAGTTGTACTCTTTTTGCAGATTTTCATCTTTGGACAACCGAGTTGCATTGCGATAAAACTGGGTGTACGCAATCTTTAATGAACTACCTAACCTAATGTTGACCGGATAGTCTTTCCTAAATGGTAGCGATACAACGTACTTTCCGTCTTCATTTCGCTTCGTTGTGTTTTTGTTCACGAAAACTTCACAATACCTGTCTTCTTCTCTTAATTTCCTTTCCTTGGGCATCTCTTCCCAGAATGAAGCTAACTGCTTTTCCAGCGATATTTCGTTGCAATATGAGAAGCAAGTGTTGGTTAGCTCAATTCTATTTGCACGCCCCGTGACTATCCAACCGAACACGGTCTCTTGCGCAAGAAGCGATCCCTGTACGTTCTTGCGTATGCCAACAAGCATAATCTGTGGATAGACGTCGCCACCGAGTATGACGTCCACGGYTTCATTGACGAAGAACATTTTGTCCGCCAGCGTGAGATCTGGAAAAGCCTGCCGAGTTAGTGCGCTAATATGGCAAGTCGGCAAGTTTCCTGTTAATTTCGGCGGAACCATCCAATTCGACACAACATGATTCCTTTATCTGCGAAGATACGGTGTTATTGATGCCTGACACTTGGCCATTTATCTTCCTAGCTGGCTAGTTGATTCTGCGCTTTAGCCTTTATGTGATGAAAGAGCACTCTGATTCTTWGTCGATGAGTGCTCTTGCGGCATAAGTAACGCCGCTGTGATTTATGTTTATTCGTGCCGTTCCCAATAAGACACCTTTGTYGCTGTTAGCGAAGCACGACTGTACCTAAGTCGTTGGCTTRCCGTTCGATTTGTTCAAGTTGCGTCTCTGTTGCGCTTGCCTGGACGTAGACGGAATCTCGTCCGATGGCGTTGATGATACTCTTTGGCTGATAGGCTGCACTGTCCTCACATGTAAAAGTGTGTGATGCCTCGCATGGTACGTGCTGCAGTTGAATGCACTGGTGCATTGCGACACCAAATGTCCAAAGCCCAGGCAAATTAATGCAGCGATTGTTGCGCTTAGCGAACTTGATCCTTTCCGCCGGTGCCTTGTTAAGAAACATGGGGCCAGATCTTAGCTTGGGATCTGCGCTTTTGCACATCAGACACGTTGATTTCTCAATGCTTACTTGGAAGGCGCCGAGTCTGTTCTGATGGCTATTGTTGTTTTGCTTAATCTGTGTGGGTGCACTGACAGGCTTTGCGGAATTGGATGATTTCTTGGCACGTTCTATTRCCTCTAAATCACAGTATTTATCAGTGAGGAAGTTATCCAATTCCTCCCACCTTGACGTCTTCGTTTTGTTCTTGACAGACTGTTCCCAAAGGGCCAATGTTGCTTGTGGCAGGCTCTTTGAACAAATGCGGATTATAATTGGGTCCCAGTTCCCAATGTCAATTTTACTGGCTGTCAGACAGGAGATGCAGCTGTTGATCTCCCGTTGTAGCCATTTTATCGAGCTTGAACACTCTTTATCGATTGACAGTAAGTCGAGGAGTATGTCGACTTGGGTTTCGACTAGTATTCGCTTATTTCCATACATGTCCGTCAAATYTTTCCATGCCGTTGTAAAACCTTCATTTGTAAAAGGGCATTTTGACACAATAACCTTAGCCTCCCCTTGAGTCTTTTTGTTGAGGTGGTATAATTCCTCAACCGGTGAAAGACGCCTGATTTTGATGTATACAGCTGTTCACATGACCTAGGAACGTTCTGCAACATACCCCATTGCATCACCTCACGTCACATCACACCACGTCACGTCACCATACACCACTACACACACACGCATCAAACACAGTACTTAAGACCGCTCATTACTACAACACTACACCACAACAACCACACCATTATCAACGAGACGACTCGTAATCAGTAACTATTCACCACCAAAACCTTCAAAAGGGATTGATCCGACCGGGATCGCTCTCTTACCCTTTTTCATGCGTGAAACAAGGCAGTCGTTCGCGATATTCAGTTTTTTTCTTTTTATTATCCGCAACAACCACCGCAATTTCCTTTTTTTATATTAAAACACCAAGTACGGGAGTGACGGGAAGCACCGAGTTCGTCAACAGTGTTCAGCAGTGGGTTTCACAGAAAACCAAAAATATACATATACAGTTTCAATTGTTCAACTAAAATTAATAAATATTTTATAAAGAGTGTGTGATAGAACGATCCGTGTTTTTATTTGGCAGAAGTATCGATATCACGTAAGTATACTAGTGCCAAGCGTAAACAAATGGTCCTTCGAGCCTTTCCGAAAGGCACCTAAGCAACAAAAAAGAAACAAAAAAAACTTAAGTGAACAAAGTTAAAGTGAACAAATTAAAGAACAAAGTTACAGTGAAAAAAGAAACAAACCACAGAATCGCACGGAAAATAGAAAGTGACGTGAATAAGATACCTAAAAGAAATTGAATTATAAAGAAACAGTGAAAAACAAACCCCACTAAAATCAAAACCGGGCGCGAAATAAACTAACTAAAAACCAAAACACCAAAAACAAAACCTACTAAAATCAAAAACGGGCGCGGTATAATTATGTACAAAGTGTAAGAAATATTACAAACATTAAAGTTAAAATAGCAAACGGGCGCGGTGTAATAACATATACABAAAACACAACTACTATACATAGTCACGGGAGATTACACCAACAAACACCAAAGAGGAAGACAGCAAATCATCAGGGACAGGCTGGATGTACATAAGAGACAAAAAAAACTGTATAAGGAACTGAAAGAAACAAAAAAAGGGTATAGGTTCAAAACCCTTAGGTTAAAATAAAGTGAGTCCGTTCCATATATAATTTGATACATAAAAATATATAAATTCAAATTTTTATGCACATATATATGTATGTATGTTAACGTACAGTTTCGACGGTATTTCGGGACACCGTTAACTGTTCTTAACAGTTTGATAAATGTATATAAAAAAATAATAATAACTGCAAAAAAAGTCATCACTGAAAGTACAGTACCCGCCTTTTGCTTAGCTTGTGTCATTAGACACCCCATAATATAATTAAAAAAAAAAAAATTAAAATTAAATAAGTCAAGTATAACATGAGATAATTCTTGCGATACCCCTTGGGCTATTAAAAACAAAAACAAAAGCAACAAGCAGGATCGCTAAAACCCTAAGCAAAAGTGGAAGATATGCAAAGAAATCCAAATATATACATATATAAAAAAAAATACATACATATATATAAGCATATTCTTCTAAAATTGCAAATTCTCCCATTTTAATATATATATGTACATATTTATATACATACAAAATCATATGGTACATACATAACATAATTTAGCTTAAAGCTACTACCTGTTTGGATGTTCAAATCGTGTCTCCAAACACACTACCAAAAACCATAACAAAAACAATTTACCCAGCCAAGTACCCATTGCTTGCATATTTCCAGCGATACCACTTGGGCTATAAAGCAACAAGCTGGATCGCTTAGAACATTCAAGCAAAGGTAGRTAATAAAAAGAAAAAAAGAAATAATAGTAAGAGAAAAAATGCATTACATTTATGTATGTACCAATGTGCCGGTAAACGTATGCATCTCCCGCGCGACATACATATGTACATTTGCACATTACATTTCTTTCCGCACATTTGMACTATTCAACTCATATACATACATAATTACATAAAAATATAAACATATATATATTATTTATTTCGCGCGTTTAGCAAATTGGTATATGTTACATTTTTATAACATATTATATATACATACAGACATATATACATATATGTGACCTGCTTAGGTGTCAAAAAATCAATTTTCACTTTTTAGTTGATTCGGATGGAAGATGAGATGCTTTTTCACGTGATAGATTCCAAAAAGTCATAAGTCATTTCGCACGTTAGCTCCCTTTTCGTAGACCAGGTCACATATATCAATTACATACCTAAAAGGGTACGAGCAATGCTAAGCAAAAGCAAACATATACATAAAGCATATGCATATACAAACATATGGTAGTAATATATAGATCTTGATAGTATGATATGGTAGTAATATATAGATACATACAAACAATTTTTCGTTTGTATTTTTCTTTCGCGTTCTTAATTCGTTTGCAGATAAAAATATACATAATAAGCGCGAGTGAACTGGAGATACATTGATACACGTCAAAAAATTTTCCGTCACATTAAAAAAAAAAAACTTTAATCTTTTTATGGGGTAGCAAATCAAAAACTTTGATCACAAATATATTTTTTGTGAAATATATAATTTTTTACAAAACAAATAAGCAAAAATCTTCTGTTTATAAAATTTTAATTTATACTCTTTCTATTAAAATGTATAAAATCTATTTGACTATATTGCTTTAGCAATATTAAGTTGGAATCAATTATTCATTAGACAAAAGCTTTAAACTCTATTGAAATTAATGCAATCTGACAAATCAAGAGAGGTTAAGCCAAAAACATAAACCACAAGGCACACCGGCTGAAGCTACACGCTCAAAGAAAACCTAGATAAAGGAATGTATATAAAAGTACCAGCATGTGATACTGAAGTTTTTAATGGATGTTATGATCAATRGCCGTCCTTCCGGGACATGTTCACTGCCGTTTATATAAACCATCCAAAACTCTCAAAAGTACAAAAGTTATACAATCCAAGGTACAAAACAAAAGGGGAAGCAGGCAGTATCGTCAAGCGATTCGCTTTAAATGATGAAAATTTTTAGCTGGCTTGGGAAGCACTGGTCGAAAGATACGAAAATGGAAGGGTTATGATAGAAAACCCAATAAAAACATTATTACATCTACCAAAAATTCAAAAAGAAACCAGCCACGAATTTCAATATATATACTCGACAGTGACTAATTGCATATCAGTGTTAAAAACACAAAATATCTCCACAGAATCTTGGGACCCCATCATAGTAACTATTTGTGCAGAAACTGCTCAATACGAGATAGTTGAGCGAATTGACAACAAAAATATAAATCTAAAAAGTCACCAAAATGACTCAAATAAAAACTTGTTCAAACCTCAAGCCAGCAATAATATGCAATACAATAGACGCGTTAATAAAAGTCACACTTTCGTGTCAAACCAAACTAATAAATGGCAACCATTATATGAAATTTKTAAAGGAGGTCATAACATAAGATCTTGAGAGAAATTTAAAAAACTTTCCGTTTYTGACAGAACAATCTTGTTAGACAACATAAACTTTGCATCAACTGTCTGTCCAATTCCCACGGGACAAAAGACCGTGAAAGCAAATTTAACTGTGTGTACTGTCAACGAAGACATCACTCATTGCTTCATACTACAAATTTTCAGAATATGAAGAAAAGTAAATTTCATAAAACCACCGGGTTATTCACTACAACCAAAGTGAAACCCCGAAATCTCAAATCCCTAACAAAGGGAAGAACAACCATGTTGCTCTAAAGCAGCAAAAATTCAAGCTCTTCATTCAGAGAATGAAAGCAAAATTCTTTTACCCACTGCGGTCATCGCTATTGAACATAGAGGAGAATTATTCAAATTAAGAGCATTRATAGATCAAGGTTCTCAAAGATCATTAAATGCTCAAAATCGGCTGAAATTGCCAATGAAACATTCAAATTTCCAAATTTCGGGAACGGGCGGAAGAATTATCCAAAATTCGAACAAAATATGCCCAATTACCATAGTATCTCTAAATGCGGATATTAGAATAGATGCGCAAGCCATCGTTCTACCGCAACTTACAAATTTGCTTCCAAGCTATGAAGTAAGTAAGATACACTGAGAAAAATGCTCAAATCTCAAATTAGCAGATTCCAATTGTCATACTCCATCACAAATCGTCATATTATTAGGCAGTGACTTAATACCTCAAATAATTCTTGAAGGTATAGAGAAAATCTCCAATAAATTGTTAGGCCAAAATACAATCTTTGGGTGGATTATAAGTGGTTAAGTCCCTGAAAAAATCAATTCTCTCACCACACAAGTGGAAAGTATCTGAAACGAATTTTTAAATAATCAACTTAAAAAATTCTGGGAAATAAAAGAACCCCAAATCACCCAGCTTTCAGAAAAAGACCAGACATGCGAAGCCTATTACAAATGCACAACAACAAGAAACGAACATGGTCGTTATTTAGATATTTATCTTTTTATCTGCCACATCATGGTTTAATAAGACCTAATAAAACTACAACAAAAGTAAGAGTGGCTTTCAATGCCTCAAAGTGTACGAGCTCAGGCAAGTCACTCAATGATGTACTATACACAGGGCGAACATTACAACCTGATCTCATGTTGCTAATTCTAAATTTCTGCATGTTTAAATACGTTTTCAATGGGGATGTAGAAAAAATGTATAGACAAATTCTAGTACATAAAGATGACCAAGATTTCCAACGTATAGTCTTGCGAAAATCAAGTAATAGTCCAATCAGCGACTATAAACTTAAAACCGTCACCTTTGGCATCAATTGTGCACCCTATTTGGCCATTAGAACATTGCATGAAGTGGAACAAGCAAATGCAACAAATTTGCCTTTAGCATCTTCTGTGTTGCAAACACAAACATACGTGGACGACATACTATCAGGTAGCCACAGTATCGCATTAGCATACGAATCACTATCGCAAGTGATCAAAGCGTTAAATTCAGCACAGTTTCCCCTAAAGAAGATTACATCAAATCACCATGAAATAATAAAAGACATTAAAAAGACTTATTAGATACAGATTTTCTTAAACTTGAAAAAGCTAGTGCAACCAAAACTTTAGGGATTCAATGGAATGCGATAACAGATCAATTCTCATATACAATTCAGTCTCTGCAATGTCCACCATTACAAAACGCCAAATACTTTCCTCGGTGGCAAAACTTTTCGACCCCGCAGGATGGCTTTCGCCAATAATGACTCAAGCTAAAATCCTTATTCAAGAATTGTGGCAAGATGGCACTGAATGGGATGAACAGGTAAAACCTTTACGTTTAGGGAAATGGGTTCAATTTGCTAACAACCTACATACTATATCTGAAATTTGAATCCCTCGATGGGTAAATTTCACACTTAACATTAACACAGAGTTACACGGTTTCTGTGATGCCTCTGAAAAGGCTTATTGCGCAGCAGTTTACGTACGCACACAGTACGATAACAAAGTAACTGCACACCTCTTGGTAGCCAAAGCCAAAGTTGCTTGAAGACACTCAGTCTGCCACGGCTTGAACTGAATGGTGCTCTTCTGTTAGCAAAATTAATTTCAATAGTTCAAACCCATCTGAAATTAACCGATCATAAAACGTGTCTTTGGTCAGACTCAGAAATAGTTTTAGCGTGGTTAGAAAAACCACCCTATTGCTGGAAGACCTATGTACATATCTAATCGAATATCCCAAATTTTAGACTTAATTGGCCCAGCAAAATGGCAACTTTTTGCAAGTGCAGATAACCCAGCGGATCTTGGGACAAGAGGTTGCCAGCCACTGCACCTCACCAGCACTACACTCTGGCGGAATGGTCCAACATGGCTAACAGAATCACAAGAATTCTGGATAAAGTCCCCCGGTCGTAATATAATACCGTCAGAAAGTCGGAAAATTGAGAATTTTCATATCACTCCAGAAGAGGATGATACTCTATAAATTTTCATCATTTTCTAGAGTACTAAGGGTAGTCGCTTATATGAACCAATTCATTCGAAGACTTAAACAAAAAATGAAAGGAGTACCAAATGATCCTTGCGCACAACTAACGCATTCCGACTTGCAACATGCCAAGGTCAGTCTAATATTATATACACAAACTCGCTATTTCAGCAAAGAGAAATCAAAGTTGCTCGAAAAGCGACCTCTCGAAAAGGGGAGCTCACTTCTCGTCTTAAATCCATTCTTGGATTCTAAGGGATTAATAAGGGCAAATGAAAGATTACCGAACTTCAACCTTAGTTATAACGAACTACTTCCCATCAGTATTCCAGAGAAATTCCGTTTTACTTACCTATTTGTAGCATATCTGCACCAGCTTACACTGCATGGTGAGCATCGCTTAATGCAACAAATGGTCCGTCAAGAATTTTATGTACCGCTTTGTTCAGATCTGACTACTGCGGCTTTTCCTGCAGCATTTGCACGCTTTGTAGGACGACGCGGGTTTCCTTCAAAAATAGTGAACGACAATGGGAAAAACTTTGTCGGAGCCCAAAGGGCAACAGAGAAGGAGTTTATAAACTTCACGAAAGAAGTCTCCCCTGAAATAGTTAACAAATATGCACCCCAAGGGATCGATTGGCAGTTTATTCCTCCATGTTGTCTACACATGAGCGGACTTTGGGAATCAGCAGTAAAAAGCTTTAAGTCCCATTTTAATAAAACGGCTGGTAATCATAAATTTAATTATGAGGAGTTCACTACACTACTCACTCGTATCGAAGCCGTATTAAATTCAAGACCTATATCACCCCTCTCGCAAGATCCCTCCGATTTAACAGCTCTCACACCAGGTCAGGAGCTCCTCTTCTCGCCATAACTGAGACAGAAGGAGACTCACCCACTTTAAATCGACGAGAAATAATCAAGATTCTCCATCACGAATTCAGCCACAGATGAAAGGAAGACGATCTCAAGGATCTTCATAAGATATATCGATGGAAAACGGCCCAGAAGGAAGCCAATGCAGGAGAAAGCGTCATAATACAGGACGAACTCCCCCTCCTCCGAACTCCTTGCTCCAATCATACATATACAGTTTCAATTGTTCAACTAAAATTAATAAATACTTTATAAACAGTGTGTGACAGAACTATCCGTTCTTTTATTTGGCAGAAGTATCGATATCACGTAAGTATACTAGTGCCAAGCGTAAACAACGGCCATGAACATATCTCGGAATGTTGGCCATGAAAGGTAGTCCCCTTTAAACACATCTGTATCGCAAGGCGGAAGGGAGTGGTTATTATCGACCTCACCAGATTTTTCTGTGTCTTCGGGGGTTGAGAGGGTCTCAGACATACCCTTCATTGCCCCCATGCAACGTATGTAGCATTGACCGCCTAACTTGAACATCTTTTCGAAGACATGTCCCCTCTGCTATTGAGGTCATCATGAGCAGCTTTCGCTTTGCACCAAATTTCTGTCAGCTCGTTTTGTTCCGTCACAAGAGCGTTTTTCAAGATGTCCTTTGGTGCGGCACTGAAATCAGACTTGTATTCTATAACGTAGTGTACTAAGCATATGAAGGCTTCCATGTTTTGTTGATAGTAGTGACCAGGAAGAATTGAAAATAACGACTTTCTAAAAGAAAACAGAAATACTCAAGACTGAGCCGAGAGCCCAAGAGTACGGGAATCACTTTGAAAATAATTTCCCAAGATTGAAAAATTTAATTGCAGAACACCACTGCCAACCAAACGAGAAAATATAATAATAATTTCAAGAAAAAAAAATTTACTATTGTAGCCGATATCGCAATATATATGCCTTATTAATATGACTTTATTTATTGAATATATTTTTAGCAAACACTTAACAACATATATATGTAGCTCTACTTTATATGGCTCGCCACCCAAGATATTGCTACGCCAACGAAAATCAGTGTGCCAAAGTGAAAAAAGTGAAGTGTCTTAAAGTGAAAAAGTCAAGTGTTCCAAAAAAACCGAAATTTTGGGAGGAGAGAAAAAAACAGAATTTGAGAAAAATAAAAACTCAGTGCCGTAAGGGATTTGTTGTGAACTCAAAATCGAACTAGAAGTTGCACTATTGCAATTAACTACTGTGCACAAAACTTTAATTTAATATCACCGAAAAAAAGTTAAGAAGCAACAAAATTTATGAAAATGTCTTACCGCTAATGAGTTGTGGCAGTAAATATGTTCCGTCGTGCACTGTTACGTTTAACGGATTTTGTGCACTTACGGATTTTTTTTGTTTTTGTATTATTTTCACTAAAAGACTTTTATCCACTTTGTTTATTATTTTTTTTTAAAAAATAATAAATAATTCTTTATATGTGACCTGGTCTACGGAAAGGGGGCTTAGGTGTCAAAAAATCCAAAAAATCAATTTTCAATTATTAGTTGATTCGGATGGAAGATGAGATTGTTAACAGCAGTTTCCCAGAAAACTAGTTTTCGGACGTTAGCTCCCTTTTCGTAGGCCAGGTTACATATAAAGATTTATACCGCGTGTCACAGATATTGAAATGTGCTATGGAAAATAACCACGTACCTCTGATTTGAATGTTCGAACGTATTTGGTGTGCGGTGTTTGTCTGTTAGTGGGTGTACTGCACACCAAAAAATTTATGTGAAAATAAAGGATCCGGTGTGCGGTGTTGGCTGGTAAATTGGTGTGTAGCGTCTTGTTGGTTATGTGAAAAAATTATGAAAAATATCCGGCTCGAAGGACCAATGTTTATTCTCGAACTCTCGAGGAGTCACTCAAGGAGGACGAAAAAAGAAAAAAAGAAAGATATATTAGTCAAGAAAAGCCAAGTTTTGTGTTTAACATAAAAAAAAAAACGTTTGGGTCTTTATTATGACTAATAAATGTGGTTATAAAATATATTACCTTGTTGGTGTTTATACTAATGGTGATGATGGCCGATGGACGTCCTGCTTATCTCCCTTCTTCTTTAAAAGTGACAAAAAGTGACTAGCAGAATCGCTTGCTAAGCTACTGAGTAAAGTGTACGAAAATATTGTCAGTTGAGTGAAAACTATTAGCGGTTTGTGTCAACAGTAAACTGGCAATAGTTTGTTATATGCTCACTAGGTGGTAATAAGAAATTAGACCCGGGCCTAACCAACAGGTTACAAATAATGTAGAATCTAATAAATGTAGATAGAGGACGAATTGGATATTAAAATACATAAGTTTAATGCCATTGAAATAAATCCGCATTATTACACCGTTTAAAGAATATGATAATTGTTCGGCAGTGCTGGTCCAATTTTGTAGGAAAATGTATTAAAATTTTTGCTTTAAATCTACTTCAAAAATAAATAAAACGCATGCAATGAAAAACAATTTTTTTTTTGTTTTTCATGCAAAAGTACCAACTTTCGCGGTGTTAAACATCTATTCTCCCTATAGCACTTTCAAGTTAGCAGCGGTCGGACTCGTTTCTTAACGGAGCTCCCTAACGAGGAATATGTAAATGAAAACAGTGAAGTATATACGTACAATTTCAAACTGACCCTCTCACAAATAATACAATTGCTAAGTATTTGGAATAATAAAATAGAGCTGCAACGCTCTTCCGGTTCATCATGTGCAGTTCACTATATATCTGTCGATTGGAAATACGAATTTTGTAGACTACCTTTTGGTTAGAAGAACGACATTACAAGTACATTCCTAAGTACCATCCATTATGTGCCACGTGAAGTTTCCGGAAAATTGTGCCATGTTTATGTCGACGGCGTTTTTTTTGTATCTGTAAAAGGCATATCTGTAATGGCAAACGAAATAAGGACTACGAATTGCGGGCATTCACCTGGAATGTCGAAGTTTGGTGTGGGATTCGTGGTGGGAGGGAGACTCCGTCGCCGAGAACTATCATTCGCTCCGGTGAATGAACGTCTAGCTACAATCCGCATCAAAGCGAGGTTTTTAAACATATCGCTGATTTGCGCCCACGTGCCGACGAATGAGAAGGACTATGTCACCAAAGATGCTTTCTATGAGCGCTTGAAGCGCACTTATGAGCACTGCCCCCGCCACGATATCAAAATCGTGCTTGGCGACTTTAACGCAGGAGTGGGCAAAGAAGGTATCTTTGGCGCTACGGTCGGTAAATTCAGCCTTCACGACGAATCATCCCCAAATGGGTAGAGGCTGATCGACTTCGCCGGAGCCAGAAATATGATTATCACAAGAAAATACATTAAGCTACCTGGCTGTATCCGGATCGAAAAGCCACGAAACAGATCGATCATGTTGTGATAGATGGAAGACACGTCTCCAATGTTCTAGACGTGCGTACGATCCGAGGTCCTAACATCTACTCGGACCACCAACTTGTTGCAGGCACGATTCGCACCCACCTGTGTGTAGAAAAAAATGCACGTCAACAAATACAAGGAAGGTTCGATGTCGAGAATCTGCAATCACAACAGACAGCTGAACGTTTTTCTACTGGGCTTTCACACCATGTTTAAATGGGGTTAAGCATCGACCCCCTCTACCCGGTAAAACTGACGCATTCTAATTCAACAGCGCAATTCACCACAGCTGATGACACTACAAAACACCTCACCACACCTGAGCTCCTACCCACTAAACAAAAAGGATAGACAACAAGATAAAAGACACACTTCGTTGTACACAATTCGAAGCACACATTCGTTTACACACTGCGCCGCGTCGACACCTTTCGCCAGCACATACAATTCATCACATACAAATCGATCAACAACACTCGTTCCTGGTGATACATTGCGCTGCGTCGACACTTAATTCAATTGGACTTTTGGTACACGTCGTCACAGACAGTTCGAGCATCAACCCCCGCCTATATATCCTCGTTTTTGGACACCAATCTCGCGCGCTGCAGTAACCACTGTGACCCCTACAATCTAATAACATTAAATTTTTAAAACATTTAACTTATCTGTTAACATAATCATTGAAGATTTAACATTATACAAAACAAGAGATTTTCATAATAAATTACATTGTCATTATAAACTCAAGTGTACCCGGTATTTTTACTTCGACTGCGCGTGACAACCATTTAAAAAGGGTAAAAAATAGAGATACATGTTTATATACATACAATCTAAGGTTACGAATTATTCATGGTCCTTCGAGCCTTACAGACAGGCACTATAAATTAACAGCCACAAAACCTCAGTATGTACAGTAATAAACCTTTGCTTTGTTTACATACATATACTCAACTCTACAAAATCTTAGGGTGTTGTGTAACACTAACACTTCATGGTAATCAGGGCGTTGTGTTAGCATTTGAGCTACATATAAATTTTAAATTTTGATGATCAACACTTTAAAAGATATTAAGTAAAGCAAGTGTTTACGTTATTTAAGTGATTATATTGAATTACTTTGAATACCTGTTCAATTTTATTGGGATATTACTTGTTATTTAATGTTAAATCAGTTGTGTTTGATTGATTTATTGTGATAGACTAAAAATGAAGTGAGTAAGAAAAAGGATTACAAACTAGTGTACAAAGAGATGAGGATAACGGAAAATAGTGATGGGAAGTGTTGCCACGTATATATATTTCCAACACTCCTTCTCAACACTTTA
Organism: Bactrocera latifrons; assembly: GCF_001853355.1. NCBI lineage: Eukaryota > Metazoa > Arthropoda > Insecta > Diptera > Tephritidae > Bactrocera > Bactrocera latifrons. The sequence continues at coordinate 15,891 of NW_017534743.1, read as the reverse complement.
CAAAAATTATTTACTTATATCTACTAATATATACCCATATCTTTTGAGAATTGTAAATGCTTTAACTTTTGTAAATTTTTAGTTAACATATCTGACATCATATTGTTTGTTGAAATATAATTTAAATCTATTTCATTGTTAATGTACATCTGCCGGATATGATGAAATTTGATGTCAATGTGCTTGCTCCGTRCATGATAAATTGGATTCTTCACCAGACTTTGGGAACTCAGATTGTCGTTATTTATTACCATASATCCGCTYTTGCCAAAACCCATTTCTTTTAGAAGTTTGCTTATGTACGCTGCTTCTTTTGCTGCCGCAGATAATGCTATATACTCGGCTTCTGTACTACTTAGAGCTACGACGCTCTGTTTCTTAGATTCCCAAGAGAATACACCACCAGCTGCTACGAAAGCATACCCCGTATAGGACTTACGGTYAGTTGGATCACTACCCCAATCAGCATCTGCAAAGCCCTCAAYATMTTTGCCAGTTTTTACGTAGTGTAATTTAAAGTYCACTGTCTTCTTCAAATACCGTAGTAAGTGCTTTACTCCAGCTTCATGCTCTATATGTGGATCTGTATTACGCTGAGATAATTTGCTAACTGAATGGATTATGTCAGGACGGGTTGATATTGCTAAATACAATAGCGCGCCTACTATTGATTGATACTGCACTTTATCGACCTTCTTGCACATTTCGTTACTGCAATGAACCTTAAACCCAGCATCCAATGGAGTTGTAGCGTCTCTACAAACTTCCATATTGTATTCTTTAAGCAACCTTAAAATGTACTGCTTTTGACACAACGTCATACTGCCCGTTTCACCGCAACGCCCTATTTCCATGCCCAAGAAATGCGTTAACTGACCACCGTCAACGATGTCAAACTTGCTTGCTATGTCGGCTTTGATCTTGATTAGTTCAGACTTATTCGAACTCGCAATGATTTACTCATCTACGTACACAACGTAGCTCTCAATTGCACAAAATATAAGTACATACATACGTATATAGTCCGACTATTAGGGTGTACCTAAGTAYAAAATATTCGGACATCAAATATTTTAATATATAAAAAAACAAGTAAGGAAGGGCTAAGTTCGGGTGTCACCGAACATTTTATTCTCTTGCATGATAAAGTGATAATCGAGATTTCAGACGTGGTTGTGAACCGATTTCACCCATATTTGGTACATGTGTCATCAGGGTGTTATAGGGTGTACAGGACATACAGGGTGTCATATTGCATACCGAATTTCATTGAAATCGGTCGAGTACTTCCTGAGATATGGTTTTTGGTTCATAAGTGGGCGACGCCACGCCCATTTTCAATTTTTAAAAAAAGCCTGGATGCAGCTTCCTTCTGACATTTCTTCCGTAAAATGTAGTGTTTCTGACGTTTTTTGATAGTCGGTTAACGCACGCAACGTGATTTTCAACATAACCTTTGTATGGGAGGTGGGCGTGGTTATTATCCGATTTCTTCCATTTTTGAACTGTATATGGAAATGCCTAAAA
>NW_017534743.1:3789-13199 GCF_001853355.1 Bactrocera latifrons | reverse complement strand
AATAAACTGCTACAATGACACATCGCAAAATGTTGATTTGTATACCGCTATTGCAACACTGGATTATGAAAATATAAGAAAACATCTACCTCCAATACTATTAAAATTAATTTAGATTTGAAATGTTCATATAAGTAAATTAATGTATCTATACAAAATGGGACGAAGGCCTAAGCAGCCAGTTCTTTTTTTTTTTAGTATGTCTGTAAATTTATTTACAGGTCATTTTGAAATAAATAAATAAATATATTGCAATAACATTGCAAACTATATTAATTAAAAGAACGTTTTTTATAGATATAACCTGAAAAAATAACAAAAAAAAACTCTTTAACAGAGTATTAAATTTATTATACTTAATCGTTTCTATTAGATACCATAAATCAGTTTACACTGAGAAAAACTTTAAAAAATAACATACTCGTCTTTCAAATCAGTAACAAAAATGGTTAATAACGAAAAAAATCAAAATACACCATCAGGAGCTACGTAGGTTTCTGGACTCGCCTCCAAGCGGCTTATGACACCATAGTAGAATCTGACGATTCAGCTACCTACTCCCCACAGTGGAGTAGAGCTATCAGCAACAGACAGTCAAAAGGCAAGTTCAGGCATCCACCTCGAGGTGCCCGCATGTGACACAGAAACATTTTATGGAGGTTATGGCTGTCCTTCCGGGACATGTTCACAGCCGTTTACATCAACCATCCAGAACTATCAAAAGTACAAAAATTGTATCACCTCCGATACAAGACAAAAGGTCAAGCAGGCGCCATAGTAAAACAGTTCGCTCTTAATGACGATAATTTCAATTTGGCTCGTTAAGCTCTAAAAGCTAGATATGAAAACGAAAGAACACTGGTCGATAAGCAAGTAACGACACTAATGAACTTGCCAAAAATTAAGAAAGAAACGAGTGTAGAATTCATCAAACTAGAATCCACTGTTTCTAATTGCCTGCCGGTCCCATCGACACTAAATATTCCCACAGACAGCTGGGACCCTATTCTGGTAAACATTTGCACCACCGCATTACCAGAAAATCCATTACTTTTGTGGGAGCAATCGCTCTCATGACGAAAGAAGTGTCCAACGTGGCAACAAGTGAAAGATTTTCCCACCACCCAATATGAAATTGCGGAAAGGTTAGAAGAAAAAATACTCAAAATTAAGAACACTAAACACAACCAAAATGGAAGCTTAAATAGACCCCAAGCTAGAAGCAACAAAAATTTAATCAAAAGCTTTTACAAAACACAAACGTTCACATCCGAACAAAGAAAACAAACCTCATGCGAACTATGTATCAGAGGGCATAAACTTATATCTTGCAAGAAGTTTAAAAACACAAAAGTTAAAGAAGGAAATAATTTTGTCAGGTCAAAACGACTTTGCACAAATTGCCTGTCACATGCGCATACATACACAAATTGCAAAAGCAAATTTAAATGCTTATATTGTCATAAAAGATATAATACAATGCTTCATTACAGCACATATACCATCTCACCTCAAAGAAGCGCATATACAGAAAGAACCACGGGTTCTATTGCAAAAGCAAATCCCGAAACCTATATTGTAAAAATTACCAAGAGACACTATGTTGTTCAAAGGCACAAAAAGCTCAAACGCTTCACATCCAAACACAAAGTGGACCAGTTACAAAACTAGTTACCACCATACCAACTCAAGTTGAGTATAATACAAACAAATACCTTAATTCACAATTAAGGCAATTTCAAAAGTTAAAGAAACTTCCCTTTATATCAAACAAAACTCTAGAGGATCAGTATTGTGAAGACTTCTCTAAAGCCAGAACTACTCGATCAAACGACAAAAACATGAGCCACCATTTTCCAATACTCCACAAATTGGTATAAAAAAACAAAGTCAGATTTACCTCTGACAGTAAAAGCAGATACAACTTTTCGGCCCCGCAGGATGGCTTTCTCCAATAATGAAAAAAAATAATATGAACAAATCCTAGAGCGGTGGCGGGCTACTAAACGCTGAATTAGCGTAACCGCACTAAAACATAAAATAGAAGATAACATAGTTGTATCAAAAAGTCGAAAAATCGACACCTTGCAAAATTTTCAAAAATAAATAAAATCTTAAAAGGAAGTTAAGGGATCACCATACTCTAAATGCGACACAGTGACGCACCTACACTTACAAAAATCAAAGGTCGCTCTTATCACATTTATACAAGCGCTTCGCATATGGGTGGGTTATGGGAATAAGCTACACAAAGCATAAAATTAATTATGAAGAATTCTCTTCTCCACGAATCGAAGCCATTCTCCATTCACGGCGATTCTCTCGCAAGATCCCTCTATTGTCACAGCCCTAACTCCAGGGCTAAACAGACCCATTCTAGCCACATCTGAGCCAGGCGTGGAGTTACCATCCTTTATGAGCCGATAACATTGAAAAGACAAATAATAAAAAACCGGTATACCATACCGATAAAATAAGACATTTTAGATAACCGCTAATAAAATTATTAAAAGAAAAAAACTTTTTTTGGTATAATAATACATTAAGTCGTCAAAACACACAAAATTAATTAATACCTCTTCTTCTTCTTGATTGGCGTAGACACCGCTTACGCGATTATAGCCGAGTTAACAACAGCGCGCCAGTCGTTTCTTCTTTTCGCTACGTGGCGCCAATTAGATATTCCAAGTGAAGCCAGGTCCTTCTCCACTTGGTCCTTCCAACGGAGTGGAGGTCTTCYYCTTCCTSTGCTTMMCCCGGCGGGTACTGCGTCGAATACTTTCAGAGCTGAAGTGTTTTCGTCCATCCGCACAACATGACCTAACAACCTCGAGTCATCCGTTGTTGACATCGTCCAAGCCTCTGCACCATATAGCAGGACGGGAATTATGAGTGACTTATAGAGTTTGGTTTTTGTTTATCGAGAGAGGACTTTGCTTCTCAATTGCCTACTCAGTCCGAAGTAGCACCTGTTGGCAAGAGTTATCCTGCGTTGGATTTCTAGGCTGACATTTTTGGTGGTGTTTACGCTGGTTCCAAGATAGACGAAATTAGCTATAACTTCAAAGCTATGACTGTCAACAGTAACGTGAGTGCCAAGTCGCGAGTGCGACGACTGTTTGTTTGATGACAGGAGATATTTCGTCTTGCCCTCGTTCACTGCCAGACCCATTTGTGTTGCTTCCTTGTCTAGTCTGCAGAAAGCAAAACTGACGGCGATGGTGTTGAGGCCGATGGTATCAATATCATCCAGGGCATTTGAGGATTGGGCATAGCACACTTAAATTCCAATCGTTCGGCATGCTTTCGTCCAACCATATTTTACAAAGAAACTGATGCATGCTCCTTGTCAGTCCTTCGCCGCCGTGTTTGAATAGCTCGGTCGGCAATCCATCGGTCCCCGCCGCTTTGTTATTCTTCAGGCGGGTAATTGAATTGCCATTCGAACTTCTTCATGGTCGGGCAATGGAACGTCTGCTCCATCGTCATCGATTGGGGAATCGGGTTCGTCTTTCCATTCAGCAGGCTGGAGAAGTGTTCCCTCCATTATTTAAGTATGTTCTGGCCATCGGTGACTAGATACTTTTTGGACGTTCCACAAGAGTGCACTCCGGTCTTGAAACCTTCTGTAAGCCTCCGCATTTTTTCGTAGAATTTTTGAACATTACCCCTGTCGGCCAGCTTATCAAGCTCTTCGTACTCGCGCATTTCGGCCTCTTTCTTTTTCTGTCTGAAAATGCGTCTCGCTCCCTCTCCAACTCTCGGTATCTATCCCATCCCGCACGTGTTGTGGTCGATCGTAACGTTGCGAGGTAGGCAGCCTGTTTTCTCTGCGCTGCGAGACGGCACTCCTCGTCGTACCAGCTGTTCTTTCGCACTTTCCGCAAAACCAATGGTTTCGGTTGCAGCTGTACGTAAGGAGTTTGAAATGCCGTACTACAGTTCCCTTATACCGAGTTGTTGACGAGTGCTCTCAGAGAGAAGGAGTGCAAGCCCAGTAGAAAATCGTTCGGCTGTCTGTTGTGATTGCAGCTTCTCGATGTCGAACTTTTGTTATGTTTGATGACGTGCGTTTTTTGGGGCACAGAGGCGCGTGCGAATCTTGGCTGCAACAAGATAGTGGTCCGAGTCGATGTTAGGACCTCGGAGCGCACGCACATCTAAAACACTGGAGACGTGTTTTCCGTCTATCACAACATGATCGATCTGGTTGGTGGTTTTTCGATCCGGAGATAGCCAGGTAGCTTGATGAATCTTCTTATGCTGAAATTTAGTACAATCAGCCTCAACCTATTTGCGGAWGTTTCCTCGTGGAGGCTGAATTTACCATCCGTGGTGGCAAAGATGCCTTCTTTGCCCACCCTGGCGTTAAAGTCGCCAAGCACGATTTTGACATCGTGGCGGGGCAGCTTTGGGCTTTAGGTGCTTTCCAAGCACTCGTCGGGGCGTGGGCGAAAATCGACGATATGTTGAAGAACCTCGCTTTGATGCGGATTGTGGCTAGACGTTCATTCACCGCGTGAATGATAGTACTCGGCGACGGAGTCTCTCTCCCACCACGAATCCCACACCAAACTTGCGCTATGTCCTTGTCCCGTCCACCGCATTTCTTGGACGGCGGTGATGTCAGCCTTTATTTTTACGAGGACATCAACCAGCTGGGCAGCGGCACCTTCCCAATTAAGGGACCGGAYATTCCAGGTGCATGCCCTCAATTCGTAGTCCTTATTTCGTTTGCCATAGTCGTCATCAAAAGTGGGGTCTCACATCCGAGGCTGTTGTTGCGTTTTCGTTGGGGTAGTTTTTTTACGTGGCGGGTCCCAAACCCAGCGCACAACCCTATGCAGGGAATGTTTCGCCTTCTCACTTTAGCTCGCCTTCAAACGGATGTTCTTAGGCTACCCAGAGGATACTTAGTCAAGGACCGGAAGTCGTGAGCTGCTTGAGTCATATGTATAAGAATCGTTTCTGGTCACTCCCAAGCGAATGGCGATCAGAGAACTTTCCTCACTTGCGTGAACTTCTACACATGACTCCATCACCTTCAGTACCCACGCGTGTACGCATGTATGTATATGTGAAAAAATAATACAATATTTAACTATTAACTAATTTTCCCACTTTAATGTAGATATCATTAATATATTCTTCAAGTTTTTTCGTATCACCTTCACGCATTGGTAAATCGCTTACTTTTTCACCCATTTCGCCAACGGGCTCGTCTCAATGCCTTGACCATTTGTGTCATTCATATCCAATAATGTCTTAAAAACCTGCGCGATAGTGAACTAAAGGCAAGCACATGCAAATATGTTAAACAATTTCGCGCATATTGCACTTACAGTAGCGTCAAATCACGTCAAGTGATCCAGCGAAATTTCGCACAATCACCGGTTTTGAAAGTTAGCAGTTCATTAGGAGGGGGGCCACACGCATACCCCCTCATATAAATATTTCGTCAAAATTCTATTTTTTGGTTAAGTCATTGAAGGTTGAAATTTAGAGGATTATAAAATTGTAAAATTGTTTTCTTAACATTCACCGATCCAAACGGGGTTAGATCGCCGAAAGGACAGCCCATGGTCGGATGAAATCCGAGTCAATTCCGATACGTAGAACCGGCTGTCGTGGGAATTGTAAAATTGTTTTCTCATGAACTACAGTAGATAAATCGACGAAGTTTTGTACAATCAAAGAAAAATTCTTTTTATGCGGCGCAGATGTCGCGAGCTTAGGAGCGCACTTCGCAAGGATCTTGTCACACGTTTTAAGAGCGGTAGGGAAGCAAAAAACTCAATATCTTTGGAATGGTATGAATGAACCAAAATTTGTTTGCAGATTAATAAAGGTGAACATTTTCCATTACCATACTTACATTAGGACATTGGGTAAATTGTGGCAACCATGGTGTTGTTGAATCGTATGCTGTCAAAGGCAGTATCACTTCATTGTTATTCGCCAGGCAACGCACATTTTCTACAACTATGTCTTTCTAAAGGTCGCATACAGTAGTCACAAATAAAATTAATATAGGAAACAGTTATATAACTTACTTCAGGGTTCTTCAACTTTTTATTAGATGAATCTTGAATAATCTTGGAATAATGGACCCATTCGATTTTCAATACGTTCTGTCAGCTTGTTCACTTTTAACGCTTTCCATTTTTTCACGGAATTCTTTTATCGCCTCGTGCTTTCGGGTTTGATCTCCGTCTACTGGTTGATCACACAGCAAAGGGTATGTAAGCTAATAATAATTACACAAATATTATTTCCAAAATGTTTGTCATTCACAAATGTCCTGGACTTCCACTTTTCTTTGTCTCATTGGCGTATTCTTGCTGAAGGCGGCAGCGCCTTGTCCAATTTGCTCACCAAGCATTTTAGCAATCTTCACATTATCTGTATTGGGACATATTCATTAATAAAATGCTCTGGAGTTTCTTCTAGAAACTTTGATAAAAACTCTACAACTAGCTTAATAGCCACATCTGTGGATCTTAATTACTCGGCCAAGAATTTCCCATTTGCACCAATATAGTGCTGAAGTTGTTTATCTATTTCTTCTTTATCCACTTCCATCTCTGTACTCTTTGTATGTTTGGTATAGCGCATTGTAACAAATTAACAGCATATGTTGAAATGTTGCATGGAATTCGTAAGATCCACGTTTTTTAATAACGCTATTAACTGCATTTTTATTATTCTGAAAAGATTCTACAGGTAATTTAATCATTAATAAAATATTAGAAACTTACCGGACGCTCTTAAAAATTTCTTCGAATGGCAGAAATTTTAACAGTTTCATTGTCAATATGTGCATCTCATTCTCACACATGAAAAATTTATGTATGATATGTAAATGTTGCTACCATTACAACAAAATTTTCCTTTTCGAAACAAAAACTTAGGTATGAATATGTAGTAGTATAAGAGGTGAAACTTTATGTAGTTGCTAATTGGTTACCTCCGACTTGAAAGGTAACAACATATCCGCTAACATATGTATATCTATAACACATAGGTAAGAAAAGTATTTGCTACCTTTAACAGACTTTGAACATATTTGATAACCATTGTTAACCAAAACATAACGTAAGGGAAACTGGGAACAAGCCAGCATGCCATATTTGCAATTGGTTAGAGCGAGAAAACCATTGAACATCAAATGGCGATGTGTTACTTTTTTCCGACTCTCTGAACAAAAGTAACAAATAATTAAATGTGTGCAAAACGTTGGCTAACAAATACCCGTCTTGCAGGGTAGCGTATTGAAGTTGAAGGCTGAAATGCAGGGATCATCATCACGATTAACTTTGTAGTTGGGGCAAGGCTGCTGCGTTTGACAACCCTCAAAACTCCTACGTTCCCAGAGAAAGGAAAATGGGAAACAAAATCGATCAGTCAAAAGCGATCTTCAATAATCCTGCACACAGAAATATTGATATGACTAATCTGTACGCAGTCGCTAACATTCAATGTGCGGAAGCAAGCTTATATTATATTAAATACTACAAATATTATATATGTAATTAGATACCCACTGTATTAAACTTAAATAATCATGCATCTTCGTAGAAATTAAATTAACAATTTTAACAGCGATAGACAAAATATATATATGCAGAAGCGGTGGTTTTTCTTTTTTTGGTTCTATTTCTGTTTTTACGCTCGTTTTGTCAACGTACTTCTATTATCGACTTTATAGTAAATAACAAACTTTATAGAAGATTGTTTTTGTATATCGCATTGCCGTCTATTAACACTGTGGTACCAATATCTTTCTCGATAATTTTCTTAACGAAAATTTTATCCAATTTGTTTACCGGAATAATAATGTGGCGAACACGAATGCAAGAGCAAAGTAGAATCGACGATGTAAAGCCATAAAATTGGAAATTTTATTTAATAATCCAGTGATCGGACTCAAGAGTGAGTTACCAGATAAATAATTTAAAGATAAGTTAAGATAAACGAAATTATCTAGGACTTCGAAGTTATGACTGTCAACAATGAGGTGGCAGCCAAGTCACGAGTGCGAGATAATCAAACAAATTAAAGAAATGCTGGACCAGGGAATAATTAAAGAAAGCTGCTCCCCATACAATTCACCACTTTGGATTGTCCCAAAGAAAATGGATAATTCTGGTAAAAAGAAATGGGAATAGTAATAGATTACACGGCTCTAAATGAAATAACTATATCTGATAAATTCCCAATTCCAAATATAGATAGCATATCTGGAAAATTAGGTCAAGCAACATATTTTACGACAATTGATCTAGCCAAAGGTTTCATCAAATTCTTATAAAAGAATGTGATAGGAAAAAACTGCATTTTCTACACCGTTAGGTCATTATGAATTCATAAGAATGCCATTTGGTCTAAAGAATGGCCCAGCCACTTTCCAAAGATTAATGAATTCTGTCTTAAGAGAATACATTAATAAAATATGCGTTGTTTATTTAGATGACATTCTTATATTTAGTTCCTCTCTTCAAGAACACAAGGAAAGTATAGAAAAAGTTTTTAAAAAATTAAGAGAACACTGTTTAAAAATTCAAATCGATAAATGCAATTTTTTTGCTAAGACTACTGAACATCTTGGTCACATTTTAACTAGAGAAGGATTCAAACCGAATCCTAATAATATAAAAGCAATTCAAAAATTAAAGCTTCCTGAAACAAAGCAAATTAAATCTTTCTTAGGAGCAACAGGATATAATAGGAAATTCATTAAAGATTACGCTAAAATTGCTATTGGCATGACAAAATTTCTTAAAAAGGGAGTTCGTATTAATATTARAGATCAACAATTTATAGCCGCTTTTTATACACTAAAAAGACTTTCAGTTAACGATCCAATATGAAAATATCCCAATTTCGAAAAGAAATTTAAAGTTGCAACTGATGCTAGCAATTTTGCAATTGGTGCCGTATTAATGCAAGATGGCCATCCCATTTGCTATGCTAGCAGGACACTTAATGAACACGAGAAGAAATATATCACAACAGAAAAGGAACTCTTAGCCATCGTCTGTGCAGTTAATTATTTTAGACCCTACATTTATGGTAGACAATTCGATCTTTTAACAGATCATTTACCACTTAAGTGCTTACAAACAAAATATAAAGGAAAAGACATAAATCCTCGATTACAAAGGTGGGTTCTGAAACTTGGAGAATACGATAATGTATTCAATATATAAAAGACAAAGAAAATACATTGCCTGCCTCATAAATCAAACTTCTGAAGAAGATGATAACATGAGTACAGCAGCTACAATTCACTCTCAAGTAGAAGAATTAAATGATCATATCCCTGCACTTGAATCTGTCCTCAATCGTTTTCAGACTCAAATTATTTTCTTCTTAATTGGCGTAGGCACCGCTTACGCGATTATAGCCGA
>NW_017534743.1:0-1619 GCF_001853355.1 Bactrocera latifrons | reverse complement strand
GTCATATGTAAAAGAATCGTTTCTGGCCACTCCCAAGTGAATGGCGATCAGAAAACTTTCCTCACTTGCGTGAACTTCTACACATGACTCCATCATCCCTCAAATTATTTTATGTGAACATATAGATAGATACACTGAAAAAATAGGTAAAAATCTTAAGATTTACATAAGCCAAGATGGCATTTATAGCGAATACATGGTAGACATCTTATGGACACATGTTAAAACTAAAAAAGTGGGCATTTTTTCAGAAATAGCTGACTCCGAATACAACAAAGTTCAACTAAAATTAATCGAAATATTTGGCAATAGTATCAAATTATTTAAATGTTTATTTCATGCCAAAGACTTGTCAGATGAAACAGAGGCATATCGGTACATTTCAAAGTACCACAAATATGAAACTGGGCATGCTGGCATAAATGAAAATTATAATGGTTTAAAACACCTTATATATATTAAAAAATATATAAATAATTGCGATATATGTAATAGAGTAAAGTATGACAGAAATCCGTTGAAACCTAAGTTTCACATAACACAAACTCCTAYTGAAATTAATGATATTGTTCATGTTGATACTTTTACATTCCTAAAGCAAACTTTCATGGCGACTATAGATAAATTCTCAAAATTTGCAATGGCATTGCCTTTGGAAAACAGAAATAGTTTGACTCTTATTTAAAAACGTAGACAATATGTTTCTATTAAGGAAAGCCAAAAAAAAATTATAGCTGATAATGAATTTAATAACGTTAATGTTAAGGATTTTTTTAACATAGAAAATATTGAGGTTCATTTTACCAAGCCAAATGGTCATACAGGGAATTCGGATATAGAACGTTTTCATAATACTATTAGCGAGAAAGTTGGAGTTGCTGAATTAGAATACAGGACTCTCTCAGTTCAAGAAAAAATGTTTAGATGTATCGAATTTTATAACAAATCGATTCATTCGGTAACTAAGGAAAGACCAATTTACATAGAAAATGGGAAAGTAAATAAAGAAATAATATTCAAAAAATTAAAAGAAACAAAAGAAAACAATATTAAAAAATTTAATGAAAAAAAGAAAATGTTGTAATAAATAAAGAAGAAGCATTTGTTAAGAATTATGTGGCAATACGTCATAAGAACGCACCACGATATAGGAAGCTTAAACTAGATAACGTACATACAACCAATATTAAAAGAGAAAATAAATTTGCAGATACACTGGACACTAATATTTTTGAATAGTAAAAGTACCACGAAATTTTGGCACAGTTCAATTAAAAAATATTCAGCCCATTTCAAATGAACAAATGAGAGAAATTACTTCCGTTTCAGTCAGCTTCTAGCACTCAAAGTGTTTGGTCGTGTTGATTTCGCTAGTGATTTCAGTGCGGTCTCAGTTGCGTTATTCTCTTTTGCCTCTATTCGTTGATTTGTGTAAAGCTTTGCTTCATATTTATCATTCACTGGATATTTTTTATTCAGGCTTGGTGAGTTTGTTCAAATTGTGAAATGCCCCTAGGGGGCAAGTGCTAGTAGGGTGAATCGTTTTGCACTACTTGCAAACGATTACCCACGCAAAACCAAAAAACTTTCTAATGGTTCGCCTATTAATATTTTCCCCG
>NW_017534742.1:861736-896781 GCF_001853355.1 Bactrocera latifrons | reverse complement strand
TAAGTAAACGGAACGGACCCGGCCAAGGACTGTCAGAAAATGGAAATCCCATTATCTTCGGAAAGGGAGTGAACGCTTCGACATTAGCTTTGATTATTTTAAAAGCACAATTTGCATAACGGTTTCTCCACAATGGCGGATCAGTTCAAATCGTTGACCGATAGCGGAGTCAATCGTTTAACGAAATCAAGTATCCTGCAACCAAGTGCAAATAGTCAAAGGATAATTGGCGCAATCCATTTTATTCGCTTTCATATACATTTTTTTTGTACCTTCAACAAGAGGTTGCAACGATTAGGCTGATTAGTTTTTTTTGTTTTTGTGTGCAGAGGCCAAAGGGTGGACGCGCGTTGTTTTTCGTTAATAAATGAAAATGTTCTTATTTTATTGAAACGGTAATTTAATGCGAATGGTATAAAAAATCAGAAGCTACTTGTGCGCGCAACGCATTTTACATGCTGCGGAGAGACAGAAGTATCGTGTGTGTGGGTGTAAAGGCATAGGTGCGTTTCACATATTTCTCGTTAGAAGAATTCCGTGATTTTTTCCGTGTTTTATGCTTTTGCAAATTTGTTGCATGTTTTCATGATTTCCCTTTTTCGATACTTTTCTGCTCGGGCGCTTTGATGTAGCCGTGTACTGAGTGGGGCATCGCTCGCCCATGAAAACGGCAGGAGACTAACATTTAATAGATTTTTCGTTTTAGGCAAATTGGAAATTTCTCATTAAAGTTACGGTTGCGGTTACCGTCTGCTTATTTACTTTGGTTAATTGCATTTATTTGCAATTTATTGTGCAAATTTACTCAAGCGGAATGCGAGTTACTTACCGGCTACATATGTATGGACTCACCATGCRCAGTYAGCGGGCTCTAAAGCGGACCACTGCGTTCGCAGCGGAGGTGGGCAATGTTGACGAAAGGGTTAAATTTGATGGTGACAGATGCCGGTGGCGCTGATATCATAAAAGCACTTTTCCTGGTGTGGCAGATAAACCGGGTGAGGGTGGTCAGGGTGGCGGGTGGTGTGGTTCTTTGAGGCAGTGGATAATTTCACGTAGCAAAGGTTGACATTAGCTAATGAGCTTAACGTTTAGCATTTATATAAGCGGAAGACGGGCGAGGTGAGTCGGCCGCTGCCCAATTCTGAAATATAAGTAGATACACAGTATCTAAATAAATGCGGCCGAGGAATAGCCTCAGGTGCGTTTTAGTGAAGTCGAGCGAGAGTAAGCGGAAGATGTGTGCGCTGGAATCATGTGGCGGGCAAAGTGGGAGCTGTATAAACATTAAAGGGTTTTCAAATTCGCTCAGGCACTAAATCAAGCTCATATGATTGAAATTGATTTTCCCACAAGTGTTTGTGCCTGTGCTGCTGACTTCTCTCGCTCAAAGCGAAGCTACCCCTTTTTCCATGCTTTTTGATGTTTTTGATGCTTCAAAGCGAGTAAGCAACGAAGCCAACAACTTCCATCAAAGGCCCTTTTGCACCGCCGAGTGCCTATATCTTGCATTTCCCCCTTTCGGCACTTTTGCTTTGTACGCCCGCAGACTTTGTGGAAGCCACTTCGGCTCCCGTAGCCCGTCACTTCGACACCGTCGCCCAGTTCTTGCAGCTGTGAATCATGTCCGCTGCGCTARGTCGGGCGCAGTGGGCTACAGCTCGCTGGCTGTTATGGCCTTACAGATGCACTTGCTTCGTTCTTAAACGGCCTCTATGCCTTTAAATGCGCGCATCAACGAATGCACTCGCACCACTCCGTCGGTATGTGTGTGTGTGTGTGCATGCAAGTGTGGATGTGTGCGCACTGCTATATATTTGCATGTGCGCGATGGAGTGTAGAGGCTCGCGCTTACTGAGAGTGAGAAGACTGTTGGGGCCCATGTAGCCACTTGGCCAAGTAGCGTACCGCCGTTGTGGCATGTTGTTGCTGCGTTCTGTTGCCGCGTTATGAATAAGGTGCTTGCAACACCGGCATTTGATTTATAAAGTGTTGTTATTTCGCCTACCTCCTACTTATTGGAAGGCTTCTCGTGCTCTCGTCTGTGCATATAAACGTGTTTACAATGTGCCCCATGTTGCATGCCACAATCAATGATTGACTGTTGGAGCGCTGATGTCGGATGAATGGAGGAAAATTAAAGCCGCTGCCGCTTACTGTTCCTGCTCTTTGCGGCAAGGGCGTGCTGCAACGTGTGTACGCCTGCACATGGGTCGCCCAGGTAAGGCCTTAAACAAGCGAACAATTACCTAATAAATAAGTTTGTAAGCTGTTGATAATTTAATATTTATTAACACTTTGAACGTAAACGCAACAGCCCAACAGCCCAACAGCCAGCTGAGAGGAATTCATCTGGGCATTTTTTTGTTGTAGTTCCTTCACAATTGCGCCAAATTGACAGAATTGATATTTGAATGCCAAGTTGTTGGTATTGAAACTGTTCCTTGGGATGAATATTTGAGAAAATGTCGCAAGTGAACGGGCACGTGTAAGCGGTAATTTCACATAAAATAGCACCAACAACTGCAGTTACTGATCTTGAACGGATCATGCTTAGTTCATGCTATACCATACATACATACGTACGTACTAAGTATAAATTAACATAATTTGTGTGTGTTTGCCCTTCACCAATGAGCGATTGTTGTTGTTGGCAAAGGGCCGGAAAGTCTAATTCACGCCTCTTTAACTCGTTAACTTAGCCAACAAATATTCTATGTGATTGCTAATAAAAACAACAAATGGCAAGAACACCCAACAAAAACTAATTAACAGCGTCTGCGAACAATGGGCAACGACAAAGCCAACGACAACGACAACGACAACAATGGATATAGCGACAGCAATAATAAAAACAACAACAGTAGCATTAGCTCTGGCTAGGGGCGTACAAAAGCCACAACGACACGTGAATGGATGCGTGGAATGACACTTGGTATTGGCAAGTTCGCTGGCGGGGCGACTTTGACTTGACTTGACGCGACTCCATCTGGACTTGACCGGCCCCAGTCAGCTCAACGGCAGAGGGCATGTGTGCAATGCAGCATGCAGTCAGGCACAACGAAACGATGAAGTAAAGTCCAAGTCACACTGCTGTGGGGCGAGGAAGAAACTCTATGAAAAAGTTGGTGTTAAAATTAAAATAAGCGTAAGATAAATTACACAAGTAAATGACCAAAACACTTATGCGAGGATTCGCGCATGCGCGACTGCTTAAATGAGCGAACAACGCATAACTTCATATTTGCTCTGCGGACAGCGGGCGGACAAGTGTACACTTTTTCAGATGTAACGGCCGGTAAAGAGAAAAGCTTGTACACATTCGCTAAGTATGGAGAAAAGGAAGATGCGAGGAGCAGCGCTGTGAAAAGCCCAGAGGCGCTAAACAATAGTAAAACTACCATGGTCATGGAGCCAACGAGCAGCGTCACTGTCCTCTCTAACACTGCGAGCATGCGAGAGGCGTGAGTGTGTCCGTGTGTGCCATACAGTGAATGTCGAAAACGTAAGATTACTTGGAGCGGAGTAAACGGACGGGGAGTGCATGAAACTTAAGTCAGTGATTAGCGCCTTTTTAGAGACAWTGGCTGAGTGCTTTTTAACCACGTTCTGCTGGGCTGGATTGGGATGGAACCGTACACATCAGTCGAGGCGTTGCGGTTGCGGTCAATGGGCAATGCACGGACAGTATACCAGACGCTATCCGAATAAAAATAAAAGTAACTCAGAATGCGAAAAATGTAGGGATTCCTTCAGATGTTCGTTTTTTCGATTTGCTCGTTCATTTTCGTACAATTGCCAAACTGTATTCGACGGAATGGAGGGAGTTAGTTATTAACCGAGAATTCAAATAATCCGCGTAAAGTGTTTCTAGCATCAACAGTTGACGACGTAGGCACCCACGCTACACGAAGCCGACAAGGGTCGTCGTCGTCGTTGCACGATTACATTTGCATACAACTTTTTAGCCTGAACGATCGCTGATTTCTGGAGCAGAGCAAAGTGGTTGTATAATTTATTGATGCACCGCCGCTTCAACAGCTCACAAATCGGCCGCTGTTCGGTGCGGTAACGCGTCTGTTGTTGTGCAGATTCAATTCCGCGAGTGTTTCGCCACCTTGCCGCTTTATCAATTCAGGCGTGCGGAAATCGGGTTTGATTTGCCGATTTCGTTGTGATTTTATTTCCCTAGTCTCGGCCTTGCTGCGGCGGCGTCTACAGCGCCGCTAGAGGCGCGTTGCCGGAGCAAGTGACGGCACATAGTGCGCCCACACCAAAACGCAATAACAACAGCAGCAACAACAGCAGCAGTCATTATTACAGCGAAATGGTACAGAGTTTTTGTATTGGCCATTGCTGATTTTGATTTTGAGCTTTTTTTCTCGTTTTCGCCGTTGTTTGTTTGACTGCTCGGCTGGCCGGTTGCTCGGCTTTGACTGTTTGGATGATTGTCGAGTTGTTGTTTGTTTGCTTTGTTTGGTTTGTTGTGCGGCTGCCTTTATAGTTTATGGCTTTGGTAGCCTTTTTTGCGGTTCGAATACAATCTCGTTATTGGCGGATAATTCGTTATTGCTTGCATGCGGCCCAGTGCAGTTCGGTCGGCGGTCGATGGTCGGGGTGGCGGCGGGCTTTGTGCTGACGATGTTCTGAGCATTTTGTGCTCAATTTGTATTAATGTGCTAAAAACTTAATGAGCTAAACGAAATTGTTAAGTGCCACTGTCGTAAGGCTGGGCGCTCGGGGAGTGGGTTATGTGCCAGTCGTGCATACGAACAGTTCTAAAAACGCATGCAACTTTTCAAGCCTTATTGATCTACAATGCGATTAGAGATTTGCACAAATACAGATTAAACCAGAATTTATCGAATTGAACAACACAAATGCTTAAAGTTTACGCAATTATCACACAGTGTGTGAGGGCGAAGCATACTTGAACGTAACGCTATTGTGTTTTACATGCATTATTGGTTTATGTGAACAATAGATGGAGGCATAACCTCAAATTCCAGGCTTTCTCACACCTGTACACATGTTCATAAGTATGTGATTTGGACTTGTAGTTAAATAAAGTAATCCGAGCTTCCATTAAAATGACTAGGACACAGCAATGACCATAAAACGGAAATGGATTTTGATCTAACGCTAAACGGCTAATTAAAAGGGTTAAGGCACACACATGTACATTTCTCCAGCAGCAGTTTCATATTCGTACATACGTTGGTGGAGGCTGTCTAACAACAACAAAACCACCATTATAATCTCTTCCCACAGCACAGAAGAGGCAGCACTTCGGGTTGCTCCGATTTGTTTAGTCTTTTGTAATGAAATGTGGAGCTGGCAAGTGTTGGCAGGCGCGCCGGTAATCAATTACGCTTGGTATGCTCGATTTTCCTGCTATAATACTATTTTTGAAACGCACCACATAAATTCGTTGAGACGGACTTTTATAGCATAAACACATTCAACCTGCTCTCGAAGCTCGCCCGAGGGGAAGCTATCAACTGGGTTGTCACATCCGGCGGGACGCTGGAGGAAGCCGCATTTTTTGGAGCATTTTAAACTATTTGTTGCATCAAAGGCTTGCCAAAGGGAAAGCGAAGAAATTATTCGAAAATAAATTAAATACAGACAACAAACGAAGCTTTTTGAGAAATAGGTGAGTATGTGTATATATGATGCTGTTTTTGCAAATAATTGATGGTGGTATAAGGCAATTGTGAAGCGTTCGGAAGCTAATACTTTAGAAATCCACTTGGCATGATAGCTTCCAGCTTCTAGTCTATACTGGGACTTAGCACGACATTTGTAGATAAATAACCCATTACTTGACCATTTAGAATATCAGAAGTGCCGTCGATGTTGGATAATAAGCTTGTCCACCTCACAAATATCGGGATAGGTATTATACTTTTTTCTAGCAAAAAGCTAAATTATCTTTGCAATAAGCCTCTCCTTACTGTGAATAGAAAATTCCCTTCGCGATTCGAGAATGCGCCAAATTCTGGTTGAGATAACTGGATTAGTTTGAATAACCAAAACCAAAAACAACTTACTTCATTCATTTGCTTTTGTTTGTTGAAAGAAACGCTTGTCTCGACGAGAAATTTGTGCCGTAATTTCGAGGGCTAATTGTCAGTTTGCGATAGAACACGTTTCGGGCATCGTCGAAACTGACAACAAACAACATGCATTAAGTCGGTGTATTTGTGTGTCTGTCGGTTTGGGAAAAATGTGTTAATTACGATTGCCAATGTTTTTCCTTGAAATCGATCCTTTCTAGAGTCACAACATTCGCCGCAGTTGCATACATATTCATGTACTACACACATATGTATGCATGTACTGCCGGCAGTGTGGCATGCAACAATGCGGCATTTTCCTTTGATTGACGATCAGCAAGAGTCGTAAAATCGAAAATACGGTAGCATGTTTGCACAACATGTCGCCGAATGTGGCCATCGAGAACGCCATGAACTCCTARCTGCGCTATCTGCCGCCAGCAGCCTGCTGATGCAAACGGGTTAAATTTCCATTTGCAGCAACTGCGCTGCGTTCACAAATAATAACAAAATAAACGAGGAAAAATCGTAAGAAAACGTTAGCGACAGCATGTTCGCTGTACCACATACGAGACATAGTTGCAACGTGACGGTGAGGGGAGGGTGCTGTGGTAAATGCATGTAAGTAGCAGCGCATTTGATGTTTTTGTTATCGGCTGTTTAAAGGGTTTTAAGAGGTTTTACTCATCCTCTTTCGTTTTATGACACTTCTAATGATTGAAAGCAGCAAGATTGTTGCCGTAATGGACTTAATGCCGCTAACACATGCATACATATGACCCTCTGATTATTGCCGTACGGATTCTTGATAATTGTTGTTGTTGTGTATTGCAGTGGCAAGCGGGGCATGTTTTATTCGATCGTCGGTTTGATGTGTCGTAAATGTGTCGTTATGCATGTTAGTTGCGTGATCCTCAAATTTACTGGGTGGCTGTCCGCAGCAGTGAGAAACGGTCGACTGCTAGCCGAGCGTCGTCCATCTCTTTCGCCCTGCTTCTAAGCACCCAGCTCGATTCCTTTGTGACGTTACCGCCTTAATCAAAGGCATTGGATAATGTTGTTCAGTTTGTTTGACAATGGCTCAATTTGTACGGTCCTGGTATTTTTTGGTGTCTACACATATATGCGCGTATATAGCAGATCTTTATGGCCGTATTCAGAGAATTAGACAATCAAGCACTCATGTGAATGTGTGAGTGCACTTACGGTGCGTGTAAAAATCGGCTAATTCTGGAATTTATAATAAAATTTAGGGTATAATTGCATAGGTGTCTAGCCGAGCTTCTGTTTTTTGTATGCCTCTTCAGCCCGGTAGACAGGTAACAGATTTCTAAGTTTTCAGATCGGCTTCGAACAATTGAAGGATTCCGACCGTTATCGGTATTACAGAAAACCTTTACTATAAATACAGAATGCGTTGTGGAAAGCATCTTGACCTATAGGTAATTTTTCGTTGATTTAKCCTTGTTCGTCTGTCTYTCTGTATATACGTGAACTAGTAGTTTAGTGTTTGAGATATTGAAATTTTGCACACGTCGTTTTCTCCCCAAGAAGCTGTTCTTTTGTCGGAAGCACCAACACCGGTATGTAGCTTCCATACAAACTATATGATTGGAATCAAGACGTCGAATGGAAAACATTTTTGCTTCTGAAGAGTAGTCTAGCACAATCTTCTATAAGAGTGTATAGCTGCTGGCGTATGCCGATGATATTTATATAATTGGCTTCAACATCGGCGCCAACGCGAAGCAGAAGGGTTTGGTAGTGAACGAGGGCAAGACGAAATATCTCCTGTCATCAAACAAACAGTCGTCGCACTCGCGACTTGGATCTCACGAAACTGTTGACAGTTATAACTTCGAATATGTAGATAATTTCGACTATCTTGGAACCAGCATTAACAGCAACAACAACATTATACTCGAAATCCAATGCAGAATAACTCTGGCTTGCAGGTGCTACTTCGAACTGAGTAGGCAATTGAGAAACAAAGTCCTCTCTTGACAAACAAAAACCAAACTCTAGCTTGTTAGCTCTCAATAATTATATGTTTTTAATCATTTTCCATTAAAAATAATACTATGATGCTCAAATTACAAAAAATTTGAACAAATACCTTTAAATTGCACAAATTTATTTAATTTTCATTGTTTTACATTTTCTATAAGCGGTCTTGAACGATGCATCAAATCCCTCCGTTTACATATTGTTTTGGTAAGATTTCAATCTGGCCATCGCCCGTTTCCAATTGATAAACGTCAAAACCTACTGAACTTGATTAGCTGTCAAACTTCAGTAGGTTTTGACGTTTAGCAATTGCTTGGAGGAGTTAAACATCTCTTTATCTCTGCATGGACGATGACAACATCTGATGAGTCGGCGTTGCAGATTTTCGAAAGAAAGTTCTGCGAAAGATTTATGGTCCTTTACGCGTTGGCCACGGTGAATATCGCATTCGATGGAACGTTGAGTTCTATGAGATATAGGACAACACTGACATAGTTCAGCGAATTAATAGACAGCGGCTACGCTGGCTAGGTCATGTTGTCCGTATGGACGAAAACACTCCAGCTYTGGAAGTATTCGACGCAGTATCCRCCGGGGGAAGCAGGGGAAAGACYAGAAAAAAGACTGGCGGGCCGTTGTTARCTCGGCTATAAGCGCGTAARCGGTGTCTATGCCGGTAAAGAAGAAGAAGTATAGCTTYGGTGTAGTCGAAATTAACGTTTTTGGCTGTCATATTAAGTTAATAAATCCTTGATTTTGGTAAGGTTGGTCCTTTGCCCGCAAAAATTTCTACTGCGGATGAAAAGCGTTCCCGAACTCGCAGGTTTTAACTACAACGCTGTATCGCATGCYGACATCAGGTAAGAGCACTGAAGAGGTGTTTACTCCCGCCATGAAAAAACTATCGTTTGAAGACGAAATCTATTGACTTAGTCCAATGCGCAAAGGTTCTTTAAGGCTTCATGATATTTCTCTTACAGCTGCTTTAGTTTCTGCAGCAGAGTTGCCGCTGTGGYGATCTGCTACTATTCCATCGAGTTAGGCGGCAATGCCATCGCTCGATCAGTAACAACAACGGCAGACGGCTAAGCGAAAAGGGTTTGCATTTTGKTGTCGGCTGCGATAAGCTGTTGCATTACAATTCTGTGCCAAGCTGYCGCCCAAGCATTTTGTTGTTGTTSCTGCTGCAATTGCAACTGATTGTACTTGATCGCTAGTTGGTGGATACAAAGCGATAATGCGAAAATCATGTAATCCATTAGCGTCACAGCGCAACAAGCTACTCGAGCCTCGTACTTTACATTCGAGCATGCAAATGTGTGTGTGTGTATGTGAGTTCATCGTTGATAATCACTTTCCAGACTGGCTGCGCATGCCCGACGCGAATTTGTGACAATGACAATATTAAGATAACAGTCACGCCAGCATAACAACAGCCGAACCAGCAAACGAAGCAAGATTTTCGCCGTCGGTATGCTGAACACTGCTCATTTCGCCGTATTGACCAGAACTCTTCCTCCGCGCTGAATTAATTTGTTGTCACCCGTGAGAGCATAACTCTTGTTGTGGCAAGCGCGAGCACACAGACATGCGTACAGGCCTGCTAACGGGTGTAATGCGTTTTCATGTCACTGCTCCGAGGCGCTTGTTCCCGGCGGTGTGGTCCGCACATCCACCAGCATCTCCGCCAACAGCAGCAACTGGTACATCGCGCACGGTTGCATCTGCATTTAATTGAAATTCGTGCGGCTGCGAAAGCACAGTCTTGCTGGTCGCGGGGTGCACTTGGTTGTCTTCGTTGTCCTCCTGCAKTTGTTGGTCCACGCTGTTCCGTTTTTGTTGTCGCTGCTGTTGCACTGCCACAGAGCGCTTACAACGCTTTGATCTTAAGAGAAGTGACGTTTAGTGGCAATTTTGCGCTGATAACGATCTCGCGCTGATGGGACAATGTTGTCATTGATTGCGGCTTCTCTGCAACAAATGGACTAGTAGTGTCGCTCCCTCCGCAAGCCAGCCGTGACGTGCCACAAACGTCTGTATGGCGCTGCCRAGGCGCAGTTGCATACCGCGCTTGTACGCACAGTCGCTAATGGTGTGGCAGGCATGCGTGGCAATGTCGTTAAATGGATAACATGATTTTGATTATAATAAAGCAAGCGAAAGATCTTGTGAGCAGTGATTGTGGTCATAGTAAACACAAACAAATCCTTTGTGTGACATCGAAAGAGAAAAAGTCGCAGTACAAGTATGCACTGAGTGGACCGAATTGGGATAAACACGTCTTCAATTTCCAAGACATATTTGCAGAATTTGATTGAGTTTGATTAGTTTATGTTATTTGTTAAAATTTGCTTCCATTTCCTTCATTGTGCACAGTGAAGTTTCTATAGTGACATTCTATGCCTTTCGAAAGGAAACTAAAATCCATAAGAGACCAAATTAACGGCGAAGTATAGACGTAGGTAAAATGTTAGGCTGAGTAATCAGTGCGAAATAATAATAACCCCACTCCACTGCCAAGCTTTGTGGGCTCTATATGGTGGCTAGGTTGTGTGGCTTCCAAGTATTCGCCCATGTAGCATAAATTTAATAACAAGCCTCGGTCGGAAGCGCAACGCCTAATCGGCCAAGGTGCAACCGTTGCACGATACTTCGAATAACTGCATAAACATACACACACATGCTGTGCGTGTGTGTCCAATGATGCGCAGAAGCGTTTACATCACTATACTCGTATCATAAAACATCACTCTTGCTGCTGAATCGCCGCCCCGTCCCCTCTGCAGCGTCGCATTTCTACATGTTACTCACCACAACTATTATTGTTCTACGACGGGTATAAATTCAGCCAATAAAATAGCATCGATCACACCCCAAAACGTGACTCGAGATCACGAGCCAGAGAATCAGGTTCCAGCRGGAACGCCGCCACCTCCGCCTCAGCAAGGGCAACGAACAAGCATCGCTTGCGGGTGCTCCAATGCGGATGAGATGACGCGGACAGCCACGGACGAGCAAAGCGTAAGGCGGACGACTGGCAACGAGGTGATCATCTGCAACTGCCAAAATGCTYGGCAGCCTAGCGTTGCCGTATGCAGTTTGAAGCGTTGCATTCGATGCGAGTGATATGTGGCAATAGCACACACAACACTTCTGCGCGCACAGCGCCGGGAAGGACACATGGCATAACAAGCCAACTGCCGYCAATGAGCGGCCGCCTGGAGACCAGCAACCGGTAAGTTGCCAAACATAATCGCACATCTGTACACATACTGACGAGCGTCAGCAACTCCATTTACCGACCTTACACACAGGTATGTRCGGGGGTATATGAGCGCAGTGGTTCGCCGCTTATTCAATTATGTCGACCGTTGTTGYTGCTTCGCTTTTGCAAATGCGTGCGATGTGTGCAAGTGGTTTTCGTTGATCACSATGATTATGACATTGGCATTGAACTGCTCATTTCCATCACTGGACTTGTGATGGCCACCACGCTGCGAACGTCATGATTGCCATGATCGACGCGGCCGAGCTGGCAGTGCGTGAGATTTTTGTGTCACTCCAAATGCCGACTGGCAAATCGTTTTGCTAAATCTCTTCTTCACGATGCATTAGTTTGTCGCATTTAGTCTAAAAATACGCGGCTTAAGCGGATAATTGCTTTGCTGACCTTTTCCGATGTTATTGCCGACAGTTGTCATTTACTAGTTTGGAAATATCAATGCTTCGATGTTGCAAAACCAGTTTCATCATCAGAACCGAACTCTTATATTTATGAGCCACATTATACTAATCGGATTTCTAGCTTCACTCACTTCGATGGCGAGCTGTTTACACAACTCACAACAACGTCACAGTTTTGTCGCATTATTTTGTATTTTATTCTCAAAAATTAAAARGGCATTAATAGGAGCAAAGGTGGGAATAATTTGTAAATATATAATGCTTGAGAGATTGTCGGAATACATATTAATTTYCCCAACTGAACTTCGATAGCATTTTATTGGACCGCCCACGAAGTACCACTGCAAATGTCTCCGAGATTTACGACTGTTCCATCTTAATTATTGTAGTTCATAAACAAAATGTTGGACGAGTGCGATTATGGTGGATAACCGAAAACAAAAACAAATAAAGCACCAGCGCAACAAAGCGGTGAAAATTCCTACTTTCCACTCACGTCCGCACATCTGGTAGCACTCCGAGCATTGCGTATTGCCAATAAACAATTGAGAAATTTACGACTCCAATGGAAAYGAATAAACATACAATTTTTCGCCGTTTAAACTTGGTAGTTGCATCTATAGTGACATCGACGACAAGCTYGCGTGACGTTGGTTGCCAGCGACTGCCTAWGTCGCATAATGGATTTCGTCTTCTTCTGACAATTTCAGCTCCCGATGCGTGCAGTTGTACCTGCATGGAGCGGATCGTTTGCATCATGAGCAGCTAATGTCTATGCTTTGCTCTTTTYCTACATGCCACACATGTTGCATGTTGTTCGACGTGAATGTAAACAAATTACTTGACAATTCCGCAGCGTCGTTTGTCAAGCATCCCCAATTATTCAATTTGCATCAATGGGCATATGCTCGCAGAGGTGTGGGGTATGTTGGCTGGCTTGTTGTTTTTATTGTTTGTCACCTCGTTACTTTCGATAMAGCAAAAGCAACGGCTCATAGCGTAAACAAACTAAATTACCGAACGCATTTCTGTTTAGTCGCCGTCAGCGCGGAGTTCCTAAYGCCGATGGCACAACAGCGTCCCTGCCTTGCCTAAACCGCAGAAAGACGAATGCAGAGTAAATCTAAAAATAAGTACGTTTACGTTTTCCCATGCCCCATTCATGCTGCACTTGCAACGCASCATCGTCCGCTTTGCCGCGCGGCTGCCATAAAAATTGAAAATTGTTGTCCCCACATCGGCCGTTGCGTGGGCCTTSGTTGCCACATCCAGCGTCGCATTTTGTGTTTGGCTTGCGAGCGTCGCTATTACCAAAAATAATACACTGAGTGTTGATGTTTGCAATTAAGGCAAACGAGCCGCATTCACTGCCGCGACACAGATGCCACACGCTATCGATCCGAAAATCGACGCTGCAATTAGTTTACTTCCAACGGCGTCACTGCGCAGAAGGGTGAAATGCTSCGGGAGCATGTCAAGACGGGAGTTGGGCGGCTTGATATTCGAGGCGCCGAGAGCTTATGAAAGGAAGTGTATGTATTTAGTGCGTGCGGCAAGATTTCGCCGTCTGTTTGGAACAACAGTGGTGCAAAACCAATGGTATGCATGCAAATTTAATTCTTCAAATGAAAAATATATAGTATATACTATGGTTAGATTTCCGAGAAAGGTTTCGTTTTCGTACCAGCATTTCAGAGTTCTGGTAATATTTTCATCTGGAAGGATGCATTCATATCCTTTTCAACCCCTCAAGCACCATTCGGTTTTACACCGAGAAACTTTATAAGACGCCATCGTTGGCGATTAAACCTACATCTCTTTCTTTAAAAACCACAAAATAGTGAAGGAATACATTTGTTTAGCTATGGCTTATATAAATTACTGTAACGTGAATTTGCTGAATAGCCAGAAGTTACACGGAGATAAATCAGGTGAATGTTTCAATAGTTTATTATATGAATAATAGTAGGCCGGCGTTTATAGGATGGATCCACTAGTTTATACATACTAGTTTATACATATATAATTATTCAAAAGTTACCAGACGATGGTAAGACGACCGTGGAATACCTTGGAGGCTTTGAAGAACCCTGAAATTATATACTTATACATCTGTGCTATTTATGTATCCCACTGTGCCGACTTTGGGCGCGAGAGAAGTTGAATAAGCAGTCCTATGTTTGTATGTATGTATGACCATTTGTAGGTATGTGTGGCCGATCCGTAAATATTAATAACTGTGTAGTCAGCATGTCATCAGCAAGCAAAACATTTACGTCTCTGTCAATAAAATCAATTTAATATGTATTTTTCCATTAGTCAACTGCGGATTCTGGGGACGTCTTTCACATTTTTGTAGCGGCCAACTTTTCGTCAATTTCATCGCATCAGGCTGTCAGAACGGGGGCCGAGAGAGGTACGCGGCGTCATCAGTTATCGTAGAATACGAGTGATCATGCGTAGACATTTCATAGCGATGGTACGTTAATTGAATTTCGGGACGCCACACCATTAGCTGAGTTGACAATGACGATTTTAATGTTGCAACTGCAGCACGTGACTGACTCCTCCAAATGAGACAATYCGTGTAGCAGGTGTTAGTGCGCACATACATACGAGTACAAATATCACAACATTTCAGAAATGGCGTGAAGGCTCCCTTCCGCCCAACCCAAATACTTCAACACTAATTATGCTTTGACGCCCATTGTTTACCTTAAGAAATTGCCACCAGCCCGAGCTGGGCACACATCAACACACATAGATGGGCAAATCGTCGCAATGTTTACTTACGCAGGGTTGCAGCAAAGACTGCTGCTGGTGTCACTGCAGCGGAAGGTTGTGCTGGTGAGTTGCTGCTGCGAGCGCTGAGCTACAACCGTTACTCCACGGCTACATGTGCTGCGTTGTTTATGTTGCAGCGGCCGAACGTTGGTGMGCTGCCGTGTGTTTTATACTTTTCAGCACGTGTGGCACAACAAATGGCTCTGTGGAATGCACTTGCTGCCACCAATATGTTTACAAGTAGATTTGTGATTTGTTTAGAGGAACATTCATTACAATGTTGACAATTATCGGAGGGATGTGTTGCGGAAGTTCAATGCACCATGMATTAGGAGCCGCCAATATTATTAAAGCGATTGCGTTGCGCCAYCGAGCTGCACATTGACGGATGTTGACACTTTTAGAGTGCGTGTGTTGGCGSTGCAAGGGGTTGGCTGAGGCATATTTTTGACATTAAGTGGTATTTTCCGGATATTTACGTGTGTATAGTTGGCAATTGAAGTGCCACTTGAGTTGCATCACTTTCACCGCCCATCCACAACTTGCGTATCAGTCATTCACTTTACCCCTACCTTAGAAAMCGTGTCCTCCCCAATTTCCCTCGTGACAATAGCAATGTCTAGCGAACTCTTCATATTCATTTTTGGAAACTCCAATGTGTGCTTATGAAATATGTGGATTAAAAGTTGCTCTATCTAGATATTTGAGCAATTCGCGTCGGCGGTGTTGTTKTGTTGTTTTTGAGTATCATCAAGCGTCCAGATATGAAAAAACTTTCCAGTCTGTTTTCTGGTGTTTTAGTTTTTTTGACATTGCCAAAAAGTATTTCAAGTGGACGACATTCAAATGTGTTTCGCAGAGCAACTGGATGTAGAATATTACTCAACTGRTTGGAGGAAATGGGCAACATGTTTCCGCAAAGATTTAAATGGCGTTGAATACCATATTAAAGTTACGATTCCTGAAATGATATTTTTTAAGGGGAAATTGCATAACTTAATTACACTTTTTTCTCGGAAGGTGCATATCTACTCTGAAACAGGGTCTTTGTATATCCTCATTAACATCGTAAGGGTTCCATAGCGTTTTTACCACAATAAACACTAGTGGTCCCTTTTGAACTGTTCTATGCATGGCGAGGTTTCAAACTCCTCAGAAATGATTAAGTTGATGTTAGGAATAGTTGTAGAAAGATTATGTAGTAGAATAGATAGTGGCACATAAAATTTAAATATATCATAACTTGAAATTAGAGTTGYTAACATTAGCAAAGGCAGCCCTGCAATAAATATTCGATTCAATGAATGGTGGCCGATTATAGTGGTAATATCTTTAAAATAGCATACGAACGTTCTATATGAATATYTTAAATATTTTTTGAGGTATCCTAGCTTCCAAAGTGTTGCTTCAAAGTTCAATCAGCTCTAASTCGAATACAAATTATCCGATTACCATGAAATGACCTGTCAAGAAAGTGTCGGGAATTCTTCATTTCCCCCTCCCATCCCCTGCTTATATGGAAGATAAATACATTTATTTTTCCTAAGTTGGTACAACTGTTCTTAATTATGATGCCAAAAGTAAGCGCGATCTCTCAACTAGTRTGTTTATAGCAGCATTTATGTCAGTCGACCTCAGTAGTGTTTGTTAAATTTTAAAATTTAAATCATCGTATTTGCGTTAAATTTTGGCCAAACACTCTACAAATATCATTGAGCAATCACCGTATTCACCTGATATGGCCCCCTGTGAYTAYTCTCCACACTGATATAACCATTATAATAATATAATTGAAGACATCAAGACAAATTCGACGCGACATCTGAAGGCCATCTCGGGAAGTGCCTATAAAAATGTTTTGTCAATTGGAAGAAGCGTCAAATGGATGTTACTTTGAAGGCGGCAAAATAAAGTTGGATGATGATTGAAAATTTTTCGTTTTATTTACYTTCTTACMGATACCTTCTTGACAGGGTGTAATTCGACATATGTATGACAGACCTTGGCCGGATAAAAATTCGGGTCCGCTCCGGTTACGTAGACCCTACTGTCGTGGGAAAGTGGTATTCTTCTTATAATTAACTGTAGCTGTAGGATCTTGAGTCAATATATTTTTTGTTTTTAAATTCCACTGTGCGTTTGTGAAACATGTATAAAAATACCCTGAAAATTTAAAACAATCGATACAATTGTTTTATTTTTTTAAATTTCCAAAAATCGAAGTTTTTTTACTATCGCCCTATGTGCCCCTTAAGGAGACAAAGTCTTCTTCTTACTTCATTTTCTTTGAGAGGCTTTCGTTAAACACCCTCCTATTCTCCCTCACTACTCTCCCCAAYATTTCAATATGTTACTGCACTTTATTGCATTTCCAAATAAAGAAAAATCCCTTCAACAATCTTAGACTTCCCGTAATTAAAAACACTTCGCTGCAATTATTACTGTTACRTTTTCACTTGTGGCAAGCACACATCCGCATTATCTTGAGCCATATGCTCTCCCTTCGAAGTGGTCACCCATTCAGTGCATTCGCCAGAAGTGATGCAATGTTCAGAGGAATTTATTTGCAGAAACGTGCCCAGGTCACACTTGTGCACCATAACGGCGACGGGTTACCACAGAAGTCGTGGCATTGTGTTCGCATATTTTCACTTTCAGCACGCACAATCCGCTATTTTTGAACGGTGTCATTTTGCGCGCCGCATATGGCTGACAGAAGGGGGCGGAGTGGACAGCGGAACAGCTCTTCAACTTCTTTCTCTCCACTTGTGAGAGATGTAGTCATAAAATACAATTTGCTTCGGAAAAACCGTTGACTTATTTTAAATTGCAAGGTCTTAGTGCCAAAAAAAAAAAATGAATATAAAGGATTTATTTAAACAAATCTTCTAATTAGACACCCGGCTGTTTGAAAATAGATCAACGGCTAAAAAGAGTTTGATAATGCAAAAACTTCGCTGATATGCAGTCACTTTTGAAAAGTGCCARATGATTCCCCATTCGAATAACCATGGAACACAATTGGTTGCATGCCAGACTGATCTTTTCTCTACACTATATAAGGTTTACTTCCACGAACAATGAACACGAAAATTTGCTGTTGTTTATAAATATGCTTTAGCATTCATAATTGTTAGTAGGTGTTTGGTGTTTGGTGCTCTTCACATCCCATCGAGTCGACTGAATTGCGAATATAATTAAAATTTGTTTACAGCATTAAGTTATTGCTCCTTGGAGACATTACGGCGTCCTTGTGCCGGCACGAAGACGGTAGCGACCAAAGCCAAGAACGACAAGCAGAAGGACAACAAGCAAGACCGCTGTTGGCTTGTTTGTACAAAAGGTGAAAGTGCTCCGCAGGGAAAACAAATAAAATATTTTAATTGTCAACATAAAATAAAATCGACTGCAAATTACAGGCAGTGGCACGAATGAAGGGTTGCCAGGTCTCCTTTCTCGCAGACTCGCTGTAATTGTTTTGTATACTTGCTCTTGGAAGCTCATATCTGCGCTTCGCTTATACTCAAAGAAAGCAAACGACGGCCTAGTCTTATCGCCATCATATTGGGTGACACAAATTTCACCGCTGACAGCTAGCCGATAGTCGCTTTTTGATTTATAACTGCGTCACAGCTGTCAACGTCATGAGGCGAATGAGGCGGCGAAAGCGMGGCTTATCTGCTGGAGAATGAGGGCACACATGACAGATGGATGACATCGATGTGGCATTGCAATTTCCAGCGCTGATAACGCGGAGGTTGAATAACCAACGGAAGTTACGTAATTAGTAATGTTTTTTTGCAGAAGACGATGTTGACGTTGTTAACGATGACAACAGTAAAATTGTGTGGTAATTGGTGGTTGTGAAATATGTTTGTTATTATTGCAGAAGTTACAAAAGCTATTGTCACGAAATTATCAACGGTAGCTGCAACAAAAGGCCCGACGAGGTGGCCGCCGTGCGGCATCTAGGACAACCAACAATGAGCTCGTTGACGAGAAGTTACGACGATAGAGGCACCGCTGCTTGTGTCTCCTCCGTTGAGCGTCGCCGGCGCTGTTCGCAAACACGAGTCCGAATTGTAGCTCGCTGAGGTTCACCCATTTAAATAAGTGGAATTTTAAATGATTTGAAGATAATTTTTACTGCTACTGGGCACTCTTGTCGACTAACTGACTGCAACATTTTTCATTGAAGACAATTCATCTCTGCGAAATCGCTCTGAASTGCACCAAATCATGTGCAACAGGATCCCTTCGAGTGTGGCAAATGTTGTACGGCGGGACGAAATTGCTGTCGATGTGACTGTGTCTGTTTGTGTTGTTGTTGTTGCTGYTGCTTTTGAAGCTCATTGTTCGCTAGTTACAGTTGAATTGCAAATTAAATTTCGCGCTTCGTTGCAACGACAATTGCCCGCCACACATACACGAGCACATAGCACATACATATATATGTATGCACATAAAAGCATTTATCGCCATCACGGGCTGCAGCACAGACGCATCTGCGAAAGGAAAACACTCGACACGAACACTATTTGCCGGCGTTTAGCCAGTTGCTGGCTTTAGTTCTGATCCTGACGCTTCGCTCACCGGTCGACAAAGAAGTTAAGCCACAATCGCATAAAATTCCCATACAAATACAATTGCACCGTTCACCTCGCCTTTGTCAGAATACCATATAACAATAATCTCGTCTTAATCTGTAAAACGGCTGCTTCGGCCAGCTGAAAGGATCCCATTGTGAGCATTTCCCTGATCGCTTAGCTTGCTCTTGCCGCGGATCCGCGTAGGCAGTAAGCTCTGCCCTGTATCCGTGAATGCCGGTCGCCGGCTATTTGCCCCCGGTTGATGTCGTTTGTTGCGCATCGGGTTTCAGTTTCGTTTTCGTTCCGTCTAATTTCTTTCTTTTTTCTTGTATAAATTTATATTTTTGATCGTGGCCGCTTCATTTTTCCACAGTAGCGATTTGAAAAGCGTTGAAACAAATTACCAACGATACGATCTCCTGAACGGTGTGAAGCCGAAGCTAAGGCGATCACTATGACTACGACTTTGGCTGAGAGATTGCCACAATTGTGAGGGGATTGCGGGTTGGCGGTGGCAGCGAAGCCGCCGAGCGGTTGGTGGTCCTCATTAACATTTCCATGTCGGTTATTATTACCATTGTTATTGTTTGCAGCTACTGTTTTCAATTTCTACATTTAGCATCTTCTTCTGACGCGTACGTTCTGCATATTCTCGTGGCATGTAATATGATGCCAACGATACCAATAGCGCCCATACAAATGGCAGGTTTCTTAATGTGCTTTGACGAGTTCAATGGGAGCGTTCACTTGGCAGAAGCATATTCGCTGAGTGCTGAGTACAACTACCAATCACGGCTTTAAATTACAATTAGGAGCCGATTAATTGATTTAGTGGCGAGTAGTAGCCTGAGTATGGACATTAACGTAAATTACAATCGGAATGATGTTATGACCGCGTTCACTTTTCATTGATTTCAATATCTTTGTGGTGTGTTTGCAAGTGCGGAGTCTGTTTCCGTCTTTCATTTCGGAAGAATACTGCTGTGAGAAAAAATATTATAAATATTATTAGAAAAAAACACTTATTTGTTTTTGTAGATGAGCAAAATTACACAACCAAAGCAGTCAGCATCCGATTGGTATTTGACAAATGGCTGTTGCTTTCCGGAATAACCTTGCGAATGTAACAGTATTTACATGTTATTTGCATGGAGAATTATGTAAGTATATTGTACGATTGGTACTTCATGACACGCAATTTGCATGTTTTACAAAATCATAAAGAAGTGCGATAATCCCAGCGACATTACCTGCACACCACCCACGAAAATAACAAAGTCAGCGATAAGGCCGGCGTTGACAACCGAGGCACATAATTGACGAGTCACATACGCGGCAGGAGCGACAGTAGCCGACCAGATGCAGTGAGCTATGCCGAGCAAGTCCCATGTGGGCAGTGAAGTTTTTTAATCAAGGCTCGTGTCAAGTGTTTGCAAACAAATGCCGTTATATTCATCAATCAAGGCACGCGAGCCACTTTGCTTAGCGGGTTGTCGCTGACGAGCGGCGGACGGAAAATCACGTTGAAAGGAAAATCAGGAGAACGGCATGACCCGGCTGCCAGCGACGGATTTGCATGCAAACGCGGGCGGCCTCATGTCACATAGCTTCGTTTAAAGCGCTTCCCGGAATGCCAGCGAACACGCAGTCCTGCTCGTGCGAGCAATTGTCAACAATTGTTGCGATGTCTTATCGCTGCGCATAAAACAACAAAATAAAAGCCGTGCTGAGAGACTCCCACCCACCGGAGGGGCGCGCCAAATTGTTTAATTTGTGAAGGGTGTGAAAACTGACGAGCAGAAACGCTAAGGAATGAAAATCCATCACAGCAATTTCCCGCAACACTCATTCAGCTGGGAAATGTGTCGGGGTTGGGGAATGGTTGGAGGCGAGAGGTTTCTAAACGCTTTCTAATGAAGTTCCGACGGATGACATGTCATCGCTCTGTACGAAGGTAAGTGGGGAGGCAAGTTCAGATCAGTGACGCGGCACGAACTACACGAGCTCGGCGTTCACTGTTCGGTTATAAACTGTTGAGGACACTGAACATTTGAAAATGCTGGCAATGTGTTGGCGATGAGGCGAATGAGCTTGAGTGTGAAATGTCATGTCTGTCATACGTCATTGTCAACAGTAGTTTTAAATTTAATATGTTTGCTTGCTGACACCAATGAAAAATTGCCGAAACCCCTACTGCTAACTGGTGGATGTTGGTGTGAGGCATTGCTGGTGTTTGTATAGTATGTTTCCACAAGCTGCGGATGGGGCTGAAAGGCTTTATTAAAGCATCGTACGTTTTCGTCAAACGAAATGGAAGATTAATAGCGCAGGTGGAAGAAGCTCGAAAGCATTTACATACTCGTATGAGCTACATGTGCCTCATATGGCGCTGGTTGATTCGCAAATTAAGACATTTTCGGTACAAAGCGAGGAAATTTCGCCTGTTTTCAACACAACTACAAATTTGTTCCTTAAATTTTCTCGGTTTATTTAAACTTGCTGTCTATCAAAAATTAAAATGTTCGTATTAGTTTGACACCAAAGGAAAGAACGAATCACTGAAAGGGTCTCTCTAAAATACTTTACTAAATTTGGCATATTTTTATAAATAATAGGCAAATGAATCAAAGTGATAGTTGTTTTTAAGATAAATAATATGGCTGCGACCTACCTCTGTTGTTGGGTTTCATTATGCTTGTGATGCCGACTTTTTTATTTTATACATTCGGGGTTGTTAATTGAAGGAAAAATAACAAAATATGGGCTCCCCACAAAGTGTTAAGAAATCTACAAACAACTAAATAGTGAATATACTTACATACATATTATTCCGCCTTCTAGTCCCCGCTATTTGCGTGTGTAGACTTGTGTCCGAGGGATCTTTCTTTTCCAATTACGATAAGTGCATAATGGCGCATTTATCATTATCGCCTGAATACTCGCCCGCCGCACTCACTTCACCATGCAGATATTCTTCTACCCGTTAGCTCTTTTCTGATTTTGTGCAGGGAAATCCTTTCCAGCCTCCCTCTGGAGTTGTAATATTTTATTGCTCATTTCGGACCCGCAAAAATGACATAAAATAACAATTTTTATTTTTATGTTTTCTATGGCAAAAGAGATTCATTTCCATACATGTGCCCTTAAGAAGAGCAAGGATCAATATTGAAAACACTAGCAACCCAAATTGGGCGATGCCACAAAGTGGACAAAGCACGGAGCTTCTGCCGCACATACAAATGTGCCTGTACTTGTACTTACGTACTTTCACGTCTGAAGGCAACACCGGTAGCTGTCTAAGTTTAAAAAGCTGAAAGGGTTAAATGGCATGGAAAAGAACTATGACAAATTCGTTAAGTACCCAGATAGACGGCATTGGATTTTGGCTGTTCAGAAAGGATTTGCAACGCTTTGCCACCCATCTTATACAAACCTAGACACTTTCTGGCTATTCCTCCTCTTTCGTAGTACGTATGTGTATGTAAATATGTGTGTATACATATGAAAGCACTGGGACACGACTGTAATCGTCCCTTACCGGTTGGTGGATCACGAGGAAGGGCGGAAGGGAATACTGAAATGATTTGTCGCTTTTTCCGCGAACGATTACCACGTTATAAGAATATGGATAAGGATACTTAGTGGATATATTGGCAAACACTTTAGCGCAATGCATGCTTAATACACTCCGATGCCAACACCCTTGTACGGCATTATTTCGAAGGAAGGCGAGGTGGTTAGGGCCGCTTAGCCGCCACTATGTCCGCTGCGGGACTTAATTTTCATGCGTGCCAGCAATACATGGAGCGGGTGGTTGATGTTGTGACATATTTTTCTTTTCCCTGTTGCCACATAAATAATCCAGCCAGGCGAAGAATTGGTTTCTGCAGAGGGAGAATACGAAATGGAAATTCAATATCAATTTGTTGTGGGTGGGAGAAAATGTGTTGCGCCTAATTTCATATGCAACATCACATATATCCTTGTCAAACTGAGAAATGAGACTAATGAAAAAAGTGAAAATGAGAAATAAAGGGATAAGATGTCTTCCGTGTGTCTTGTACATATTTGAATAATGTAGATGCAAATATGTAGTTATTGAGCGCTGTGCTGAGTACCTGGCGGTTGCACATGATTCAAAACCTAATTTTGAGACTGTTTTCAGACAAATTTTTAATAGTCGTTGCCTTTGTGAAGTAATGGCATATCAATTAGCATATTCGGCGTCTTATAACTAAGTAAGCCCTTCGTAACTACCGAATAACAGCCAAATGTTCCTAGCAACTGCAGGCCAGCCTCAGCCACGTATCTGGTGGAGATGTAACACTTTCAACCGTTATTCGATTTGCCTTTTAGACTTTGAATTGCATTAAATATTTCTCAGACTTAATATTTTTTATGCATGGAGCGTTTACTAGGTTTCATAGAAATTATTCTGAAAAATACATAACTTTAAATTGCTTGGTCATGCATTGGAAAATTCGGTTCTGATGAGTGGACAAAATGAAAACTGTCTAAATTTTGGAGGGTCTATCAAAGTTCACATGAAAGTTAAAATACATAAAGCTTTGAATATGTCATACATGTGTACATATGTGGCCGCAGACCTTCGGATGGGTGAACAAATATTTGCCGAGTCCTCACACAAGTATGCATTTGTATACATTTTGAGTCCTTACACCCCACAGCAACAAACATATCCAGAGATGTGTTTACACATATTTGCATACGCTTTTCGCATATTAATGGCTATTTTAGAAGTTCATCTTGGTGAAATATTTTTGTAAGTAAGTAATTGCTCACATGTAGTGACGTCTCTCTACCAATTTCTCTGTCATGCGTTTGCTATATGCAGAGCTAAGCACTTGTGATAATCCCCCTCTCGATATCCTTAAGCTATTAAAGGCCAACATCAGCAGCAGAGTAGCGACAGTTCAACCTTCTTCAAATATTTGACTTAAAACCAAATGCTCCGTTTTGCTTTTGCTGTGTTCTAGATCCATTATTCTGGTTAATAATTAAATTAATTAATTTACAATAATGCCGAAATTCGGGAATTAAACCAACCACTTCTCAGTGGTGTCAGATTGACTCATTATCGTTAGAATTCGCAACATTACAAAAGTGTTCTGTGTGGTGCATGAATGAAAACCATTCAGCAATTTTTTGTAACATACGATACATACGATTATACGATTTTTAGAGTTGTGCGAGAGTTCACAGCAATCTGTTTTGGATACTAATTACAGTAGAAGCAAGATCGTCCCAGACTTCCACGTATTCTGAAGAACTATTTTATCTAACAAATCCACCGTATACAGATATAAAGTCTAAAATCGACTCGTTCCTTTTATTCCGGCTCTTTCTAGGATGCATTAATAACTGGCCAATTGCAGACAGAGCACGCTTTGGGGGACATGTTACTCCCAACACAGTTGCTGAATTCGCCTTTAAGGAGATCACGAGTTTTCGTATGCCTGATTTAGCCGCATTATTTTGCTAAACAACAAGTGCCACCAAACGCAAAACGCTTCCACCTAATTTTCTTTTTTGCTCTCACATTCTGGTGCTTCTCATGTTAAAAATTGAATACCTGTGACTGTATTCAACATATGAGAATTTAAAGACGTGAGCTTTTGGAATCCAATATGCCATTAAAGCAATACGTAAGCTTATTAGGTAATGTAAATAGATCAGGGAGTTATTTGAGGCATTGTCTATGACATACGATTTCAAGAGCTAGTACAAATAAGAGTCAACACAAAAGCTTAAAACCAATGAGTCACCAGATGTGTTTCGCGTTAAGATTACCACTTTTACTCTAAGTATATAAGATGAATTTTATATTTGCTGCTAAAAGGAAATTTTGCTGAGAGGCAACCGCAAGCGGGAATGATGAAAAATTCAATTACATGACGACAACAGCAACAACCATGACAGACGTAAATATCACGTAAGCAACTTAACTCAATTGCTCACGGCTAGAGGCGACAACAGGCAGACAAAATAAAATGAAATAAAATATTTGTCAAATTCATGCTCAATCGAAAGGGACCACAAATCAACAACTCGGCAAATGGCCGAACGGCCATGCCATGCCAAACCGCAGCTGGACGCAAAAAATGTACCAAATGACTTGAAATCATGCCGCAAATTAGTGCAGTTCCTCGGAACTTTTACTTGATGACCAAACAAAATTGGCTGGGCACACAAGTGCTCCACAAGTGGACAGGAGTTATGGCTGCAGGATGTCAAGTGACAGGACACCACTTATGAAAAACAAAGGAAGCAAACGAGCAAACCTTTAAAGCCATACAAACTGGCTGAAATAATGACAGGCACGTAAGGAATTTGTACACGTCTTACCGAGAAAAAACAACAAACAACAAGCAACAAATTGAAAGAGCTTGGCTGTAGCAGGTCAAGATGAACACCAGTTGTTGCGGCCAAACGAACAAGTGCTTCAATAACAAGGTTAATGACAAGTGAAAATGCGCTTTTTGTTTCGTCATTTGTAATGTTTTATGTGTAACTACTCGGCAGCGGGACGAGGCAAACTAGGTGGAGCAGACTGACGGGGTAAGTGAGACAGACGTGATTGCCGTGTCACATGTGTGGTGGTTGACAATAACAAATGCCACCAATTTTCGACAAGACATTCGCTCAAATAGCCGGAGGATATAATTTACCGCACAGTAACTAGCGGTAGCTAATGTCGTATTACAAAACGATTTCCCGAGTTCAGTGCTCACGATTGATTCGAAAGTACTATAATAGCTAAGTCTTGTACGAATGAATATTCGAATAAGATATTTTTTAACTTCGAAGGCGATACAGGAATTCATAACAGATTAAGATAAAAGTGTGGGCTCGGAATACAGAACTTGTTATTATTGGACCATCCCATCCTATTCATAAAGTCTTTGTTAGCTTTTAAGACTTAATAAAAACAGAACCGGAACCATTTCAATATTTTTATAACTTTGTTACGAAGTTTGTAATACCCAAAAGTAAACGTCGGAGACCCTTCAAAGTATATATATAAAAAATTATCAGTATGTCCGTCTGTCCGTCTGCCTGTCTGTTTACATTCGAACTAGTCCCTCAGTTTTTAAGATATCGTTTTGAAATTTTGCAAACATCATTTTCTCTTCAAGAAGCTGCTCATTTGTCAAAACTACCGGTATCGGATCGCTATAACATATGCTTGCCACACAAACTGAACGATTGGAATCAAAGGCTTGTATGGAAAATTTTCGCATTTGACGTGGTGTCTTCACGAAATTTGACATGGCTTACTGTTTAGGGTAATAATATGGGACGATTCCCAGTTCCTTAACCGCACTTCGCATGTAAGCATCTTCTGTTCTTATTCTTTTGCCAGTTATATACGTTATTATGGGGAGGAAACCATATCACAAATTGGGGAAACTCAAAGATATATAAGTATATTTTTTTATTGTTGTCTTTAAATTACGCAATTTTGCAATATTATAGAAATCTCACGCACCTTGAGATTGGAATTGTTTCTAAGCCCTACAGAGTAAGTTAATTCTAAAAAGAATTGCATTTAAGTACATATATGAATGTACATATATGTAAACGCTTTATGTACATACGTAAGTATATACATATGTACGTATGTACATCGGCCAACCGTCGCAAAAGCCGGCCAACAACCACTTCAGGGATTATTCACAAGATTATGTTACTTAAGAAAACATTTCTGCGTAAGGGCGCGCTCGCATACATTGCCACACACCTATGCATCACACATGAGGCACATACACACAGGCATGTTTGAGCCGGTACGCAAGTGCCACTTAGGCAAGCTTTCTTGTGGTTTCGCTCGTATGTGCAGCATCTACCCCAGGGCCCGCAGAGGCATACGCTTTCCCCGTTCCATTCGAATTTACTTCCGATTTCGGGCTTTGCAGCTGATCATAAACAATAAATGTCTAAGAATTTCCGTTTGCTACACACATGTACGTATGTATGTGTACAGATCAAAGACCACTTGAAGACAAAATTGAACTAACAACAACAACAACAACCAACGTAGCACCATGGCAACAAAAATATTTGACCTGCGGTCATCTGGAAATCTTTCCCATGTAGTTTAATGGCGATATTCCTGAAGGCATGATTGCTCAGCGCTCCCAGGGGTGTCGTAATGCAGAGTCCGCTGCTTCTTCTTTGTTGCACAGCCTCGTCCCAAACTCAGCTTTCGTGGGAACTTGACATGCAGTTGACCGCATTTGCTCGTAAAAGGCAGACATTACACATTTAATATAATATTTTTACCAGAATGGCTCGGCGCGTGGCTTCGATTTGGCAGCTGCAGAATATCGTTCCTTGGAATGTCCTTGTCCTGCTGCTGCTGCGGTTTCCATACTTCACATCGTATAAATTGCGGTCTGTTATTCAAAGTTGGTGGACGTCAGTTGGAACAGTGTAAGTAAAATTGCCGATGCCCAGAATGAGTGCCAACGCTGTCGCTCCCAATCCGTGAACGTTCGAAAACTCCAATTGCAAGATGACTAATTGGGAGTTTTCACTCCGTTCTGAAAACAAGATCTGATGGAACAGGGTATACAGTTTTTTTTTGTGAATTTTTGACAGCTAATTAAAGAGATAAGATGCTAAGAAAAAACGTTTCTCCTAAAATACACAAAAACAAGAAACAAGAAATAAAGTCGATTTCAAGCATAACTGAACATTTGCAACCACTGTACCTAGATTTGAACTATTTGTGAATTTGTCAGCTTTGTAGTCGTAAATATTTTATTCATTCCAAAAATTAAGTCTCGCAATCAGTGTCAGTCTTGTAATTAAAGCAAAACCGCAAGATCCCATTACCACTGAGATGGTCGTAGACAAAACAACCGACTCTTTATAATGTTTTCAGATATGCATACACACACACACATATACCTAAGTTTGTGGCTGCGTATGTACAATCAATTCAAACTGTGTGGTCAATGTGTGCGTGATGAAGTATGTTCAGGTATTTGTATATTTGTATGTATGTACAATATGCCCGGCATTTTTATTCGACGGCAAGTTTACAGAAAACGGACCGAGAATGGCACTCGAAACGACACTTTAAGTGTCAAAGGGATTAAAAATTTTGACAGCAGTTAAATAACATAAAGTCGCATTGAGAGCTCACCGAACAAACATAGGTATCAAACGAATTTCTGACAGTGTTGACAAGTGACAACTTTAACCTTGAATATTCGATGGTAATCGCCGGAACTGTCATACTCGTATATGTTTGCATACGAACGTAAACCAAGTTTCTATGGCGGTGTGACAGATTTCCAAATATAGTATATAGGTGCGATAACTTAAATAGCATTGCGACGCTTACAAATTGCTTTCTGACACATTGGACATATGCACGTGTTAACGCGATGGTGGGATCCGCGGCGGTTGTCACATAGACGAAAATACTTGTTATTGGATTGAGCAAAGCGACAAGTTCAAAGCTTTCCAGAGCACCTGGTGCAACGAACGGTTAAGAATGCCCAAAACGTCAAATTGTGTGAACACGCTGGCATGAATGACTGAACGATCAACTGAGTGGACGTCTGAATGTCAACGAATGTGGGTAACTTAGGGCAGCGACCAATAACAACAACATAAGCACACACTGCTGCGGTACGCGGATCAGACAGTGGTGACACTTGAACACTATTGAAATGTAAAAGTCGATTGAAGTTGCGCTGCGAAGTTGGTGAACAACGAACGCACACGGCGATTTTGAAAGAATGCAAAAAAGTGATTTTCATCGGATAAGGTGTGTTGGTGTTCTGCTGCCGTTGTGCTTGCGGCATTGAACGCTACCGTTTGGATTCTATTCAATTGCGTCACTAAGCATTGCTCCGCACACGCGTTTTGGCGATCTTCGGTTTACATGTGAGGTTCTTAGCGCTAGAGTTTCAATGCATGCAACGCCCTTCATTGATTGTAAATATTTAGATGTGCTGCCATTAGACCGTCGTCGTCATGTCGTCATAAATTGGCATCTAGCGACACGCCTAGGAGCATAAATGACTTGGGGAATTCGTCCAGACGCGTTTCCCCGACCACACGCCACTAAATAACACAATCCACCCTGAGAAAAAAAAAAACGAAAGAACGGAAACTATATCGAGCAACAGCTAAGCTGCCATAAACTAAGCAATTAACACGACCGCAGCGCTAGACCGCCCACAAATCACGCACCAAATGCGACAAAATAAAATAAACAAACTGTCAAAAATTACTCAAACTTCGCTCGCCTTAAAACCATGCCAACCAGCGCCAGTGGCATCGTCAGCACAGAACCACCACCGCAAATCAAACAGCGCCGAATGAGTGCATGCATTTGTTTCGAGGGGGCCCGAGTCGACATGGCATGGAGAGGCGACGCTCGATCAATCTGACAGCTTATGTGCCGCACGGCATGGGCACTGACATCCGGGTTGACAATTCTAGTTTACATTAAAGTCAGGAGCAACATTATAATGCGTAACAACGATCAGGGAAGGCGCTGTTGTGAGTTGCATGTCATTTGCTCATTTTGGAAATAATGTACATAAGTAATGAATGTAAGAGTATATGAAAAAAAAACAACCAGTGAAACTGAAATATAATAACTGTAATGGAGAAAGTGGACTTAAAGTCGGTTATATTTGAGCTAGGAGATAGCCTGGACTGATTACTCAATGCTCAAGGATATTCGGAAACATGCAACTTTATGAAGAGATCACACACAAGAAACATTTACTTGAAATATGAAGATTATTATAATAAATATAGTAGCATTTGTACAGTTTAATATCACGGTGGAAAATTTTCAAGTCGAACTTCTAAATTCAAATCCCACTAAATTGAAAAATACATTATAAATAGTATACGTGACTTCTCTCTCACCCTCTAAAATAGAGTACAAATTTTTCTAGCTGTAACACTTGTTGGACGAGATCAATACCCAGTTGCAGCGAGGTGATCGAGACGCTTGAAGCGTCCAAGTCACATTTTTTGTCATGCGAATAATCGAAATGATTGAAATCATGTTGTTGTTCTGGCTAAATTTATCGCACAATCGCCAACAATTTATTTACAAACAAGCACTCATAAACACACACACACACACACACAGAAATAATGAACACATCTTTGGGCGAGTATTATTTGTTCGTGATAAGCTTCGGGTTTATATTAATTTTTTATACCCTGAACAGGGTATATTAAGTTTGTCACGAAGTTTGTAACACTCAGAAGGATGTCCGTCTGTCTGTCTGTATATATACGAACTAGTCCCTCTGTTTTTAAGATATAGTTTTGAAATTTTGCAAATATCATTTTCTCTTCAAGAAGCTACTCTTTTGTCGGAACTGCCGATATCGGACCACTATAACATATAACTGCCATATAAACTGAACGATCGGAATCAAGTTCTTGTATGGAAAACTTTTGCATTTAATAAGATATATTCGCGAAATTTGGTATAGATTATTTTCTAACACAATAATGTAATCGCTGAAAAAATTGTTCAGATCGGTTAACTATAACATATAGCTGCCATACAAACTGAATGATTGGAATCAAATGCTTGCATGAGAAACTTCCTCATTTGGCGATATATCTTCACGAAATTTGGTAAGAGTTATTTTTCATAAAAATAGTGTAATATCGGAAGAAATTATTCAGATCGGTTAACTATAACATATAGCTGCCATATAAACTGAACAATCGGAATCAAGTTCATGTATGGAAAACTTTCACATTTGACAAGGTATCTTCACGAAATTTGACTTGGATTACTGCTTGAGGTAATAAATAATATAATCTCCGAAAAAATTTTCAGATCGGATTTATAGTAATAT
This sequence comes from Bactrocera latifrons, assembly GCF_001853355.1. NCBI lineage: Eukaryota > Metazoa > Arthropoda > Insecta > Diptera > Tephritidae > Bactrocera > Bactrocera latifrons. The sequence continues at coordinate 865,782 of NW_017534742.1, read as the reverse complement.
AGCTTCCATACAAACTGAACACATAATTACTAACAGAAATGCACTGTGAAGGGTATTTAGCTTCGGTGCAACTGAAGTTAACGTTTTTTCTTGTTTTTTTTTTTTTTTTTTTTTTTTTTTTTTTTTTTTTTTTTTTTTTCACAATGTGTAAGTTGCTGACTGTGCTCCCTTGTTGTGTAACACTAGTAAAGTCGACTTTGACATGACAGATTTATGTCAATTCAAATGACATGTACTGATTTTAGATTTTCTGATTTGAATAGTTTACAAATGCCTTTGTAGGAATAAAATGTTCAACTGTTTATTTCTACGAAAATGCTTATTACTGCAGCCAAACTATTCATATGTGCACATACATATGTACATATGTGTATAAGCTGTGTTAAAATTCCGCTCGCCATATATACATAGATATATGTTTATGCAAACCTCGAATTTTTAACGGAATAGGACTTCGATCCTCTAAATTGCACCCACTCTTCCCTTCGCCACCTTTCTCTCTATGGAAGTATGTATATTTGTATATGTGCACGCATAGCCATGTGTGTGTAGATATGTATGTCGATAGGGAGTAATACGAAATTGCAGCTAATAACCGCGGCCGTGGAGGCTTCCACTACCTCATTTACACACCGTTTCGCTGCATCTTCGTTCCGGTCGCACTTAAGTTACGTCAATACGTTGCAATATTTCAACCCCTCGGGCTAATCTGAACATCTGAGCAGCAATTTGCCAAACTTAATGTCAAAAAAAAGAAAAGAAAAAATTACAACAAAAACAAGGAGAATGCACAAGAAACTCAGCAACAGAAATGAAAAACAGCGTTAAATTAGCAAATGAACGGCTGAACGGCCGGCCGAGCGGATGAGCGGATAAGCGAATGGTGGAGGAAAGGATGGACTCGGGCAGATGTTTTGCAGCTTGCTGTGTGTTGTCTCGTTATTTCCTGCTTTTCCATGACCAAACGATCGCAGAAGTAATAGCTTTAACGGCGGCCAGTTGGCCAATTGGCCAATTGGTGACTCGTCAGCGATCGATGTTGGTTGGTGTCGTTGAATTTTGTCCTATGCAGCAATGGCACTGGTCGCAATCGAAAGTACAGGAATCGCCTCGATTCGCGTGCAAAAACTCATTCTTGTATGTGTAGTTTACATGCAGTAAGCTGATGCACACGCTTACATGTGTGCCGGGAATATTGCATATTGACCAATCACTTGTGCTATCGGGCATTCATATTTTATTGATTCCCGGACTGGCGGTGCTGACCGGCTGCGGATGCGCTCAGTCGAGGCTCCGAACTGCCAACCGTCAATCGCCAGCCGCCAGCTCCAGACGGCCAACCATACGACCAGCCATATGATCGCCCAAGCGAGCGGCCAACGAAGCAAAGGAACATTCAAGCTTTCCCTTACCCTCTCATTTATGTATTTACTTCCTAGCTGCCTTTTCTCTCTAGAGTTTTTTCTTCACATTTCCAAAGCAAACTTCATTTTATTTGCTGATATTAAAAATTTGATAAATATTTTATGTACTTGACTCGCTTTTAATCCGGCAATGATCTTGCCACTCGCACACTGCACATTGCACATTTCACGTTTAATCTTGCGGTCGTGTGTTTTCCTCGCCGTCACCGAACTTCTCAACTTTTACTTCCAATAGTTTATGACTGTGTATGTGCGTTTTGATCAATATGTCCGGTGAACTTTGCGGTCAAATAAAGGATGTTTCTCAAGTGCTCGTTGCTGTTTATCCGCTGTGTGTGTGGGGACGTGTGGAAGAGCCAATGTGTGAGTCTGAGACTCGAATTACCTGATAAATGTTCTATTTGCTTAGTATAAAGTCCGCAGTGCTGATACTCAAGGCAACGCATTATTTGCGATCACAACTTTGGATGGAAGCATACTCCATGTGAGATATATTTGTGAAGGCTTAATAGAATCGGCTGAAAATTAATAACAATATTTATACGTGAGTAACGCTATTTTTTCAAACATGAAATTAAGACGTGGGTATTTTAGCTATGTCCTGTGGACCAATATCACATTATTGGACCGACAGGAAGATAGCAACATTCCAAGAACCGAAGATTGCGTTGTGCAGAGTACAAGAACTTAGTTATTACGATTACATAATTTAGGTTCACCAGCAGCATCTGAACTGATCTGAACAATGCTGATATGCATTGTTCACCGAACGGTTGTTTCTAAAACATCGAAACCAAAAAGTTGTTTTGTTTTTGTTAGTCTATCAATTGGGATATTATAAGTTGATAAAGCTCGATTAACAATTAAAACTCGTTCCTATCACCTAAACACATGCAAAGTGCAATAACTGTAAAAATGACACTTCGAACTTAATCGGCGCTTAGAGATAGTGGTTTCAATTTTTTACGAGAAAGATATATACTGTATTGATTTCTGAATGTTTTTATATATTTTTGAAAATATCGTATATATGTATTTTCTAAACCAACAAGAGTGGATAATCTCACGAAATGATAGTGCAAGAAACGATGGTGGAAAGCTCCCATAAGTTCTGTTAAAGAATTGGATAATGAATATTATTTCATTTGTTATAAAACCCTCGACCTGTGCATAACATTTTCATTACGTAACATGGCCCACTTCACATATCTTAGAAAAGAACTCAAGCATTATGGGGAGATAGAGTGCCTAAGTAAATGAATCAAGATTAGCAATTACCATAAGATATCAGGTATTGTGGGAATCGATGTCAAAGTGTGATGAAATTGCGATAACCATCATCGCCTCACAAGTGAACTTTCCACACCTTTTTTTCTAACAGGAACTCATAACATTCGACTTCCCCGGGATTTGAAATATATCACATAATATTATACTCTCGCATATGCATACATACGTATATAATAGTTTTGTTCACCTAAGGGTTGTACATATCAAGTAAAACTAATCGAGAAAGATATTGAGATATATGTATAGTATACACAAATGGTCAGGAGGAAGAGACATATTGAATTCTGGAAGACTGTCTCTCTGTCCGTAAAAGCTGTAACGTAAGTAAAAATTGATACGGTTTTTGATGAAACTTGGTGTGCGTGTTCCTTAGTAAAAATTACGAATTCATAGATGGGCGTAATCGAACCACTGCAAGGCCCACAAAACGAAATCCTATAAAGTGCCATAACTAAGTATTAAATTAAGATATAAAACTCAAACTCATATTAGGGTAAACTTTAAAACTTCAAAAAAGCAATATATCAGTAAATAAATACAGAACAGAACCATTCAATTTTATAACCGAGATGGTATGAGAGGTCTTTATCTTAATCGGACTACAACCACGCCTAGTTTCCACATACAAATAATTTAAATTCCATTTCCAGTGCACAAATCAGAAAGCAATCTATATAACAAAATAAAACTTTGCGCTAATAATTATTTTAAGCTACGCCACCTTGTGACCAAAACTTTCCTAATTCCAACCAAGACTGTACAAGCCCCTGGGTACCTGGTAATGCGGACACCAGTACCAATAGTTTACGTTTGTTCGAAAATATCGGTCAATGTCTGAGATTTATATTTGGAATTCAGGGATAGTGCTCTTTGACGATGGTTTTCTGTGTATCAAAAATGGGTTGAATCGCGTCAATACTTCCCTGAGTCCCCATATACCTATTACAAAGATTTTCGAACTTCCAGGTGACTTTAACTCTAGTATATGGGATGTATACATATATGTATTTATTATATATTATAATGGTTTTTGTTTTTCTAACAAACTTTATAACGGATATGTCAGTGAGTGTATGATTTAAATGGAGTATATGAATATATACAATGGTTGACGTTCTACATCGTAAAGTATTTCCCTGGCTTTTATTCCCGAAATTTGCTAGAGTACAAAAAATTCTATTGCACTAGAAATTAGCCCTTCCTTACTTATTATACTCTCGCAACAAAGTTGCTAAAAAGAGTATTATAGTTTTGTTCACATAACGGTTGTTTGTAAGTCCTAAAACTAAAAGAGTCAGATATAGGGTTATATATACCAAAGTGATCAGGGTG
>NW_017534742.1:788377-861571 GCF_001853355.1 Bactrocera latifrons | reverse complement strand
TGTCATAACTAAGCCATAAATAAAGATATCAAAATGAAATTTGACAAAAAGGATCGCATTAGGGAGGGGCATATTTGGACGTAATTTTTTGGAAAAGTGGGTGTGGCCCCGCCCCCTACTAAGTTTTTTGWACATATCTCGGAAACKGCTACAGCTATGTCAACCAAACTCTATAGAGTCGTTTCCTTCAGGCATTTTCATATACAGCTCAAAAATGGAAGAAATCGGATAATAACCGCGCCCACCTCCCATACAAAGGTTATGTTGAAAATCACTAAAAGTGTGTTAACCGACTAACGAAAAACGTCAAAACAATAAATTTTACGGAAGAAATGGCAGAAGGAAGCTGCACCCAGGCTTTTTTTAAAAATTGTAAATGGGCGTGGCGACGCCCACTTATGGACCAAAAACCATATCTCAGGAACTACTCGACCGATTGCAATAAAATTCGGTATGTAATATTTCCTTAACACCCTGATGACATGTACGAAATATGGGTGAAATCGGTTCACAACCACGCCTTCTTCCAATATAACGCTATTTTGAATTCCATCTCATGCCTTCTCTGWATAATATATACATTAGGAACCAATGATGATAGCGGAATAAAACTTTACACAAATACGGTATTTGAGCTGAGGTATCAATTAAAATAAATGAAAATACAATTCAATACTCAAAGTACACAAATTGATCTAATCTAATTAATTTACAGCAAAATAAAAAAATATGTAAATGACGGATAATGAAATCTCGATTATCACTTTATCATGCGAGAGTACAAAATGTTCGGTGACACCCGAACTTAGCCCTTCCTTACTTCTTTTTAGTTAGCTTTAGCGAATTTTGAGGGTATTTAATATTCGTGGGCGCCCGTTTCTATGCTTTCGAAGCTCTTCAATATAGTTTGTTACTTATACCGCTATGTATATATGTATGTAGATACATTATTTAAAAATTTGGACCTACCAACATTTGCTGCCGTGTTTTTGTCGGCAGATCTGTCCACTACGGTATTGTCAAATTTAAACAGCCAAACCCACGCTGCGGAGACGGAAGCTGCCAATTATTTCTAATCGCTGAGTTTATTATTTGACATCTGGCAAGAGGTTTATTGATCTCTGTTTGTGCCGCACATACGCACACATGCATATGCTTAAGTATATATGTATATGTATAAGTATATAAGCACGGCTGATCACAAATTCATTCTTGTTCATCACTTTTATATTAATTATTGCCAATGTGTTTGCCTGTTCGTATTTTTTTGTTGTTACTGCCCGTGGCACATCTTGTCGCCTAGGCTCAGAGCCAGCATAGCACCGTCTTAATCAACGTAATAATCATTTTAATTACGCGCGCGCAGCTCATTCATCACTGTGACATCTGGGCTTGACAAGTCGCCATCAGTGTCCACTGCCAACAAAACACAAACACAAAAGTCTTACATAAATACCATAAACAGGTATGAGAAAAATTATACACTTTTGTATGTATGTAGATGTGTATTAATGTATGAAGGTTGTCAATGATTAATGTTGCATGACTTTAATGCTGTTCGATTAGCGGACGAAGACAACGCTAATCTTACAACAAATACAAATCTCCATATGTATGTATTTCTTAAAAACACAGACGAAATGAAGATTTTTGGTGGGGTCGAATCACTTCAACTATACCTACAATAGTTAGCTGACAAACATCGAGCATCTCAAAAGTATCCCCTAAATACTGTAGCATACATTTGTACTATATGTATGTATTCGGATAAAATGAATAATGAGGAAATTGGAAACAATTTTTGGACTAATCCGCTTCGAACACATAAAATGATATCAATTATCTCAAAGAGATAATATTATGGTAAGCTCAGCTCGAGGCTTCGGAAGTAAAAATTTGGTCTGGTCTTCTCTCACAGCTAAAGCTTAATCGCCTGTTGGAATTTCAGAATAAACAAAATCAAATGTATATTGAACGCTGCACACATTTTTGTCATCATAATTAGTAATTTATGTTGGAATGATATATGTATAATATATTATAACGTGAAACAAAACTTTTTGAAAAACAATTGACGCTTACATAGAGTCACTGTAACCTACTCGCTTCAAGAGCGCATTATTGCAAAGAGTAGAATTCGGCTTGGAATCACCAGCTCACTGCAGGATGGAATTCTAGTGATGAGAGAACTAGAAAGCATGCACACTAGGCGTAAAAACAAAGTCTAAATAATCAAAGTCTTCTTCTTCTTTATTGGCGTAGACACCGCTTACGCGATTATAGCCGAGTTAACAACAGAGCCAGTCGTTTCTTCTTTTCCAATTGGATATTCCAAGCGAAGCCTGGTCCTTCTCCACCTAGTCCTTCCAGTGGAGTGGAGGTCTTCCTCTTCCTCTGCTTCTCTCGGTGGGAGAACCTGCGTCGAATACTTTCAGAGCTGGAGTGTTTTCGTCCATATGGACAACATGACCTAACCAGCGTAGCCGCTGTCTATTAATTCGCTGACCTTTGTCAATGTCTTCATATATCTCATAGAACTCAACGTTCCATCGAACGCGATATTACCGTGGCCAACGCGTCAAAGGACCATAAATTTTTTGCAGAACTTTTCTCTCGAAAACTCGCAACGTCGACTCATCGTCCATGCCTCTGTACCATATAGCAGGACGGGAAGAATGGGTGACTTATAGCATTTGGTTTTTGTTCGTCAAGAGAGGACTTTACTTCTCAATTGCCTACTCAGTCCGAAGTAGCACCTGTTGGCAAGAGGAATTCTGGGTGGATTTACAGGCTGACCTTGTTGTTGGTGTTTACATTGGTTCCAAGATAGACGAAATTATCCACGACTTCAAAGTGATGACTGTCAACAGTGACGTCAGGCCCAGGTCGCGCGCGGGTGTTGAGGCCGATGATATCAAAATCATCAGCATACACAAACAACTGTACACTCTTATAAAAGATTGTATCTGCTTGATTACGTTCTGCAGCTCGAATTATTTTATCCAGCAGCAGGTTGAAGAAGCCTTGTCTGAAACCTCGTTTGGTATCGAACGGCACGGAGCGGTCCTTCGCTTTCCGGACGGAGCTTTTGGTGTTGGTGTTCATCAATAATCAAATTTATCGGTTCCAAATTTGAGGTCTTGATAATGCTCCCTTGATCGCTGACGCTCGCCCGAATTGTTGAAAGTCAAAACGTCACCTCCAGACACAAAGGTACATATGATGTTAGCACATACATAATTAGTATGTGCGAAAGTATCTACTCGTATATTTACATACATATATGGGCATATTGAAGAGTATGAGGCAATGTAAACTCAAAGCTTAAGCCATAGCAATGACAAAGCCCATCATACGCAACAAAGGGAAACCAAACAATGCTCGTGGCAAGACAATCGGTAATTACAGTAGCGAAAAGCGCGTGCGACCGCCACCGCCAGGCCTCGTATGACAAAGGGCGGACAATTGAAAGAAAGAGACAGTCGACTGACGACGTCGCAGCTTCTGTCGCATTGAAATCACGACCGCGCGACCGCCGAGTAGGGTGCGGTGGGCAATGCGACTGCAATTAGGTGCGCATGCGCAATCGGTCGACAACTGTTGACAGATGTCTGTGGTTTGGCACTTGGCTGCCGACTGTTCAAGCGCTACGCGGCGGAGAGTGCGGCGCAGCATTGCGCATTGCGCAAAGCGTAATGACAATTGACAAATTAACAACATTCCTTTGTGCCACATTGTGTATGTATGTTTGTGTGCATGTGTGTATGCGTTTACACTTGTAACACTTCGGTAGCAGCAAAAGCTACTGTTGCTGCGGTTATTCACCGACAAACAAAAGAAGTATTTACAATTGGCCCGCGACGTCGATGTCTTGCTATTTGTTGTTGCGCAAGGTAAAAAGGCCGCCTTGTGGCCAATAGTGCCAGTATAGCTGAGCGTGCCACTGATCATCTCTCTACATACATATCTATGTATGTATGTGATGTTGCGTGAAGCTATCGCTGTTGTTTTTGCTGTGGAGGGGAAAGTGTGGTGTGCGCGTTCAACCGTCACTTTATGGTGCCATGCAATCATTGGAAAAACAACACGATTGTCAAAAGCTCCAAACCGGTGGTGTGCAACACCTTTAAAGTAAGTACGTRTGTATGTATGTATGTGAAAAACGCGGCCACCGTGGTACGTATTTATTCATGTAAGAATGTAAATTAATTTGCTGGTGGAGGTTTTGGTGTAATTCTTGAGGTACATGCAATTAATTGATCGATTGTGCCACTGCGCAATCGAGTGTGAGGACATAACTGCATACATGTGTGTGTGTGTGTGTGTGTGTGTGTGTGTACATACACTGGGTCTGTGTGTGTGGAATGTGGTGCAATACTCTGAAGCCATTGTGAACATTTTTATTGCTTTGGTACCGCTGTAAGTGCCTCTGCGGTTAAAGACGGTTGCCGTGAGCGCTCTGGAGCGTAACCTACACGAGGCTGACCAGTTGAGCCGCTGCCGATGGCATCGTGCGACGACGTCGTTGGCAAATGATGTTCTATATTTTCGTGTTTTCGCTTTGGCCAAATGATGGCGATTCATGTACTGCACATCCGCCTGATGTTGACATCATGCCGCCTGCCAACGGCCAACGGAAAGCGGACAGCGGCCCGCGCTTCAGCACGAGTGGAGCAACAACAATAACTTCAGTTTCACAAATTTCGACGTCTTCTACGACCATCTAGCCAGCGTTATCGCCGACAAGTGCATTGCGCTTCTTGGCAGTGGTGACGCTACCAGCGAATCAGCCAAGCGTAACAAATAAATTGGAGCGATAGTTGGCGTTGCGCAGTCGCATTGGCCACTTCGAATGTACAATGAATAACGAATAAAAATATGCGAAGTTCTTCAATGGACGATTGCGGTAGAAGTCACATGCATGAAGGCTTTTTGTGAACCCACTGAACAGCGCCCGAACACAAGTAAACGTGCCCGTGTGCGCCCAGATGTCTTAACGTGAGGCTCGTGTGTATATGTGAGTGAGTGCGTGTGGATAAGTAAAGCGAACAGGTGAAGCAATACACTTCGATGTCTCAATCGTTCGAGAGCAGACCAAGTGAAGCCGCAAATGAGGAGAGTGGGAGCCGCCGAAAGGCGAATGAAGCTTATGCGAAAGCGAGCGAAAGCAATAGAAATTATACCCACAAAGGGATGCAAAGGATTTGTTATTGCTTTAACAGCTCAATTTTCAAAGTGCAAACCGTGAAGGTAATTATTTTTAAAGAAATTGGAGTAAGCACACAGTCAACTATTATTCACATACGGAGTAACAAAAAGTCGTATTTTTAAATATTGTTCTTCGAAAGCAACTGGTTTTTGTAGTAAGTAACATACGACCCCGGATCGCTTGACACAAATACTAGTCGAAGGTATACCATATCTCCATATAGTAGAAAATAACTGACACTGCTACTGACAAAGTGGACTATAACCGAGTTTAAGTAATGTTTGTCATTATTGTGGCATATGTCAAGCAGCGGGCCTCTATGATTGTACACTATTTCACAAGTAGACACGAAGGCACGTATAGCACTTCATCAGAAGGTTTCTAGAAGTCTTTACATGAAGAATATTAGAAATCAGTTAAAGATCGTAGCTAATATTTTAGCGCTAGGGACTTCAACAAACGTGTGCTCACACCACATAATCGCTCGACGTTTATATTAGTATTTAAGTACGGCGATCTTTGTTCTGAGGATCTTACTTGGGGTAGAACCACTTTTCTCGCAATTCAAATTACAAAAAATGCTTTCGTATTTTACATTTGTTTCTGTTGTTTTTGTGTTTTATTTTTTGTGCCGTACCATCACCACAAAAGACATGATAGCAGCCTCCGATGAACTTAATTTCATGGTGAAGCTCCGGAGCAAAACGAAGTAGGACTAAATGCTATGGCATTAGCAACACTTTAAGTTAGTGGATGAGGCGCGGGGGTGGCCGAACTGAAGGTGTTGGCGATAGCTATGCCGATGATGATGGCGGTGGCGCAAATTAATTCACTAAATTTTAATATTGCAACAACATAAATGCTGCAACTATATACCTAGCAACAACTTAATAGAGTTCGGAGTTGATGTTGTTGATCGGGCAGGCCGACGCCAAACTACCGGATAGTAAAGTTTAATTTCATCAAAATCGTGACTTGTCGTCACGTTTCGGCAGTCAATATCAGCGGCTGGCAGCTCCAGCAGAAGCAACCCTCAGAACAAGGAGCGCGCGCCATCAGCACCATTTTGACTGAGATGCGCCGACACAGCGGTGCTCACAGTGCTCGACAGCGGCATTGTGGCCAATCGGATTCAAAGCAATCGAATTGAAATTGGTTTTGGGATGTTTTAACGGCGGAAGCTACTGAAGGAAATTGATGCGCATTCGCGCGATTTCTAACGCCTTTTATGATCGATAAGCTTACATAATATGCTAAAATGCAGATGAACAGAGCGAAATAAAAGATACTTAGTTAAAGAAAGCAAAAACACAGGGGCGGACTGTAACTCTGCTGTACCGAATAGAAGGCGCGCGTGGGCCAGTAGGGAAGCCGTTTATTTTAATTTATGTATTTCAGCGCGTCTGTTAAACAAAGAGCGCGATTCCGATCGCTGGAAATTTGTGCCGTTGGTACGGTCAAATGCTACTAGAAACGCTGCATCCTTCACCCCCCGCCTAATCAGACTTTTGAGTGGCGTTCTTCAGTATTTGGCAAAGGCTAACAAGAGTGTTCACTGTTTAAGTTGTGACCTTGGTTCGGAAGAATTCTTCTATACAAAAAATGGTCACCTTTGTATAGTTCCTTCAACACAGCAAGTTCTTTTAAACACCTTTCTCTTTGTTGAAAGCAAAATCCAGCCGTGATCTGAATGTGTGTTTGTGATAGTTACTTAGAGCATTTGGCCGCTACACCTCGAGTACCGGTGCCATTAGCCGCCACAGCTGTCATGTCAAACGCTTCATATATCAAGATACCCGTCACCGACATGGCGTCTGCCTTGGCATTGTGCATTCGTTACGGCATTTAAAATACAAAATATATGAAATTATGCATTTTTCATTGATTTTAACGCATTTTGCGGTAAACAACAAAGTTTCGCGGCATAGCGAAGCGTCTTCCGCTTTGCGGCAATACCGTCATCACCATCGTCAAATTGACCAACAGCAGAGCCAGGGTCATCTTCGCGCCGCTTGAAGCCTGCAGTTCCGAGGCGCACTGCATCATCCGTTAAATATGCCGAAAGCTTGAATAAATTTCTTCATTTTGTAATTATGGGTCCCCTCCTCTGCCCAATGTCCATTCATTAAGCAACCTTTGCGTCAAAGCAACAACACGCGCGTCTGTGGTTGAGGTTGTGGTCGCTAGTCGCCGTCGCCGTCGCCGTCGTCGTCATCGTCGCAGCGGCCCTTCACATGGCAGTCACCGCAAAAGAGTGGCGGAGCCGGCGTTTGTTGTCCCTTTCGTTTAACGCATCCATTTACTTTGCCGCTCATTGTCCATTCAACAGAAAATAATTTACCTTTAATGAGTATTATGATTGACAACCTGAGGCTGTGCAAACTCACCCGATAGCCGCGCGGTTGCGGGCAATTGGCTGCTTGAGTGCATGAGCTTGGACGCGTCTTGTCCCAAATTGTCGATTCCAGTTATTATCGCAGTTTACATAAGCGTTGACTAAACTGTGTGCATTGCATTGCGGCTTCAACGCTGCATTTGGCAAATTTACATGCGCTAAGTGTTAAATTACGACGCTGGGCGCCTAATTAAGTCACTCCGAGCGCCGATCAAATGTTAATGTTATTGATTAAACGACAAGTTAACAAGTTGATTTAAACGCTTGTAAATAAATTACTCATACGTAAATTTTAAAAGTGCATAAATTTGCGCCCTGAAATTGGCTTGGCACCCAAACACTGTATTAAATACTTCAGTGCCTCAGACTTGTATGATTATACCGCCTGGAATGCCATGAGGAGGTTTAAGGTTGCGGACGGAAATGATTTGTCGATTGATCTTTTCATTCATAATGGGAAACGACATGTACAATATGATCTTAATAAGATCTCTCTCAACTTTTTTTTAGAAAATAAAGGCGTTATTTAGAGTTCTTTGGCTATTCAAAGGCAATGATCCCATGACAATCTTAACGATGAAATAATTTGAAGTTCGTGAAGGTATGAAACTAAAATGCGTAAAAACACTGATTAGCGCTCTGAAGCAGTCCAAAATTTGTGGACCATTCAAGTTAAATGATGTTCAGCTACAATTATTTACCCAAAACTTTATTAAATTATTGAATGAACATCTGTGTAACCTTGAGAGTTTAATGGAATCTTAGCATAATCGGTTTGCAGAGCCCAGCGGCCCCCCCCCCCCCCTTATTGGCGCACTGAAAGGCGGTAAGCTTCCTCAAATCTAATAAAAACTAAATATTAACTATCGAGTGGTTAGAGCTCATAGTTCTCTATGATTGTACCATAATTTCTGTGTGAGTGTGCAGTTCTGCTGTAGGAGGAAAAGAACGTCATACGAAATGAAAGAATACGAGAGACTTTTCATAGACAACATATCTGTACATTTGTAATAAAGGGAATCATATTATTACGCGATTTGCATTTGCATTTTCGTTTCGTTTATCAGACGCGTTCGCGCTTCTCTAAAATGCGATCTCTTTGGAAATGCTCAAAAAAATTGGATATAATTTTATGCACCCAATGAACTAGTATTCGTACTTCCGTTTTCGCTCTGTCTGTGTCGTATTTGAAGAAAAACTTTCATAAAGTAGAAAAAGAGGCAAAAAACGCCGACTGTCTTGAAGGCAATCAAGAGCCAAGTGTTCAAAGCTTCGCACGGCGGTTGTGCGACATAACACGACATCAAAAAGACGGTCAAGTAGCTCATGAATATTTAAACGTCACATTTGGCCGCACTTTGGCTGTCAGCTTCCCACCCCCGTAGAGGGTTTCCATCTTGCCTGTAGACAGCCCTATACTAGTGCATAGTTGAAATTATAAATGAATGCATTTGACTCAAGCCTCGGCTTGCGGCTCACCGACGACATACATGGCAAGTGTCGCCGTCATTTGAATATCTCTCATATCGAATCCCTTAGGAAGTACAAGTGTTTGCATACTTACATATGTATATGCATATGTATATCTGGGTTTTCTACATGAAGTAGAGTGATCGGACCGACCATAACTTGACCGGGTGTGTGTCAGTGTGCTGGATCTCTTTAGTTGCACTTAGAGAAGATCCAAAACATTTGTTACGAGTATTATGTTGCGTTTAATTTCATGCAACAGCAACTGTTGAATTAATTTCGAGATGTAAATGCCTACCCTGCCGGAAACTAATTTTGAAACGAATAAGAGACCTCTAAAGTCTTGAAGAATGGTATAATCTCACCCGTTATCAGTTTCAATTTTCAAATTAGTTCCATTGGATATAACTACGGCCATCTTATATGTGTATATGTATACAAGTATACGCCAACAAAGACACCTAAACTTTCCGGAAAGACATGTGGTATATACTCGTCTTGAGAATGTGCACTTCCTTATGACATAACCAAAAGTACTTTTCACTGAAGCGAAAACATTATAAGCTTACTATAGGTAACTTAGTTATAAAGATCGCGGAAAGCATTTGCAGTAACTGTAAAAAGACCTAAGACCTAGAAGCGAGAGACGGAAACCAAGGTAAAACTGTAATACCAATTATTATATTTCTTCAAACTAACTCGAGTTAACATAGAGAGTCTGAGTCCTACCAGGTACTTCACCAGAAAGTCGCTTATACTTATTTGTGAATGTAAATATAGTATATTATTTATAGGGAAATGTACCTAAAATATACTTGTATTCTATGCAAACATCATTAGCAGCGGTAGTTCCAGTTTGAATTCCAGTTCATTTCAGCACTTTAGAGTGTATTTTTGGTTTTTCAACCCTAAGCAAACATCCAAGTAGACAATTCGAAATTTGACTGTGATGAAGGAGGTTTCTCGTGTTTAGTTATAATAATATTTAATTGACGGTTTTTAGTGCTTTTTCCACCTTATCTATAAGTGATCTTTCAGGGTAGGGTTGTTGCAGGTCACGCTTATTATACGAGTATCCAATCGTCACAATCGCATGGCAGTCGCAGGTGTAGAGCGTAAAAACAGAGTTTGCTAATAGAATATGTTATTAGCCGAGTCATTGGAAGCACACTCTCTTTGCAGAGAAGTTTAGCAGTAAACAAAAGTAATTTTAAATGAATGTAAATTCACACAATTCCAAAAAATATTTTGTGTGTTCCAGATACATCAATATTGGGCATTAAATGCTTAAATCCTCAAGAGATCAAGAGATTGAAATTGTTAATAAGGTCTTTCATCTCTGACCTGCTTGGCCTCAAGTTTATGCACACCAGTTGATCCCAAGCAATGTATTTGTGCTTATGGCTTTTCACGCATTTGCCAAGGAACTCGACGGGTATATAATGAGTACGCAACTATTAATTAAAAGGCACCAGTAAGCATGAGAGTCCGGTAACTAGCAAATCGCCTTGAGTGGCAAATATCTGTGTAGCTCCAGAAAGGCAGCAGACCGACTTATCAACCACAACCGCAAAAAGATGTGGCTGCAAATGAATAGCACAGTTTAGAAAATCAAATGGTTGATATGAGATTGCACGCATCACTCCGCGCGCCAACAGTGACAGCGTCGACGTCGCCAGCGGGGGTGTCAGTGAACGCATCACTTTGGATCACTTTCCACCAATGGACACCTGCAACTATGTGTGTATTGCTGTGAGCATTATGAAGCGCATGCATGGAAAGTCGGTTGCACAGCACTTCGTCGCAGCTGGCTTCACGTTGGGGCCGTCCACTGGGCTTGTCCCACATCTCCACGCATTGATTTTCCACATTGTCAAGCAATCATGAAAGCGAGACAAGCTACTTCAAAACTGCAAACACGCATGCGTGAGGGAATTGCGGCGGTGAATCCGGTGACGACGTAGCGGTCCCTGGGTGATGAGGGTGATGGGGGCGGCCATTCCATCTATGCAACACAACACGAAAACGAACGCAATTCGCTCCGGTGCACACGACAGCTGAAGTTTAAAGACTTCTTCTTCGTGGCCATACGGCACCACACGCGAATACCCCAAAACTATTGCGAATGTGAGGTGACGTACAGCAAACTCATGGACAGTTACTGGCGCTTGCTTAAGAGAATACTCAGAAGGCAGTTAAATGAATAGTGTGGACTTGTTGCACCTGCCTTGATGCGAAGTTGCAGAGAAAGCCTCCGACTTCACTGTTGCTTGAACATACCCGGCTGCCAGTGGTCGTTGGCCGTTTGATTTGACGCTTTCGCACCGAACTGACGGCCGGGCATTTGGTCAGCATTCGCCCAAAGTGTTTCATTTTGCGCCATCGGCTACTGCCACGCTTCGTTGAGCACTTGCGCCGACTGCAAAAGAAATCTGGCAGATTGTCTCTTTCAAAGAGAAGAATGGCTGCATTTATATATTGTTGCAAGTTGTGAAATGTTTGCAACATAGTGTGTCAATAACTTTTGAATAGAAAAATTGTCTAATGCTTTGTAGTTCAGGTCACTATTACTTTCCTGTTTCTTTAAGTTCTAAAGTATGCGCTTATCCCACCCCAGCTGATTGTCGGTGAGCACTGAAATTCGGGAACTGCCGTTGCTGCATCTTTTTTTTGGTATGCAGCTATGAATTCAGCYTCTAGAGTCCACTAACTGAAGGTAACGGGCGGAAAAATTCACAGCTTTTGTCATTACACAGAACCTTTTTGTGCATGTCCACAGAGGCGTACTCTTTCATAAGGCACATACGGAGTAGTGGAAGCGGAACGGTACCGGGGTGAGTGTGAAGATTGTCATAAATTGTCCTCTCCTGTAAAAGAAGCGGCTCATTAATAAGACACACAACAATGGTAACGAAGATCAGACGTTCCCTCCCGACTGGCAGCGCAAAAACGTCACAATTTCACGTTAACAGTCTTCCAGCCGTCACTGACTGCCCGTTTCGCTTGAGTTACAATGGGTTTGGTGTTGTTGCCGCTTCTTGCCGTTGGGGCATTTTTCCCGACTATTCATTTTCTTTTCATCGCTTTATTCCGGCCTGAAATCGTTTTTGTGTGGCGTTGCACTTTTTGTTGTACAATTAGCATATGAAATATAGCGACAATTTCATTAACCCGCGCCAAGTGTGCGGTCGCGGTGACCGTGTCGCGTTCCGCTGCTAGTAAAAAGCCAAGTAGGGAGGGGGTGATTGTGTGGCAGACTAGGGCCAGCGATGTCGATACCAACAGGTGCACATGCGAATGAGTATCTTAATTACATGCGCTCGTATTTCAGGCTTTAAGATAATAACTTGCTAACTTAGACAAGTTTTTACTAAACTAATGTCTTCAGCCAGTCGTTTAAGTGTTGAGCCTGCATTGATCTCGGCAAACGAGGAGGAAATATAAACTGTGAAATAAGAAACTTTGTAGAATGTTTCCCTCTGAATTGACCAGAGGTCAACTGGTCAACTGGCCAGCTGAGCGACAATTTTGTTGTGTAACATTTCTAATTATGAGTTCAGACTATTTTACGCCTTGGTGGATAAGCACATCGCATATGTTGAACTCATTTATGGAGCTTAGCTGAGCAGGGCCAGGGAAGTGTGAAACGAAGAAAATTGTCCGAAATACCAATGCGTTCGGGGAGTCATAATTGCAACACTCGGGTCGCGCAGCATGTCGTCTGCTGGCCATCAATAATAATAAGACAATAAGCAGAACATAGCTCCCATGCCGCCACCGTCCAACGCTCGTGCACTGCACAACGCTGCGGTCACAAGTCTTGACGCGTCATCTTCGTCACGATAATCAACGACGGCAACAGCCGCAAACAATGAACGCACAGCTTTATTGTGATTTTCTGTGATTTTCTACATTTTCTTATTATTGTTGTTGGTTTTGTTGTTGTTGCGTCCATCCACAACAAATCCATCAGCGAAATATCATAACTACAAGAGCCATCAAGCACCAGCCATAACCATCCAGCCATGTTGCCATAACTACAACAAGCCACTCCACAGCGAGACGAAAGAAGACAAGGCAAGATCAGCCGTCCCATTGTGTACGACGTTTTTCAATCTCAATCCAATTTCCCTTGCACTCAATTCCATCGGACGAAGCAGAGTTCCCGCCGCGCGTCCTTACACCCAACGACAAAGTTTACCTGCGCGCCGCTTCATATTTTGAGGCGTCTGCCGCCAGGTACTCTCTGCCGCTGCAGAGACGGCTGCTATACAGCACCAGCAACGAGACTATCAACCATCAAAGTGGTCGACAAAAAAGCTGAAATCTACCGGAGAGCGATAGCGCGGTCAACCTTCTGTCCATCACTTGTCCGCACTGAGTGCGTGTTGCTGTCGTCGTCGCCGAAGTCCCCATATATATGTTTATACATATACTTGATTGTACTTTCAACCATGCGTGTATGTGTGTGTGCAGTTGCTCTGACATTTCCGTCGCTGTTGTTGATCGTTATTGGATTTTTGCTGGATCATTATTATAGCCAACAATCAAAAACACAATAAAACCAAAAACAACAACGGCTAATAGCAATAGCTGACTATGTCGCTGCTAATGTAACAGCAACAACGGCGAAAACGTGGCAAATACAGAAGACACCCAACGAATTTAAACAACTTTAACGCAAATCCAAAAAACGGTGACGCGGTCGACGAATGGAAACAAAACTGGAAATATTGTCTACACATAAATACGTACTTATCATTTATTAGGGATGTTCCTTTAATTACACGTTAAAATAATATTGTATACCCTGAAAAACGGCATACAGGGTTTGCCCAGAAAGTTATAGGGGTGAATCGATTTAAAAACTTTCAAAATAGGCTCCTTCTGCGTCGATGCAGCGCTGCCAGCGCGATTTCCAACCATTGAAGGCGTCACGGATGGCACTCTCTGACCTTGAGAGCCGAGGTGCATGCTGCTTGGATCCTCTTTCATCGTCCCTTTCAGGCAAGGAAACGAAAAAGTCCTTGGGGTATATTTATGCTGTATGGCGGCTACGGAAGCGTTAGGATGCCAGCCTTAGTTAAAACTTGACGTTGACGATTTGTCCAGGAGGAACAAATTCATGGGGACGGTGCCTTTGATGTCAAAAAAGGCAATGGCGTCGTTTTCACCGGTCATATCAAACGTCTCTGTCACAGACTTACCGAGTTTCACACAGAATTTACCTTTGATCTAACGAACGCTGCATTTTCGGCTTGCACCACTCACAGAAACAAGTCGTGGGAAAATGTTTGTCCTGACTCTCCAGGTGCTCGGAGACAACTGATCAGCCTCTCATTCGTTAGCTAGGAACGCCCTCTCCGATTCTAGGCGATGCGAGCACTCTCCGAAAAATAATTGCTGTGGAAGAAAATCAGTCCCTTGACTTTCCGGACAACCCCTGTATTAATTTTACCAGCAAGTTTGATATAATAAAGTGATCAGGTATAAATGAAATGATATGGTATTAAGATACGCGAACTAGTCCCTCAGTTGTATCGATTTGAAATTTTGCACACTTTCTATTCTCCCCAAGAAGCTGCTCATTTGTAGGGCTTTGTTATATCATTCCAGTGTATTGACTAAAATTGAATTTTTAAACTTTCATATATTTCAAATATGTGTATATATTTATATATATTTCATATAGGATTTAGAACACCCCTAGTACGCGTAAAGGAGTGGTGTATGAGTGTAAGGCATATTCAGAAAAACATTCAGCGTCGTAGAAATGCGGTGGAGTACCTTGAGTTACAAAATTATTAAAAGCGCCGCCATATAGCACGCAGTCTTCATTCACACACAGCTGCCGCCAAGCGGTCAAGCCTTGTGGCCAACAGCGCAACTACGATCACCTTTACCTTCAACGCCGCCAACACCAATTCCATTAGTCGAAAGTGGCAAGCTGCATTTTGTTAAATCCGCGTCCCGTTCACTTACTCTGCTGACCAACTGACCGATCGACTACAATTTTATGTGCGCGAACGTTATCAAGGCATCCGTCCTCCCGCATTTCAGTCAATCTGCTTCCTTTTGTCCTCGCCTCACAACATCCGCTAGAGCAGAGCGGTGAGAATCGCCGCTTTATCTGATGCATCTTCGTAGTAGAATTCAATATCTTGCCCACATTTTGACACATTTGACAAATTGTTTTTGCGTACGCAAATGGCCTGTCTCCACAGAGCACCTTCGGCAAAGATGGGAGAGATGGCGAATCAACTTGCAACAGCCTAGCAATCGTGCATAAACTGTGTGTTTCACAGACACGTAATATATCTCACCTTTAAATGGCATAATTTTCACATTTTGATGGCATTTCCATTAATGTTGCATGATCCATTCACTGAGGAAGAACGTGCGACATGAGTGCAACGTCTTGTTGTCCTGTATTTATGGATTAGAGAATACCACGTAATCCTTTCTTATATAGAATTACCGAAAACAAGCGGCTGAGGTAGAATGTTTAGTGATCAATAAGTGAAATCGGCTGGTGAAGTTAAGTACTTATCAGACCACTCTCATAATTTCAAAATAATTTATAGTTTTTCCTAATCTTTTTTGCCACTGCGTAAGACTTATTCATAGTAAAATAATAATCTTCGTATTGCATTGTATAAACTTTCAACTTTGCCGCATATGGCAGCCTCATCGGTTGGGACACAATCAAATTAATTGACACTCCATCAAATAATGGCCAACAACCTACTAAAAAGAAGCGTAATTCCGTCGATGCTCGGCTGCTACCGAAACGCATGACATGAAGAAACGTGGCTTGAAGAAACATGGAAAGAGGAGGGAAGAGAAACAAAGACGTCACAGAAGAATTAACGTTTTACATGGCGCCAATATTCTGTGCTCATTGTCATGGCCGAAACCACAACGGAATTGCTGCCTGATTTTACCACAGAAATATAAAAGTACGAATGAGCCGGAGTCGGAGTACAAACATATGCGAGAGAACCTGTGAATGTCTCTTCGCCAATAACACCAAACTCGCCAGAATAGAGCCCATACATATTTGCATTCAACTGTGATTGTCTTGCTTCTTCATTCAAATGTGAATATTGGCCTCACTATAGACTCATTCTACTCAACATATGTACGTATTATAAGCCAGAATGATGCATTCGCTACTATTTAAATGTTAGTATTATTGTTGCATTGTCATTGATACGTCCACTCATTTAGAGATCTTCACCTAACAACATTATTATTTCACCCGATCTGCGTAGCAACCACTCGTACCCACCAATCAGAACAAATTCGAGAAATACAAATTCAGAGCCAAAGATCAGGGAATTTGAGCCGCTTCTGCAGCATTCACTTGCTGCTGTTGTTGTATGTGTCTTGGCTCCGCAGCAAGCACCGAAGGAGACGAACACGAAAGCAGGCGCTTGAAAGCAGCGCTTATGACGCGAAATTGCAAGCTTTGCCAGGCGGTCCGCTAAATAATTGCCCAAAAACGGTGGAAGACACCACTAGCACCACCAGGTAATCCACAACTGCCGCCGCAGCAGCAACAGTAAGCAAACAAATTGATGACAAGGGTCATGTGGAGGTCGCCGCCGCCAATAACCAGCCACAAACAATATGTAGTATACCCTACCGAACAGCTCGGTTCTGGCGCATTGCGTTGGCGTGGACACCGGCGATGTATGTATGTACTGTTCGACTGACATGTGTGCAACTGTGCAGTTTTCATCGCTTTCCTAATTCGAAATTCTCCAACAGATGCGGAAACATTTTTCACTGCCGCTTAGATCCTGGGGTTAGTAATGCCGCGCGGTTGAGTGCTTGCTTGCAATTGTTAAGTAGCTGCCGACACGATTGCAGCGCGATTATCGATTTATGTACACACGCTATTGCGGCCTGTGCGCTGTACTGTTGTCATTAGGCCTAATGCGATGTTTAGTCAATTTTTGTGTGTAAAACACGATAATTAAGGTAATTAAATATTTGAAAATTGGTAACGCCTGTCACACGGCCAAGCGTTTTCACGGAATTATGCATGTGCATGTGCGTACCGTAGCGAGTGAAAGTGAGGGGATGCATGTGCACATGTGGTCAGGGTCAGTCCGCTTTGCGATGCTCGCGATGGCCCATAGACTAGCCATCGAGTGGACAACATATGGTGGGGTTAAGTGCATTTTTTGTTTTGCGGCGGATTATTGAATAAGGATTTCGGATCATTGAGCAGATGTGGTCTCATCGAAGCTTCCATTACCTGGGCATCGATTCCTTCTTTAATATAGGTCTATAATTACCGAAATTAATTAATTTGTTCTTTATACTATACTAGAGGTCCCGACCACTCTTCAGTGTGGCTGATACATGGATAATGCTACTACTATCATATATATGATTTTTATTATTTGGATTATAATTATTAGTTAATGAGATATAGCAATTTTGTGATGAAACTTGTGTTAGTTTACAAAACAAGTTAAAGTATTTCGTGTGTTAATAAAAGATTGCCTTTTTGGGGGAAAATACTGTTGAATTTGGGCTCAGGGAAATCCAGCGTCGAAAAGATATTTCCTAAGCTGGAAACAGGCGAAATGAGCAGAGTAGGTGCCTCGCAAGTTCATGATCCAACAAAAATAACGAATAACTGATTCTGAGAAGTGTTTAAGTTCGCTTTAATCGGAATTCGTCGGTGATAGAAACATATCTCCATCATTTCCCACTGGAGTCCTATCGACAGTCATTCTAGTAGACTGCTGATGAATAATGAACCGGTTCTCAGGCGTGGAAAGACGAAAAAGACGGCTAGAAAGGTTATGACATCAGTCTTTTGGGATGCACGTGGTATAATACATACTCAACGACTGATTACTGATCCAGTTATAATCTATTTCACTGCGTATTTGGTTGCAGTTCTTTCCTACTATCGCAAATACTCAGCAATTGTATTATTTTTTAATTAAGAATATGTTTAAAATTGTACGTATATATTCAAATGATTCCCACAAACATGAATTTTGAACAAATGCTTATGATTTAAAAAAAATTTTTTTTGTATTTCTGAACTGTACTAGATTCTAACATATTGAGATAAAAGGTATCCTATGTCCTTACCCTGGCTCTCAGCTACCTTCACAACAATTTTCAGAAAAATCGGTTCAGCCATTATTGAGTAAAATACTGCATTTTTGGCAGATACTTTTACAAAAATTAAAAATTTCAGTGAAAATATCGCGAAACGGTTTTTCAAATAGTTGTAATTAATAAAGATAAAATACTTTGTCCAAGTCTTTAAGAAATGAGTAGTTCTCGAGAAATCTTGTCAACCGACTTCAAAACCACAGTTTTGTGAAAAACGCGGTTAAAGACGGTGAACTTAACATACATAGCTGGCCTCGAGCGAACAAGGTCTCAAGGCTGTATCTCAGAAACTCTTACCTGGATCAACTCGAAAATTTAAGACAATATTCTAGAGGTTTTGAAGAAATTAATGAGACAATACAAGTCGATTTTTGGAAAGCTGTAAACCCATGCAACCGCTTAATAAGATAAGTAGATCTTTCATGAAGACCGATCGCTTTTAATGGCAGCTCTGAACAATTTGTTCGGAGATTGGAGCGTTGCCTTGGCTTATAACCTATACCTAATTTCGAACATTCAATCGTTCTTGCGGTCAACATGTTAAAGGAATCTATTGCAAAAGATGCATCTTACCTTTTTTTGCCCTTTGATCAACAATTTCATTTATTTCTAGTTCAAAGCAAAGTGCCTTTACTTATTCATATTCTTTCTTTTGCCTGCAATTATCGATGCTTCTGTTTTATTTTTCGAACTTCCTTTTCCTTTCGCCCTGTACACTTTCCATAGCTCGAACCTAAGTGATTCTCATACGTTAAACGGAGACGCCCAGCAGCTGTGCATAAACCAAGTAATCCAAAGCCAAGCTGCTTCTTGGGCCAATACCATTTCCCATTACAGTTTAAATGTCCACATTGCGTTAATTGGCGGTTGGCCGTCCAAACGAATTTGGTAGGCGGTCGCGGCTAAAAGTCAAAGTGAAATTTATGTGATGACATGCTTTCAGGGTGTGATGTCCCTGGTGCGGTCGTCGCAATCAAATGCATCTGCAAGTCTGCTTAGACGTTTGTAAATGTTTCCGGGCATGTGGAAATGGTTGGGCTATCAAATCGAAGGGGTGTGACCAATTTTAAGTAATTTCTATGAAATATCGCATTTGATTTCGAAGATTGTGGACTCTACAACCCTGGAGTAATTGTAGAGCTTTCGAACCAACATTGCCGATAACTTTTATTTTAAACACGCTTTGCATAAGGACTTTCCGCATAAATAAACGCCCTTTAGCCTGCAAGTGATGGTTTCGCTTTGATTTGTAACTCAATCGAGTATAAATGTGCCCGAAACCCCATAGCTGTAATAAAATGCGCCGTTAATTCCAGTATTAACATATTTTTTAACAATTGGAAGCTAAAGATAATGACTACTAACCGCGTGTGACAACACAAGCTTCGTTCTGTACCGCAACCAGGAGCACCTTAAAACCATAATTCCGCTTTATATATACTACATACATATACATACATGCACGTTCGAACACGCTCTTGTTTAGCTAACATTACGGCGAGTTTATCCGACACTTGTGCAAAATTCCGCCTTAACCATCCCAGAGGCAGGGGAAGACGGCCATGCGCAGGCTTTTGCAACGCTGGCGAGAAGTAGCAGCATCGAATTTCGCTGAAACGTGCGTTACATCGTGCTGGACGAGAAGCCACATGCCACAAAGTGTAGCCTATAATAAAACCACAGTGCACCTTCACTGCAATCTTCTGTTTGTTTATTTTCGCTTTTCTCTTCCTTCTTTTGTGGAAGTACAAAGCTGAACGCTGAAGGCGACACGTTCATCCGCCGCTGACAGACGGGACGTTGAATAGGCACTTACGGACGTCTATGAAGCAGTCATGCAATCGCTCTGATCGCCAGCGCTACAGCCAAACGCATGAATGGAGAGCCCCACCGACACACGACTCGGACGAACCAGAATGAAAACTCCAATCAGCTGCAATGCACTATCCGATATACATATGTATACATATATATACACTATATGTGTGTGCATGCATTTATCAAAAACTTTATTCATTACTCTTTGGCTTTCCTCACGGTAGCCTAAAGTAATTTTTGGTAGAAATTCTCAGTTTTTTAAGAAAAAGTACGCAGAAGATCAGTTAGATAACGCTATAACGAAGATACGTATTTGCATTTGCTTTACTTAAGCAAATCCATCAAACAAGTGGAACTGTGATACAGAGTTATATATGTATAACTGGACGTAATATACGAAAGCCAGAAACAAAGAGTCAAAGAGTCAAAGAGTCAAAGATCCAAATATTGTTAACAAGTGACAAAATTTTCTTTGGTAAAGTACAAAACTTCACTTATCAATCCACACAATATCTAATGAGTGTCCCTTTATTCACTTTTCGCACATCAAATCCAAATACATAGTTCATTAATTGAAGACCACCTTGTTTTATCCAGAGTTTTGAAAACACTATTATTAATAACTCCGCCACGAGAAGTAAAGAGGAAACCTGATCTAGTAAGTAATGAATTGCCTGAGATTGCGAACTTTCGTTTAAACATTAGTGTCATTGCTTCAGAAGCAAAAATAATAATCTAATCTAGAACTTTTGAAAGACATTTGTAACGTATAGCGCATATACGTTTCCACATAAGATTTGGGCTATCTGCTGCGCTAACTAAAATATTCCTAAACGCTCACCAAATACATAAAGTTATGTGCGTTTGAGTATGACGACTCACAGAGCTTTTATATACGGAAAATAGTCCGTAAATGGGAGATGGCGCGGACTCTATTGGCCATCTGCTTGTTTGTAATCGTGTGCGCCTGCTTCGCTTCTGTCCATCACATGTAAATTATCGAAAGATTAATCGTGCGTATCGGAAACTTGTTTGATGTTTTATCGCCTCAGTCACACTGTACTGGAATGTAGGTGTTGAAGCTGGAAAAAAATAACAGCACCAAATCACGAAATACAAAAAACATACGCACCCGCGACCAGACTGTTTAAACCTGCATGTTCTCTTTATTGAGAATTGGCTGTCGCCCATTTTATTGTAGCAAAGTGCGAACCGCCCCGCTCGCTTTCGCTGTCATCCATTCGCTCTAGAAGTGGAACATAAAGACTCATACATAAGTATACATATATACATGCCTGGTTCGCTGTTTTGTGGATGACTCCATTGAACACATACACCACTTAACATTCTGAGATCGAGAAAGCCCGCATCCATGCAGCTCAATTGGCACATTTTCAACAAATGCTTTCTAAGCTTGGTCTTGCCATGGTATTGGCTCAACCATGCAGCTTTAGGTGCGGTTGTGGCTTCTGTTTGTCTCTTGTCTTTGTTTTTGCACCACCACTTTGTTCGATTGATGATTCGACATTCTCGAAGACATTTTTGGTCAGAACTCTCAGGTAATAATTTACTAAACGAATCCCACCGCATCTACTGACCTGTTCACCAGTGTTGTTGCGAGATGTTATTACGGGAATTGATGCGCGAGATAAGAAAGGCGAATAGGCGTACGACGAAGAAGTTGGAAGCGCAAAGAGCAACTGTTTGAAGATGAGTGGCGCGTTGGTCGGATTTTATCTTGAAGCGTGTCGGAGGCGCCTGCTAAAGTATTTTGTCAATAATTTGTCACCGTTGTGTCATCGCAGCAATGTTGTGTGTCATGTCGCCATTAAGATTCCACCTTGTCGAT
Organism: Bactrocera latifrons; assembly: GCF_001853355.1. Taxonomy (NCBI): domain Eukaryota; kingdom Metazoa; phylum Arthropoda; class Insecta; order Diptera; family Tephritidae; genus Bactrocera; species Bactrocera latifrons. Next base: position 839,683 of record NW_017534742.1, on the reverse strand, counting down.
AAGCGGAGTGACAAAACAATTAAAAGGCTTCATCCCTTGCGCTCGACGCAATCACGAGCACCGCATCAACGCAGAGCAAATGCAGCAGGCACCACTCAGCAATTATTGTTGTTTTTTCATGAGCAAACTTTAAAATATAATAACTACTGCAATTATTAGAGCAGACCAGCGGAGAATGGTCAAACTTTTCAGTTTTGTTTTTTATTTATTTCTTATCTTGCTTCACATAATTCTTTGCCGCAAATTCATTAATTATGCCTTTCGAATTTTTATATTTGTAAATGGAAATTTATGTGCAATAATTAGACATAGAGCACTGCAGGCAAATTATTGCATCAATCACATAGAAGCGCGGAAGACGCATTTGTCAATGGCCATAGAAGTTTCCCAGGAAATCTGAGTTAAGGGCCATTTATCGCGTTTTATTATTATTATTTTTTGTTTTTGTTTTTGTTTTTATGTTGTAAGCGCACATAAGTGTTAATATTCAGATGTGGTGTAAGTGTAGTGGTACTGACGAACGTCCAGCTAAGCACAGAAAGGGCCTTTAGGGCACTCACATATGGAGCGCAGAGCAAAGAAATTTGAAAGTCGAAAGGCGGCCAACTCATTGACCAGTTTACTTCACATGATTAAAAATTTCATACCTAAACGATTAAAGGGCATTTGGAAAAGTTTTGGGCAGATCAGCCCATAAAGCGAAAAACTGATTTGTAATAATCATCAGTCATTATGTGCGCTATTGAAGCCAGCATCAGCACAACAGGGACTTTACAGCAGCAACTGCGCCCGGCCCTGCGCCGCACATAACCAAATTTCGATCAACGAACTTGACGAGTTACAGTTGTGCGTACGAACATACATATTTACACGCTTTTAGTTTTTTCCTCGCTTTGTGCCTAGTAGTCTCCTTTCATTTGCTGTGCGTTGCCACATTCGGTTAACGCCTATTTCACTCTACCTTAATTAACTTGGCTGGAATCGAATCGAACTATGCTGTGTGCTGTGCCAAGTACAAGCTAGAGGGGGGCGTGGATAAAATGGCTGTGGCTGCGTGGCGGCGCGCTGTGACGCTCACTTTGACTCTACATATTGTCATTACATTTAATGCTTCGCTTCAACAATTACAAATAACACAAAATTTAAGCCGCGCCGGCAGCTTCGCTTGTTCATGGCTAGATACATATGCGAAGATAAGGGGCAATTGCGCGACACGACTGGCCATCACCAGATTCAAATCCACCAGCGAGTAAATGGGCAAAGAAGCAGCGAGCCTACCAACCAATAAACAACAACAAATCACCAGCGACGCCCCACTCCTAATGGCATTTCAACATTAATTTCACTTGAGTACCGTCCGAAAAGTTCCCATAACTCAAAATCATTGGAAACTATTTATTGTGATTACTTCTTGTCATTCCTCTGCTGATGCGATCAATCAAGTCACTTTCAAGATTGCTCTTTGAGTTCATCCGCGCTAACTCCGCAAGATCAAAGCGACGTATTTGGGCCTCGCTGCTACACGCATACATACATACATGTGTATGTGCGTACATACGGGGAATAGATACCCGTCACGCTGCCACGGCCCAAGGCTTCCACTACGTACTTGTTCCTTGCCACTTAGTTACTTAGTTGCTGCTGCTGCTGCAGCTATCTTGTTGCTGTAGTGTTACCGTTGCTATTGTCATTATAGCTGCAATTACTCTCGTTGCTTCGTCACTTGGTGCTTGCGTAAGGTTCTATTTAACTTGCAACTGGTTACGTACTGCTTGCCGGTGCAACAGATATGCGTTCCCCAGGTTTTTTAAATAAATTATTGATTTTACGGAGTGTTTGAGCTCGGACGTGGAGCTGTAATTAAATGCGATCAAAGACGCTGCTTGTGCTTGGGAAAGCTTTAATGACGAAGTTAAAGCAGCATCCTCCCATCGCTTACGGAAAAAAGTGAAATAACTGAATTGCTAAACGTTCGACACTTTTTCCGAAAATTTCCAAATCTTCGGTGTATACAACACAGCGTAACTGTAAATATCTGACGATCAGTAAACAAGTGAAAGTTTTGCGCGTATTAAAGACGCCTAATGCCGTCAATGAAATTTTAGATTCGATTTGACCAACAAACCCATGAACTTCCCTGTTGCAAGAGATAATGAAGCACAAAAAGCTCATCATGATCACTATGATCACTTGTGTTATCCCGTCCATCGCATCCAACTTCGCTGTCTTTCTGATACACATTCAAATCAGAATACCAACGATCCAAAGCACTTTGTAAGGATGTATTTGTTTTGGAATTATAGATATGCTTGTCGTAAAAATCACAATTTTTAGCTCACGTTTATCCAATTTCAGCTATAGAGCGCTGAATAACCTTTGATTTAAAACACTCACAGATAAAATGATCCTGTAGCCATTTTACTGGACCATATCTCGAAATTAACGAATCCAAAATTTACACGCACTGTGCCCATGTTTAGACGTGAAACTGGAGGCGGCCACAGTTTTATAGGAAATAGAGATCGTCCGCGTCGAAAAAGGTCGGTTTGCCTGCCAAACGATGAATTTTTGGGGATGCAATTGCGTTTCCTTTCCAAAGGAGGACTTCGCTAACTCCAATATTTTTCTTGTTGACGCAGCCGTTAAACCAGAAATGGGTATCATTTGGTTTTTCTATGAACGTTTCTTCATTCAAGCGTTGTGCCAAAGTGAAACGTGACATGATGGAAACACAAACATATCTAACACACACTAACAAAATTTGGCGCAAATTCGTAAACAAACGCCACGAGCTGTCGGATCAATTTATGCCTATTGGTAGACTCTGTACATTGTATATGTATACTCTGATGGTGTCTCGACTTCTGACTTCTACGCCTGACGTCGACTGCAGCGAGTGTATTTCAAAATCTGTACGGCCTCCGCCCGATTCTTGCTCATTACTTCGCATCTCATATCGGCATCGCAAGTAACAGCCGGCGACTGTGAATGCTATTAATTTACGCAATTGACATTTTTTGTTGCTGGCTACAACAAACATGAAGACATCTTTCACAGTGTGATACAAATGCACTTAACGGGGGTGTGAACAAATGCCGCAAAATGCATGCCACTTTTCGGCGCTGAAAAGCTCAGTGTACTCTCAGGCATTCGATTATTTACAGCCATAGGCGATATTTATAGATCAGGCCTTAGTATCGCACAAGCATAACGCACCATTGCACAATATTCTCCGCCGGGATATGTCCCGTGCATAAAACGTGTGAAAATCACACCATGGCCGGGTCGCAATGGCTCCTTTCCAAACTTGAGCTCGCATGTGGACAGTATGACGGCGACGGCAACTCCCGCCGAGTTGTTGACTGCTCGGTGCTGTGATTTGCAAACGTTGCAAGTGCTCCTTCGATCAGCGCCGAATTCACAGCTTGACAATAAAAATAATTTAGTGCAATGTAAAAATTTTATAACATTATAAAGTGGCATATTACACAACGCAATGGTCAGTAGGATTACAAAGTCATTTATGCGACCATTGCACTGCCCTTTGGCGTGATCGAAACACAATGAACTTCACCGATAACATACCAAGTTGGGAGGAAGTCGCGATTGACTTCAGTCAACAGCTATCGTGCTCTCAAAGTTCCAGCCGTTCTTAGCTCCAAGGCATTCATTAAAAAAAGATAGAAGGAGACATTGATTTCCCGCGAAAAATTTGGAACGCACATTTCAGACGGCCAACGGTCGCGGTATTTATTAATTTTTCTATCAAAGTGTCAAAATGAAAGACGTTTTCAGAAACAAATCTAATTCCGTGCGAAGAAAATGACGAACACAAACAAAAGTATATACAATACCAGCACAGGCCGCACGATCAAAGCACTCTCTTGCTGATAATAGTTGTTGCGCGCCCTGAAGGGGCGGGGAGCTCATACGACGGGGACGAGCTGCTCGCGTCTCTTATGGAGTGTTAGTGTGAGCGGTGTTTCTTTTCTGAAATGACGCCAATGTTTCGCCGCGCCGATCACTTGCAATGCTCTTGATTGTGCGCGATTGTTGTTATTGCGCACGCTGGAGACAACCTGCTGCGCTGTATGCTTCACAAGCACTTTTCAAAAAACAAAAGACCGTAAGCCTGCACACGGCTACACACACACTTGCACAGCGCCGATGGCATGGCGTGAAAGGAGTGAAGGGAGTGCGAGGCCGCAGTAACGTTTAACCAAAAGCTTTTGGGCAAGACCGATCGCCTCATGGGCCATGTGTTCCACATCATTCGCACACGCTGATGGCATTGTATGCGGCATTAATGATAATCACATACTTTGTGTACACACTAGGTATCGAAAAGTGCGATGAAACGGAATTGGTCTATTCGTTTGTAATTTGGTACGTTGGGTCGTTTATTTCTTATTCGTTTGCTATCATTGGCGCTACTTTAACTTGCAACGATCTGGTGGTAGCGGTAATTAATTCGGAGGCACAATTCTGAGGAACCTTTTTATTTCGGAAGCAATGGGTAGGTGGATGAGCGTAGCTATGTTTTCTACTTTATTCTTCACCTAACAGTTATTTGTAGCACATTTTGGTGGTGGTGAACTGAAGTGAATCTAAAATGTGCACATTTTCATGCCAAAATTGTTTAGCAAAACAGGCCTTGAGCATTGGCATCAGTCACCAGCCACCACCACACCACTTCAAACGATCTCTTGCCGTAATGGAATAGGGTTTAGCCATGATTATCATTCGTGTTCATAGGCCTTAGGTATACTCGCGCCGCGTCCAATGCCATAATTTAACAATTTTATGCCAAACAAACAGATTTTAGAATATTTTTATTAAAACATTTTGACTTCGTTTCTGTTTTCACAAGTGAGTGAATTGACGAAATAATTTATAATAAACAATCATCACCTCCACTGCCGATCACTGATCAGATAATCGTGTATGTCTATTAAAGTAGCGATTTAGCGGCGTACCGACATTTGCGTCCAGGACGGGGCAGCAGCAACGGCAGTAACTGTTGCACACCGCTACGCCACCTAACAACCTAACCTAAATCAACAAACTGGGGCTTCTGCAGACACCGTTCCTTTTCATCACACGCACTATTGCGTCAGCCGAATATATGTATTATATACTTTCCACGTTCGGTCGAACTTCCAGCACCAGTCCCTGCGTCATTAGCACAACTTTCAGCCCACAAGTAAATGAAGTAGTGTTGGCAAATCGAGTGATTCTTGCAGCATAATAAGAACACACCGTCGATTAAGTGAATAATGATTATTGGTTGGAACAAATAGCAGAGAGAGCAGTAATTTCATCTGCTAATTGCAGCAGAGTACTTACAGATATGAGCTGTCAGTGATGATCAATGATAGAATCATTTGAGATATGCGCGACCGCGCAGCTTGGCATCGACTCTGCTCCAGCAATGTACGCAATAGCTCGGCAACATATATTTGCTGCCAAAGAACGGTAACCTGCGCCTTCCCTTAGCACTCACCTGTGTATGGGTGGATACCAGCGGCGCGGCCAGGAAAACTACCCGATATTTTTCTAAACAAATCGTAAAGCAAACAAACTGCCAAATCGTAAAACTAATCTCACCAACATTAACACCAAAAAACAGAAAAACAACAACTAGAAATAGAAAAATAAATAAAAGGAGGCAATAGCAAAAGAACAACATTCATATTCACAGTTTCACCAGAATTTATTGTTTTGTCTAATATAAAATGGAAGATTTGCTGCTGACAGTTAGTAAGAGCGCTCCGCTAAGCAAGATATAAACTTTTTACTTTTATCTGATGATGGCCAAAACAAGTCCAAGTCCCATTGGTGTGCCTGCCTCCACCCACCGTTTGTATTCGTTATTGCGTTAGTATTGGTATTCGGTCATTTACGCAATCACAATTCGATGTTGTTGGCACTTTTCTTTGAGATTCTTCCACACTTCAGAAGTTGCCAAACTTTTCCGACCGATTCGCACACACACATGCATTTGTTAATAGTAAAAGCAACGCAAATTTTTGGAACTTGCCGTGCGGACTCACTTGGCCTGTAACTAAACAAAAAGTCACACACAACGGTAATGCTGAGGTAAATAGCCCCTAGCGGTGCTCTTTAGCCGGTAATGCGGATATTTTTAGACAATTCTGTCGATTTCCACTGCAACGGGCTCCCGTTTTTGATGGTTTTATTAGAGAGAAGTCTTCCTTTTTTAATTTCGAAATTAACGCAGTCGTTACAAAAACGGTTTTCTACACAACCCTCATTGGTATGTCCACATATGTATGTATAGGTATGTATTTCATATTGGCAGTCACGCACCGACGAGGTCGACAACAGACAGTCAACAGCCGATAATAGATAGCGTCAGTTTTGAGCTTAACACCTTCGTAATTTTTATTTCTTCTTCGAGTAAACATTTCCTTTAGAAAAAACAGTCGAAAAAAGACAGACCAACACCTAAACGGATAGAATGCTGTAAACAAATTATTTTCGGAACAATTGTGTGGTACTTGGAAGTTGAGTTCCTATGTTGGCTCCTACTAATATCTGTGCAAGCTTTTCTGTTTATTACCAAAGGCATTCGCGGTGATGAGGTGATAATGGCACGACGCTATTTTAATGACTACATCTAAAAAGCTCGAAAAGTCTACAAAATATTCGTGTGCATATGTACATATGGTGTGTAATTATTCCTGCCATACATTTTGTTACTACGGTTTTCTTATTTAATAATGCATATATTATAATAATTGAGATATGTATTTCATTCGAAATGGTCACCCTTTGCTTTTACACAAGCCATCAAAAGATTCGGCCATGCTCTCTGATTCTGACCACGAACAGTGTACTTCCAGACGGCCAATCATCTGCTGCTATGAAGCCAAGAATATTGGCTTTAAGCCACTACTGGGTCCCCAGTTAGGGTGGAGGGACGTAGTTCATTAAAGCTCCAAAAAATCGCTTGCAACATTTTTATAGTTGATACGTTGCACTTTGGTCAGGATTTTGATGAAAATATGTTAGGCAATATTCCTCAGGATGTCAATTTCATCATAAACTGCAAATCTTATATGTACTTGTGACAAAGTCTTATTTGTTTGCCTTACTTCAAGAGTGCATAGTTGTTTTTGTTAAATCTCATCATGTTTTATAGCTCACACTCGGCGACTGATTGGACGATTTTTTAGTTCAAAAACTAATTTTCAACAGAACAAGAAAATAAATTAGTAAATGGAATCACGGAATCACCTCAGACCTCCAGCCTCGGTAAGACCAATCAGTTAGCCAGTAATCAGCCAACTCCTGCGTCCACACATACAAACAGCCGCGCGCTTTGAAGTGCTGACTTTGGGATATGCTTTTATTTTGGTTAAAAATCCATTAAAATCAGTGGCGATCTCTTTTATTTGCCCTTTCAGTCGTCTACGCATAGCGAAAACGCACAAATACTTATGTATATGGGAAAAAAACGAGGCAATTAGAATGAAGAAGCAAACGACAAATGGCCGAGATTGAAGTCGTTTTATGGCTCTTGCTATTGCACTGAGCCGGCGAAGAGTGCGACGCAAAGCGGCGTAACTCGAGTGACTTAATGAATTTCGATTTGGTGTGCGTGGAACCGGACGTTAACAACAAAACCAACAAAAACACAGCAAACGGCAATTGCATTGCCAGCAGCATGGACAATGGAAGCGAAGAGCGAAAACGCAGGGACAATGGCAGCAAAATCAGTAAGGGTCTGCAGTGGGTGTTACCCTTGCGGCTATAAAAGCAGTCGTCGAGTGGTCAAAATACGACAACGACATTCCAGACTAAAAGGGGTGGACACCGAAAGCACATACGCGCTTATACATACAATAACACACACGCATACTTCTCAGAGGACTTTGAAGCCAAGTTCCCCAATGTCTGTGCATGTGCGTGTGTGCAAGTAAATCTTAAAGACATCAGAGAAAAAAACTGAGAGTCAGAGACAATACAGAAATTCGCACATCTTTCTTTAATGAATTGCAATTTTAAGCTGCCAATGACCAAAGCCGGGGATTTAGATGCGCCCTACAGTAGCACCTTCTAAATTACAACTCGCAGAATTTTTAATCCTTTTTAAAGTGTTGAATGCAACTCCATATTTGATGGCCAAAATGAGCTGCTGCAAAAAGAGCAATTCATCTATACACGCACACGGGACGAGTAGAAACTCTTAAAATCAAGTATTCACGTACGAAATCACAAATGGCATTAGGAAAAGGTTTACTTTGCGTCTATTTCTATTTAAAGAAAGATCTAGAAATTAATTAAATCTGAGCTTAAACGGTTGCAATTTGTTAGCCTTCACTGTGCTTGCAACATGATCTTTGTTTCACTGAGATTCCTTCGTGATAATCAAGCACAGATTCATTTCGAAGGCGGCTACACATTTGAGGATCCATGGACATCGCATTCTGCCTTACTCACAGATGACGACACTCAAATTACACTTAACCCGCAAAGGGCGTAAGCGATATCGTCTTTGCCATTTTCGGGAGACCACAAGGTGACCAGATTGCGAGCCATTCAACTATAATTTGCTGCCTCTGCACTGAGTGGTGTTGTGTTGGAGATTGTTGTTAACAACACAATTGGTCTGCAGGTCTACTGGTCAGCTTGCCGGGCATAATGCACCATAGCCAGTAATAATTCTGTCATATTGATTCGTTGTGCAGCATTCAACTCAACTTTGCGACGCCTCGTCCTTTATGACAAAAATCAGCGAAGACGGTGACCCGCGCTTTGGCGTAGCCACTCACTACTAGAAGCTGAATATTCACAATGAGCAATGGCTTTATGAGCAGTTCTTATTCTTGTTATTTGCGCCTCTGCCATTCAAGGCACAGTGAGGCCACCACGGGCTATATATGTACGTATGTGTGTAACCAAGCACATATACTAGCTGTGGCGCTGAACAATGATAGGGATGATTATGGAGGCGGGGAGGGGAGGTTGGTGTCGTGATTCGGATGAGACACCAACTTGTGTTTGTCGCCTTTGCGCGTCAATAGGCAGCAACAACGAGAACGGCCAAGGCTGCGGCATCAGCAGCAAACGCCCGAATGGCAGTTGTACACACACGCACTTAATTTGCAGCAATATAAAGATTCAAACGCAGCTCAGGTCATCGCAGTAGGAACTGTACGAAATTCTGTGAAAATTGCAGAAATCGGAACCACATATCACCGGTGTTCAACAGCGCACATCCCAACGGATCGCAAGCATCACAGCGGAATAGACACAGTGCCGAGTCTTAACCGTCGACATCGTTACTGAGCCGACGAACCAGCTCGTGCAACGCATAACTCCTGCCCCACGGTGTATAATTAAGATAGTCAGTCGCCGTGAAACCAATTTTCTGTCCTTTTAAAAAGGCTCCAGGCACAGCAAGCTTTTTTCTCACATCGACAGCACCGGCGTACAGCCGCGATGTGTGCATTGGAAATTATATAATAGCACGTATCTAGGTGCATACCCGTAATCATGTGATTGCAAGCGTCGCAAAGGCTAAACACTTAACGTTCTTGCACACACACCGCTATTTATGTGGCAATACATCCATTGGCTGGAAATAGCTTATGAAATTAGCCTTTGGTGTCCATCTTGCCTTATTGAAGATGGCATCAATGCTGAAAGTTGTTTTGAAAACATAAAATTCAAATTGTCAATAAATTTATCGTAACGAAGGATCCTACGATCGATAAATTTGAATTTTCTAGCTGGAAACAATAATAGATCTCTACGTTTGAATATACATAGGCATATTTAAAATCAAATAAAGACCTAATGTTAGGTCAACATAGATTGGTTCAGGCTTGTGTCTTTTCGGGATGTTCTTGCAACCAATAAGATTTTTGACAAAAAGGCGTCATGTTTTGTACGATATATTTCTACACATGAATGCGTATAATTTCCATATGCACTGCCTTTTGGTGGCTACCGATCTTCTCTTACCAACTAGGAGAAGCTTTTTCATGGCTGAAATAAGGGCTTTCTAAGAAAAATCTTCTTATGTTGATCACAAGCTCAGTACAAATCGGGTAGTTTTACCTATAAATTCACAAATTCAAATCTTAGTGACTGCCGCAGATGTCTTCCACTCTTGAAGACATTTACTCCCAGCCCATGGAATGCCTATAGTCGTTAAAGTCAGATCCCCGCAAAACTAATACGGCTAATTACGTTGTGCTTCGTACTGGCTATCGAGGCTATCCCTTATTGAAACTCCCCAGTATCTTGTCTTGTCAGATTGATTCGCTCCACACACGCTCGAGTATATCTCCATTCTTACCTCTGTTATGTAAGCTTCACATACTAGTTCTTCTCATTCATCAGCCGAAATTCATTCATGTTTTCCACTAAACACGGGAAGGACATCAGTAGACGGATAGTCTCTACCTACTTCGTGGCAGCTTATCACCCGACAATAAGAGCTGGACCGTCGTTTGGACGCCAAACAATAACCAAAAAACAAATTTTCGATTTTACGCTATAAATTATGGGGGCCGCTTGAAGCCATCCGATCCGTTCTGGTTGTTTCTTAAAATCCACCGTGAGATGTATTAAAGCTCTTCAATATTTTGGTTAGCGAGCACATTTGCTTTTGTGCTGTTGCTGTTGTCATCATTCTTTATTTCGCCCCATTCTGGTCATTGGTTTTTGTGTGTGGTGAATTGTGATTTTTGGGCGCTTCTTTCCGTTTTTCATATATTTAAATTATTAATTTTTTTGTGTGCCCCACAGCCGAGTGTATTAGAAACGCAGCAGCCAAGAGTACAGACTAAGGTGGCAGTGGCGACGATGATTGTGTCGTTTTGGTGTCCGGCCTGGCTGCCCCCCGCCGTTCCTTCGACGTCCACAAGTCTGCTGGACGGTTTCTCTTTCTTCTGGTCAATAAAAAGTGTGTCTGCGCACTTTATATGTATATGTATGTATATGCTTAAGTAAGTATGTTAATACACACATTCGTGTTAGTCATTGTTGCTCCTAACTCCATCTCGTCTTGTCTTTTAGGCACCATAATTTGGGATTTATTATTAGTTTTTGTGGTTGGTGTTGGTGTTGTTTTGGTCGGCTGTAGTTCGATAGAGCGGCTGGATGTGAAAACAAAAACACGATGAATACGCATTTCAAACGGAAATTGGAAATTTAAAATCGATTTTTTTCTTTTCTCTTTTGCGTAATTTGTCTTTTTAGGGCTGGTTTATTAGATTTGGCCGTTTGGCCCTAGTTGCAGACTTGAAGTTGATGAAAATTATGTAGTAATTTGAGAGGACAAAGGCGGACACATCCAACAAAAAAGTAAATTGGTATTTTAGACGGTGAATTTGCATTTCAAGTGGATTCTAATTGTGTCTTAATTTTTGGTTAGCCCCAGGTTTCCGTATATATTATAAATTATATATATACATACATGGGCTCTTATATATGCACGCATCTCTAATTATCCCCTATCTCTTTAGTTGGCACCATTTCCTCTGCCGTTATAATGCCCTCCCCGATTTCGTGTTCATAATTATGGTCTCCAAACTAAAGCTATTTCCAAAATAGTCCAGTTCATTTTTATTTTAAGGTTGTCAGAACTGTGGACTACTGTCATCTCTAATAGATGCGGCAAACTGTTCGCGTCGTTTTAATTGGTGTTTTATAAGTTAACATATTCTTATTTATTTGGGCTTTTGAATGGTCGTCTTCGAGAAACTATTAAACCTTTCATTCAAAGATAGATAGATAGAGAGATAGAGATTGTTGAGGTTTCGCAATGGCACCTATGGGCTATTGAGCTCTCTCCTATATCATATATTGTCACAAAGGCCGAACAGGAGCTGGTTTTGCAAGTGTTTCTTTGGCGTTGTGCTGGTGTCGACTGACAGCCACATTTGGCGGGTAATTATTAGACCCCGCAGAATCGCGAGAATCTCACCGAAATCACACGCCTGGCTCACCTAATGACACTAAAACTTCACAACTTCATTAGTGCAACTCAGTCGTGAGGCAGCGGATGTATTAAAGCAGCAATTTGCTGCAAGTGCAAATACAACTTGCCACGCATCAATGCAACGTGTAGCAGTACAACGGAGAGGCTGGCAGCCAATTATTCCAGCACATAAAAAGCACGCACTTGTTGGTTGCATAAACCACGACGATTGTGGAAGCGCAGATATTAGTGGTGCGTTGCCGCAGCCATTGACGGTGACGGTGACAAACATCGATTCTATCTAGCTTGCAACGCGTTGCCGGGGCACACCCAGACCAACAATAGCAATAACTGTAATGAGTAATAAATCAACTAAAAAGTGTGAGCAGCACACACAAGCTTACATCAGCATAAATAAGTGTTATAAACGCTACATATGGCATATGGCAAGTGGCAAGTGGCAAGTGGCAAGTGTTTTGTTTAGGGTGTTTAGGAAGCGATGCAGTTTAGGAGGAATCTGCGAGCGTGCGGGCAGCAAGCAACAGCCAAACTTGCAGCCGGCGCACTTAACACCCAAATCGCGAATCAGGGAGCAGGAGTAACGGCAGCCACAGCAATAATAACAGTCGTGTTAGCGCGACAGCCGAATGAGCTCGTAAAATAATTGAAGCGTTTACAACAACAGCAATGCGGAGTTCTTGAACACGCTGCATGCAACATGCGATGCAATATTGGTGCTTCTGGGCAAAAACTTACTTCTTGGAAGACTGGGGGGACGCACGAAGGCGAGTGGGTGAATGGGCGAGCGCCCCAACCAAGTGGCCAATGACTTTTGTTGTTAAGTTTGTTATGTTGCACCGCACGGTGCATGTTTTCGTTGATGCAACATAATAAAATAATTAAAACAACATCTTAAACAACAGCCATTTCCAAAACAGCATCAACGGTATAGAATGCTGCATGCCCCTCCGCCTCACAGCATTGACGGACATAAAAATGTTGCTGTTGCTGCCGTTGCTCCTGCCGCCGCAGTTATTATTGCCCGTGTAGCGGTGTCGCGGTTGATGAGATTTGTAAAACGTGTACAATCGACGAAGAGGAACCACCAACAGCTGAGCAGAAAGTGAAGCAATCGTCAAAACCGAAGCAACGAATCAACATTTCACCATCGCAGCATCGCAGCATCACGGCAACGAATTCTTGACTAATCATAAAATTTTCCATTTTATGTATTCTTATGCATTGAGAAAATAAACATTTTGCAGGAAGTAAGTGTGGACGCATGAGAGCAGCGCTGTTTGCCTAGCATTAATGCGTTGGCACCCTGTGTTGCCCGGTTTTTGTAGTGCCCTCAGGTGGCATATAGGCGTCGTAATCGCAACAGACCAATGCAAGTGCAACACTTGGCGAAAACAACCACACAAACGTATACATGAATCACCGCTCTAAGTATGTGTGTGTCTCCTAAGTATACGAGTGTCACTTGTGTACCTCCCTCCCGTCGACGCGGGACCAGCCACATCGCGTCACTTACTCCTCTGAAATGACGAACTAAAAAAAGCAGAAGACGACACATTGAAATGCCAACGAAATTGGTTTATCGAAATGAACGCGCGCACAAATTAATTAATTTAAAGTGCTTTAATCTGATAAATGTTCAATTGACGCATGCCAATCCGTCCATGCCCCACAACGTGATCCTCCATTACGCACACATGCGCTCGCCCACATGCCTGCTAAATATAATGCATGGCAGTTCCGAAATGCTCATTTTTTATCTCGACCGGCACTGTGGCTCTTAACTCGAGACGCGCCGCTCGCAACAGTAATTTAAATGTCTTTTCATAAATATTAATTTCCCCAAACGTTTCGACTGCTTCTGTGTACACTAAATGCCTTCAAGTGTCTCCTTTGTGCGAGCTATTAGTGGAACAATTGAATTTTTTAATGCGAGACAAATGCTGAATTCAATTCAGTTCAACTGATAAACCGTTATTGAGTAAATTTACTTAATCATTCTATAAAGTAAATCACCAAACCGCCGGCTACTCCGGAATTGACGAGCGGTAGCTTTGTTAATAGGTTGGTATACTCTGTCGCATTCAGACTAGAACTCCACCGATTCCAAGTTTTCAATCGATTTACGAGGTACTCGTATCATGACATGCCCCGATTAGCCGGATTTCGCTGGCACGCCTACGTTCCGTCCTTCTTTATAAACGTCAACGACTGAGCAACCAATTTTCTATCGTTGGTATATTAGAGTTGGATCTTAACATCTTTACGCTTTGGGAATGATTACGGTCTACAACATACTAGGAGTACGCAATTATTATTGAGAGTTGAGAACACAAGAGGTGCTGGTATTTATGCCTTTTAGTTTGGTGGTCGAGTTTGGGTTTTCTCTCTTTTTAAATTTTCTAGGCTTTCGTTGTCACTTCTATACAGTAGCAAATGTATGCACATATTTAACATTAGTTTAACCCAAAATCATAAACAATCATAAAATACAAAATAGAAAATAGAAAATGAGACTTGAGACATTTAATTTTTTATTATTTTTTTTTTTTCATGTTCCTTTTTTTAAATTTTTTTATGCCATGCTTTCTTTGAGTACTTAACTAATATATTTGCTCTTATCTAATGCTTCTTGGAGTGCTTAATTAAGGAAAATTTTATGCGCGTATTCACTGAGGACGATCGCTGCCAGCTGCGCAATTACCGTCTCCAACACCGTCATCGTCGCCGCGATCAAAAACCATACACAACAGTGGCAGTAGCGACCAAGCGACCAAGCGACCAATGTAAAGCGGTCGGTCAACAACTGTAACTGCAGTTGACCGCACTCGTTCACTTAGAGCGTTGAGGGTATTTTCTCTTGTTTTCTGACAATTAATTGCATATTCCGGTGCGCAATGACTGCCTCCGAAAAGATCCGCTAGATCTGCACATTACCGCGAATAGCACGCCGCCCATGTACATCCCGCAGACATGCATACATGTGAAACCCAAGTCAGTCACTTGCAAGTACGGTATGATTTAATTCGCGCTCCTCATTCCTCAACCGCAGCCCTGCTTTGCGCTGGTTGCGCTCAAGCGCATAGCACAACGTCTCATAAGTCCATACTGATAAGTAAATCTAAGCGCACACGAACGAAGCCATGCGCACGTGTATGTTTTTGTGGAGCTATTTGTATGTAAATATATGCGCCGCTCAGATACACCACATACAGGGCAGCACTCACGGCACATAGTTATTAACAACGAAAAACCGTAATGAACGCTTGCGCGCGTGCGCACATTCATTCATCGACCATCGCCCCTCCCGATCCCGATCTCGATCCCCACACCGTCGCACCGTCGTAAAAGCCAGCTGGTTATTGGGCAGCCAATGGTCATTGCACCGGTCGAGTTGCGCCGAACCAGCAACACACCGTCACTCCATTTGCCACTGGCAGCGCACATGTCGCTTCATGTGCTATATGTTGCCACAGACATAAAAAGCAACATTCTCCACAATTACCACAAAGTTAATAAGCGAAGAAGAAGCAGCATAATATAAATATATAACAATGAGGGAACAGTGGCTGGCACTTTCTTAGAAATAATATTAGAATTTAAGTTGAGCTCATTTGCGCACACATCGCCGCGCGGCCTATTACTTATGGTAGACGAGTATGCACGTAAGTACGCAACCGTAACTTGCAGTTGTTGCATGTGGCGCTCAACGTAGAAGAAGAGAAAAGCGGATAATTAGAAATGCGTACACGACACGAGCGAACCCGCCAACTGGTCAAGCGGCACACCGCTTGGCAGCAGCTGACAATGCATGTTCTCTTGCTGCTACAATTACCAGTTACTTCGTCGTGGCGCAGACTGCTGTATACGGCAGAAAGTCGAAAGCACAAAACGCTCCACACGCAGCTTTAACTTAATAGAGTCGCCCCAATAGAACTGATTTCGAATCAACCGTCAGCGGTAAGTGCAACAGCACGCATATGCGCCGGCGAGCGGGCGCACGAGCGTACGGCGTGCGGACGGCAGTTATGCAGCTGCAATGCGCGATAATGAGGCGTCGCTTTTTGCGCCATTTAACTCGGAATTATTTTCACTGCAATCGCCTCTACAACTGCGCTTATTTATGGCCACTTTGCATGAACATGCCACTAGCCAGCGCGCGCAGCGTCATAACGGTGCACCGATCTGCTCCATGTCATCTTGGCTATTCGAAAGACAGAAAAAAAGTCCCGAATAATTTTCTAAAAAATCCACCGTAAACATTCTGTATCTACAATGTTTTATATTCTCTTTCCAAGTGTTGTTTCGATTAATCGTCACCGAACGCAACAGCAACGAAAGCCTTTCTCAACTATTATTCCTTAATGTTAGTTGTAGTGGCTATCCAGTTTTATAAAATAAAAGATGATATTATGTAAATTCTCTTATTCTGCAAAAACTATTATCATGATAGTTTTATCACGTCACACATTCCGCTTCATCACCTCTTTCAGCCTTTTCTTATATTAGGTTGCAATTGGCGGAAAGTATTTCCTTAAAAGCTTCTTTGAAGTGAATTTTAATTATTTGTATTTACTCATAGAGTATTTTAATAGCCAAAGCCCAAATTATTTGTTTTCACACACACTTACAAGTTGTTTTCCGACGCTCGGTCATTAGCCGTTGTAGAGCGTTGCCATTGGCTGTCATAACGCCGCCAATGGGAAGGCGGAGCGCGGCAAATGTCAACTTCGTCAAGTGAGCGCTGTGTCACCATATTGTGGACGGAAAATGTCAACTAACCAATGACATTGCGACAAGATATAAAATAACTTATAACTCACCGAGTGTCACTCACGATGAATGCACAGCAAACACACACAACACAACACATACAACTGCTACCATTCCACCATCTGCCATGACAGCAGAAATTGTGATATGGCACAATGAACAGGAAGAATAATCGAATAGAATAGAAAATAAAAGGAAGACTTAAACTCTCACAAATAGATATTCTTGTGTATACACTCAACTTATTGCCCCTGCGAGTGAAGAATGCTTGCTTAAGCACCGTCACATATAGACAATATACATACATAACATATGTATGTAAACGTATGTATAGGGAATGATCACATAACATGGTATGTCACAAACAGCCCGAGGATTTCGACAAGGACGCTAGGACGGGAATCAAAAATGAAAACACTCCCATGGTATCCCTTACAGTTCGGCAGCTCACAGCTCGCATAAATGCGGCACTTGTGTGTTTTTTGCCCATGCCAGTGTTCCAATTCGTCTGATTTTCGCTACCTGAGTGCAATGTGAAAGTGCCTATGGAATTATTGGTGCTGTCAGTGGTTGCTGCGAAGCATCGCGCGGATAATAATGTGATATTTAAGTCAACACAATAGACGTGCGACCCATTTTCATTTGCACATATGTATGTACGTTATTGCAACTGAATGTGTGGCACAAATAGAATTTCAATGCTATTTCGCTTAATGTGGGGGTTGATGATAATATTTGTGTGACTGATATTTGTCTGAAATGATATGTGCCTCTGCCAGTGTTGATCCGGAGTGCATATACATACATGTAGGTATACAATGTGCTTATGTACATATAATAATTACTTACATAATAAGAACAAACAATAGAAAATGTACTTAACGCTTCCGCGGCCATCGGTACTCACAATGTTGTCTTGCCTCGAACGAGGGTGAAGAACTTTAGACGCGCCGTATGACATTGGAAGCGAGTGTTGTAGCGGTTTAGATGCAAAATGAAGTGTAAAAAGGTGGCGGTTAGTGAGTTATGAACGCGCTCGGCTTGTTAGCGGCTGCTAACAACAACACAACAATGCAGAACTGCATAGACACATATTTGCAGACGCTTCTAGATACTTGGGCAGATGTTTGAGATGCGAAGGCAAAGTAACGCTCACAGCATAGGATTATAATTGCGTTTATTGCTCTTTATATTTTTGAAGTTTATGTAATTATGAAATGCAGTTTTTAATCTAGTTCGGGGGTAGTGATTGCACAAATTCCTGAATGTTTGTGAACAAACTCGCAGACAATACAGCCCCAGGCTAGCAATTCACAATTTCATGCCTGCAAACATAGATATATACTTACGTACGTACATAATGGCAATCTTCGACAACCAATGGAAGAATTGTATCGTCGAAGCGGCAGCTCAATGACAGCGCAGCCGTCAGCATTATCGCCGTCCCAAGTATACATATATCCGTTACATTGCATCGAAGCATTTTCCTCGACACTCGGATCGATTTGCCAATTGTTGCTGTCACTTAACTGATTCACGATCTGATGACTAAAAAGGACTGGTGCTCGCCATTGCTGTAATAACAGCTGTGCACCGGGATCCATGCTCTTTATTGCGTGATTACTCCTATTTGCAGCGTTCGATTAGTGCTGAAAAGATTTGTCTCCAGCCACTCCCGAACAGCTTAAAATCGTATATACATATACTTATACAGTGTACAATGTTCGTTAAATTTTACTTGGATTATTTATTATTGGGTTGTTCACTAAGTGACATTCTTTTTAGAGTAATTTGTACATCATTGCTTATTGTATAAAACATATCGTGAGTAATATATTATCCATTCTGATGCAATACCTTTTACCATCCTTCGGGCAGAAGATTGTTTCAACCCTTTCACAAGTTTTTCACGTCCTGTTTCAAAAAATGTTTCTGAGATTGGAGTCCGAAGTTTTTCCGAAGCTGCTAACGGATCACTCAGACCCCATTCTAAAACCTTGCCCTAGGAGTTCACGACATTCACGAACAATCTACAAAATAAAGAGCTGCATTGAAGTGTTTCCCATATATACATACATACATGCACACATATAGTATGTACATATATGAGCTCTCCTCATTATCTGATAAACATTATAATGAGTTACTTTCAAAATAGGAAGTACCGTAAGGCTCAGTTTTAGGCCCGCTACTATGGAACCTGATGCAGGACGGGGTCGCATATGCAGATGACCTCATAGCGGTAGCAGTAGCTAAACATCTGGATGATCTCCGGATGAAATGTAAGGACTGCATAAATGGTTTGCTACCACGAGTCTGGAGCTGGCTGAGCAGAAAACAGAAGTCTTGCTCATAAGCTCCAGGAAAATTGAAGAAAAAATATCGCGAACCATGGAGAATGGGAGATTACTTCACAGCCGCAGTTGAAGTATCTTGGTGTAATAGTGGACTCAAGACTCAAATTCTGGGAACACTTGTAATATGTGACTTATAATGCAAAAAAAATCTTTAGTCTTTAAGACTACATAGCGACCTGGATTTCCACCTAACCTAAATACTCAGTGAGCATGGTTGCTTCAGACATTACCTATTCAAATATCGTCATGACTTTAGTCCATATTGTCCGACGGGAACAGAGTGTATACAAGGATCTGAACACGTATTCTTTCATTGCCATCGGCGGAAAAATTGACTGCACTTATGTCTGAGTCCTCTGTAAAATTGTAAAATTGAAAGCTGTCAGCGAAGCTTCGATTCTAATTATGACACGATTGAGACATTTAGAACAGATTAGGCGTCAGTCAGACCGTACAATAGAAGAGACTTAAATGTCTTCTTCTCTCCCATGAAGTAATACTTTGTCTAGTGGTCCTGTGGGAGAGACATGAGATGGGAGTGGGTTAGGGTTACTCCGGCTCCTCCTACTAAAAAAAGGGGAAAGAAATATACATATATATGGGTTGATATACATACATATGTATGCATGGTTATGATGCCACTTTGGTGACACTGCGCAATGAAAGAAACGTAGTTTTCTACTTTTTGCTCATATGCCTCACAATTCCCATTGTAGTTATATACTCGAACATACATATGTATGTATGTATGTGGTATATATGTATAATTAGTTCTTGATTGATTGCATAGTAATCAAAGCGGCGCACAGTTCTTGTGATCATGAGTTTTGCGTGTGAAAAAGTGTAGATCGCAATATATACATATATATGTGGATGTATAGAATAAAAACTCACACCTAAGTATGTGTAATTGATGTAAATATTTGTATATGTGAACATACAGCGTTTAGAGGAGGCAATCGCTATTTCAAAGCTTTTCACATATCCAAACATAGCAATAACAACTTGGAACCGGTTCATGAATTGTAAATAAAATGTAAATAAACTGCTGTAAATGTCACTGTCTTTATAACTCACATTATTCACTAGCAAAGAATAGCTTTGTACAGGTGAGCGCGACGCTCAAAGAACTTAAATAAAATAGTCAAGGAACCACAATGACAGACCTCAGTTTCAACCTCTAATTAGAGCGATTCTAATGCATACAAACATATTATATTTGTGCATGTTGTGAGCATTTGTAAATATTAAGCAAAGAAAACTATTTTCCAAAGTGAATTCATATCGAATCAGTCACCGAAACGGTAAAGCTCCAAAGCTTTGCATAAATTAATACGAAGTGTGTTCAAAAAGTATCGCGAATTTTGAATTTTCGCGGGTTACGTATATTCGAATTTCGAATTTTTTGCGGCGTTATGTTGCTACTCATGTCTCTCACTTATGCCGACAAGCTCGGCAATTTTCAATGTTCATTTAATTGTTGACAGCTGCTTTGCTTGCACGTGTTTTGGATCGTGTTCGATTTTTACCTATTCAAAAAAATGGATCAAAGAACCTCTATCAAATTTTGTGTGAAAAACGAAATTAAGTGCGCGGATGTCGGAATGACTGTTGACTGTGGCATACGGAGAGCTACCTTGGACCGAAGCAACGTTTATCGGTGGTACAAAATGTTCTCAGAAGGCCGAGAGGATGTGACAAAAATTGGCTTTTGCACCACGATAACGCCCCTGCTCACACATCGTTGCTTGTTCGCGAGTTTTTGGCCAAAAACAACACACTAATGATGCCACAGCCACCGTATTTCCCAGATCTGACCCCCTGTGACTTTTTCTTGTTCCCTAAACTGAAGAGGCCCATGAAAGGACGACGTTACGCTACTCTTAACGAGATAAAGACGGCATCGAAGGAGGTGCTGAAGAAGATAAAAAAAGATGATTTTGTGAAATGATTGAAGTGCTTCGAAGATTGGAAACCGTTGGTACAAGTGTATAATATCTCATGGGGATTACTTTGAAGGGGAAAAATAGATATTCATGAATAAATAAATAATTTTTGAAAAAACACAAAATTAGCGATACTTTTTGAACACACCTCGTACATTAAAAAGGGTATTGAAACAATTGTCACCTACCTAAAAACTCGGACCTTAGTTTAATAACGTTGAGTATGTAACAAAAAACTCATAAAAATTAATATTAGTAATTTTTGAAAAAACAAAAAAAACCAATGGAACTGATCTGAAGGCGAACCACACTGGTGCCATTGCTATGGAGAAAAGGTTCCACAGATAACTAGTGACACCATCAACGCAGTCGCCACTGAACAGCCGAAGAATGAATCGTAGGAAAGGAAACTCGCTTACACATGCATACAATTGGTACACACACACACTCACACGCTATGCACATACCTCCATACACAAGTGCAAGGCATTTGCAACCATAACAGTGGATTGTACAGCCAACTATTAGCAAAAGCTATCTGCGGCTGCAGTTGCAACCAACTACCAACCAGTGCAATCGCTGCGCTGGGAAAAAAGCAAATCAGTTGAAAAAACGGGCAAAGACGCTGCACTTACATAAACAGTGAATAGCCACATTCGCGCGAACACGTTTTTGCCAGCGCAAGCAACTCCAATTATGACTGAACACCGTTTGCACATGCGCAATCCGCAGTTTGAGCAGCGCCGGCCAAGGCGGCGAAACGATTTCCATTGAAATGATGCAACTTTTAATTGATTACAGCTACCAGAGTTGTAGCATTGTAATGCGACCACAATTACCGCAAGACTTAGCGAAACATCAACGCCCTTTTTCGCGTCTCGCATGTCAACCAACGTCAACGCATGCCTGCGGATAGGCATACTCGGGCATTGCGTTGCGGTATACCGCCCAGAAACGCAGACGACATGTAGCACCGAGGCACGCATGTGAACCGCGGTGCAACGGCCACAGGTAATTATTGTCAAACAATGCGTTGCAAGTGCACAAATCTACGCATGTCGGGCGCTGCAACACCAGGATAGCACCCGCGTACGTACGTTCTGCTCCGCGCCAACTATCTCGGAAATGCGCCATCGACCAGTCGCACTAAGCGCTTGATCGCGCAACGCGTCACCTTGCATGCAACAATTTGCAGCACTTGCCACTTGTCGCGCAGCAGCGGCTCTGCTACTACGGTGCCGGTCGGGTCATGGGGAGTTGAGCTGGTTAAGTGCTGATTATTGGCAAACTACACGCTCTGACATTCGAATAAAATTATCGCATTATAAAGCGGCGCGATCG
This sequence comes from Bactrocera latifrons, assembly GCF_001853355.1. Taxonomy (NCBI): domain Eukaryota; kingdom Metazoa; phylum Arthropoda; class Insecta; order Diptera; family Tephritidae; genus Bactrocera; species Bactrocera latifrons. The sequence continues at coordinate 817,292 of NW_017534742.1, read as the reverse complement.
GTGCGATCGGTGCGATCGGCGCGTTGCGGGGAGCGCTGAGGCAATCGCATTTGCACGGCGTTACAGTGGGATTGCGTGCTGGCGAGTGTCATTTGCATAACAATGCTGGGGACCTTCGTGGCACTGAACATCGCGCTGGCGCAGTAACCTGCCTGTCCTCCGCCAGCTGCCAGTCTGCTGTTAATTGTCAGCTAAACTCATCACGGCGTCAGCTTTGACGACGCACCCTGCTGATTGGCAAAGCCACCACGCTCCTTCGGTGAGTGTCACTAAACGCATTGTGGACCAGCGGGTACGTTGCTGCGGAGCGGGTGACTGCAATTGTAAGGTCGCTGCCAATGCGGTTATAAATAATTTATGTTCATTCGCTTTTGCCGCGTCACAGCTCTGCACTTGCTGGGCTGAGAAATCTCCAACATTGACTCTAATTAACTCAGTGAAATATTCAAAATATTCACTATTGTTTAAGAAGTTTCAAGTTCAGCTGACGTAAGGCATTTTACGCTTCGTGCTCGTCGTCAGCTGTCAGCCGTAGAGATAACTCTGCAGAAGCAGAGTAACGTTCGCGATTGTCAAAGTCGACGAAGTTTCGGCACTGGCCTCCATTGTCGCCGCAATCTAAAACAAACGCGTTTGCTGCTTACTACTTTTTTCCATTGAAAGGGTAGAAACATGGGTTTAACGCGAAACATAAATCTTCATTAAAAGATTTCCAAAAAGCCGTTTGATTGTGGGCTGTGAGATACTAGCTAGTCTTGGTATATTGATTCCACCGATATCACTGCATAATCCGCAGTACAGAGCCTGGAGGGTGTGTATTTTGACTTCAGCGACAGTCCGTTCTCCAAGCAATGGCACAATTATTGATCATTGTCTCCCGAATGGGTTGGGCTTGCTGGCTACATGGCTTGAAGGCCGCATGGAGAAGGCATTGGCTGTTGAGCGATTTGCGCCATTCTCGCCATTCTCGCCATGTGCGCCGCTTGCACCAGGTCCGGCAATGTGTGGCGTGTCACTTGTGGTCGTGAGAATTAGATTTAATTGATTTCCACACGCTCCAGCAGGCATTGCGCAGCGAAATGAGATCGTAGAGTGCGTATGCGCGTACGTAATTTAGGAACACGCGGCCAAGGAGCATTATGGATGAGCGTGCACGAGCACACGCACATATTACGTACTTATGTATGGGGCTTTGGGCGAGTACACATATTGGATCGCGATCAGCCAGCGATCGAACAGACGATTATTTGACTTGAACGCTGTTGTCGGCCAGCCAATGGCCAATCGGCTATTGTTACGCATTCATTGAATGGATCATGCGTCTGCGTCTGGTCGTAAATGAAATTTCCAATTTCAAATGGCAATACATGTGACTCCGACATCAGCTGCAGCCATATCGCCGCGCTCTCTATAACTGGCCTTTTCTTCACATATTTACACACATACATACATACATACATACGTACATACGTGTGAGCTGGAGTGCAGTATTGGGATTGATCGACTTGTAAACAGGAAATTAGTATTGGCAACACGATCGGTGCAAAAGTGCAATAATATGGCGAGACATTGAGCAGTTATTGGCGACGCAGCACAATCGTGGCAAAAGAAGACGTCAATCTCATTCTAATGCGAAATGCGAAATGCGAAATGCGAAATTATCGTTTTGTGCTTTTTAAAGCGGAGCAATTGAACGCACAATTATTCGCGCTGATAATATGGGTTTATATTATATTTGCTCACATAAGAGTATATGTATGTAACTATATGGGTGCACATATACATATACACACGTGCATCAATACCTGGATACTTAATTGAATCTTGAAAAGTCGGTCAACGCAAACGAACTTCTTTTTCGGTTTGACCTCGATGGTGAACATAAAGACCTCTTACGCTTTCGTGTATAACACCGAAAGGCTTCAAAATATAAGCACAGTTCTCCCCATTTTCGCAATAATTTCAAGGTTCCAAATTAATTCCAATATATAATATTTTCGCAATAATTTAATTTACTTCTGAGTGTCGTTTTCTGCTTGTTTCCGTCCCATTGCCATAAGGGCCAGTACTCAAGCGTGCGTAAATATGTATGTGTAGTTACCATGCCAGGTGGAGTTACAAATGTCCAATGTTGTCCTCGTTTGCACTTGCGGCAATTGAAGCTATCAAACCGCTGCTAAATGTGATATGAAGCTGCGGGAATTTCGGCCACATGTGCACCACTCCGCATTACACGGCGAACGCGCAGTCGCAACCGCTACACCGCCACACCGCCTCAGCATTTTGCCTGGTCCAGATGTTCAAAGACCTATTTTTCATTTTGCGTTCTGCTCTTCAACAGCCTCGCATGTAGCGCATTATCCTGATACATGCAACATTCGCCACATTGTCTAAGCAACCGCTGCCTGGCTGCCTGATGCCGACGTCAATGCGCCAACCGACTGGCGAGTAGCCGCACATGCGCAGTTTGCGCATTTGGACTCTTGTTATCTTAATCTCACGTGAAACATGTTTACGTTGAGAAATTCACTCAGTCGCTCTTTGTGCGGCTCCGATTGTGGTATCAAATTTTTATTTGGTCTACCATCGTTTACTCGTAAGTGCAGCCCAGCGGCTAAAAGCGTGAACGCGGCCGTCCGATTGTGTTGGACGCTCCACCGTTAAAGAGCTAACTGCATATCTCCTGCCTGCACTGGTCTTCTCACCGGCCCATGGACCGCAAATTTCTGTCAGCCGGCCGCGTGCCACAATGACTCAACGAATTCCTTGCGCCACTACGGAAATCGCACAAATAATAAAAATCAACATTTACACAACCGAGCTGATCAAAATAATAAAAATAAGATTTACTGAAATTTAGCTTGCGGCATTCATTGTGTGAAGTTCCTTGCGGCCGCATTGCCCCATCTTCCTCCATCGAGCCCCACTGTGGGCTGGTATTTGCAACTCAGCCCAATAGGTGGTGGTGGTGGTGATCAATCGATCGATTAAAATTAAAAAAGAAAACAAACAACAGAGTCATCTGCGCTCACGTACGCCCATTGGGAAAAGGGCCGCTTGCTGCATTTGCAGAGACTTGATGTCTAATGTGTGTTTAGATATGAGGGCATGCTATTTCTCTCATAAACAAACGAAAATTCAATGTTGGAGTCCGCTCAGACCAACATGGGACGGTCGCATGATGCTGCGAACAAATGACCAGGCTACGACTGGTAATCTGTTCGCCCCACGGGGTTAGACGAACAGTAAAGGAAGGGAAGTATAGGAAGGGGCGATTAATTGTGCTGATCAGCGGCTGTAAAAAGTGATTACAGAAAGTCCAACTATAGCCAATGACAATTTGGGTGTAAAGAAGCATTGATGCCAGCAGCGGCAGCCGACAGCAAACAGCTTAAAACTGAAAAATCGGAATTCGTGGTCCTCTGCTTCACAGATAACAGCCCGCTTAGCCGAGGCACTTGTTCCTCTTAGGAACATTAGAAGTGCTTGATGGTCTCATGATTTTCATGTGAGTGTGCAATACTCATGCCCATTTGCAGAATATGGCTTTTGTGTGCACACCTGTGGCGTTCACTCAGCCGCGGTGCGGAATGCATTGCGCTTTAAGATACCTTCTGTCAACTCGGTACCGCAGTTGTTATCGCGCTTGTTAATTAACGAATAGTCAGTGTTTCTCCTCCAGCTGGCAAAGATCCCCTTCCTGTTCGTGGCCCCTCTAGTTGCCATCGTCACAAATAAACGCGCGCAACGCTACTCTTGATCAGGCCAGAAGTTTATTGGATAGCAGTCATGCATCCGCAGTCCGTCGGCATACGCGATGTTGCAACTGGTTATGACACGCAACAACACACGCGTTATGTGCAAGTGCATTAGAACTCGGCAAATCGATTGCATGTTGGTCCAACTGCGGTAACTGTCGCATGGAATTAGTGGCAATTATTATTGACTGTTAACGGTAAGAATTTCCACGAAGCCGTTAATAGTTAAAGACCATAAGTTTAGCTGATTTTCGCTCCTTTTAATTAATACAGAAAATACAGTCAGAAAAGACCGTCTCCCCAAAGTAAGTTCATCCTTGTTAGTCGGCGACATTACCTCTTTGAATTTGAGTGACTAATCTTTGTAAACGATTTTCGCCTCACAACTTTAGACGAATTCAAATTCGACAGAGATCCCAAAACCCATAACACTTATTATATTTGAGCCCTTAAAAGCGTCCTTGTGGCTACGCCTTATATCGATTCCCCCACACGCTTGATCAACAGATTTTAAAAGCTCTGTGTTTTGCTTATAAAAAATCTATTTCTAAAATTGTACTCATATGGGCCACACTATTTATATATGTGTGCACTTCTATATGTCTACGTATCAATATCAAAAACAATTGAAATGTGCAGAAAAGATAAAACAGATAAGATTGGAAACTGTGGCAGGTGCGGCCACTCCACACAACCGCAGGCAAATATTTCGCAAAACATAACGTTTTCAAGTCACTCAAATCGAACCGTTTTGATACTCGATATTCGATATTTACGCGAAACAATGCGCTGGCTTTTTATAACACACAAGTACACTGGCGTTATTCCACATAATTTAAACAGCAGTTTCGATTTAGATGAAGTCCCACGAAATGTGTTACAAAACAACAAAAACAGACAAAAAAAGCACTTGCGATTTTGTTTTTTAATTAAATGAGTAAATTTCGCCGCAAGTGCCATAGCTTAAGTGGCAAAAAGTTGACCGACGCCGGATCATATCCGCGCTGTCCGCTGTGCCCGCACAATTGTGGCTGTCAAAGATTCGGGTATATGTAGGTATTTTTCTGAAAATTATTTTTGTTCTATTCCGTCGCACAATAATTTTTATAAAAAACAATTACGAGCCACTGAAGGCGAAGATGGTGGATTTATTAACTAAAGTTATAAACATTTCGTATGAATGGAATTAAAATTTGTTTTTGTTTCATTTTAAGCCTAATTCTACTCGTTGTAATTTTTTAAGCAGATGCAATTGCTGAAGTAGCTTATCGAAGAATAATTACTACTATAAACTATATATGTATGTATATATTGTAACGGTAATACGAGAAATAGATATGTAAGTAAAAGACCCTGTTTCTGCAGATAAAATCGGTTGGGAATATTTATTTATCTGTGTTCGAATGAAATGTGCAGAGACTTTAAGGGATCACACTGAAACGACCCTCCAAAAAAGCACTGCTTTTCGGTATTTTTTTTTTGTTAATGTTGAAATTATATAATCGGTCCGAATACGAAATGATTTTTTTATGTTTATTTATTAGTTAATAATAGTTAAATAAATTGTTAAAATGACCCGTAAAAAAGGTCCTATACGATCTCCTCGATTGGATTATTAACCTGTAGGAAAGTCGCTATCGCGCTATGAAAGCTTTTTTTTTTGAAATTTGTCAAAATGGCGGCGGTTTGACCGAAAAGTATCAGCTTTTCGTAAAAAAAACGGGGAATATTTCAAATGAACAAAAAAAGGTACTATAGCGTGATAACGAATGACGTTAAAAATGTTCTCTCCAAATTGAAACTGAATATCGTCAAAACTCTAACTTTTACAGTGGAAGCCATTTTGAAAAACACCATTCTGAGAAAAACGCCTTTAAAGATTTGAGTCCCTATGTTCCCCATTCTGTTCCCTTTCTACAAGAAACGTTGTTTCTACCGTAATAATTAGAATTTCGATTCAATTTGAAAGAATGTTTATTATAGTGCATGCTATCTGATAATGCAACAAAAATAAAATAAATAAATTTTTCTAAAATTTCACCTGAGACTATACCTTAATCGAACAATCGCGTGTCTCAGTACACTGTTTTTTATATTTTTACACCGATCCGCATCATACCAGTCGTAAAGTAGTTTGCAACTAGTTAAGTACCAATATGAGCACAAAATCTCAAATTTCTTGGCATATATGACTATCATAATTCACTTGAAGCCATGCAAATGCGCATTCAACTTGTCGAAATGCCAAGCTGTAAACTCTTTTGTGAATTGCTCATAAGTGTCTGCATAATGTATCCTTAAAAGAACAGACATGTATGACCAAGAGGGTGTGGAAACAAAGGACTGAATTGGATAATCCCCACTCAAGTATTTTAAAGGCAAAGAAACAAAGGTGCAATCAATGGATCTGAACTGCTCAGATGAATTCTCAAGTGCGGAACCTCCTATGGAAGAGGTCCTGCATGCATATATATCCATGCTATATCCTCGGAGCCTGTGGTAATCTTGTTGGAAAGTGCCGACTGATCCCTTTGTACAACTTTGATCGCAGAATATTTGTAATTTTGTCCTTTTTGTGTATGGCCACCTAATTTGCAAATTTTACCCCTGCAGAAAGGCACACAAAGGCATTTGAACGGTAAATGAAAATTCGGTTATTGTTTCTTTGTTTTCCAGTGACATCCAAGCAAAACAAATCTGCTATGAGCATCCTTTGTAAGTTGTTGTCAAAATATGCTGGTATTATGTTGGAGATATTGTAGTAAGACGACTAAGCGTGCATACTGGCATATGTACATACAAGTATCTATGCAAAATAGAAAATAAAGGTAAACAGCAAAGTACAGCTCTCTGGATGTGCAAATGAAAGTTATCAGCGTAAAAAAATGAATTAATTGTAACATATATTTTTAGTCAAAGGCATAACTCGATACAAAATAACACAAAAAAAAAACAGGTCATTTAGAAAATACATATACATATGTACGTGGTTTATTTTGGGTACCTTTGGTCGAGTTATACATATGTATTACCTGACCTTTTGACAAAAGAAATCCTTCGTTACTCAAATTGTGGCAGTAAGTCTCAATTTTCGTCATTTTTTAACACGGTACACAATCACGAAATAATAATTAAATTAAATTATAGAGCACCGAGACGTGATAGGAGAAGGTTAATGAATCAACAGTCGATGCAGTTATCGATTGAACCATTCTCACATTAGGGCAGTATTCATTCGCGCACTCATGTGTGGTCTATGCTCTGTCTTCACTTGAATCTAATAGATGCTCAATTTCATTACTTAATGAAACAAAAAACTCCAATAATCGTTAGCAAAATATTAATTGTCGTTTTTCATTTCATTTATTTCATTTCTTGTGCGACACTTGTAAGTCTGTTGCTCCGCTGTTGGAGGATAATAATATTTCAGCACCTCGAGTTTCGGTGTGTTCTTTGTTCGCATCCGATTTTAGGTGCGTGTGGTTTCAAACCTGTCCGCCTGTGTTTCTGTTGCAAAGGTTGCCGTCAGTGCGGCATTATCAAAGGATCCGAGTAACAATTATTGTGACACAGCACTAATTATCCTCTCGGTTATTGTGTGTAGATGTTGTTGTTAGATAAAACTGTCAACGGCAACTCTCAGTGCAAAGTCTGCGTTTGGGAGTGGCGCTTCATCCTATAATTGCTCTTTCTCTATTATGTTCTTTACGACTTAAAGATTTTTTGGTGCTTTCTTTTGTGGTAAAATAATTATTTGGTATAAAATTCTCATTTTCCGCCACATTCTCAGTATTCACATGAGAATTTTTTTCTCCTCATTGCTAAATTGATTACTTCAAAATAAAATTTTACAAATGTATATACATATATGTATGTACATATGTATATATGTATATGTATATTCGTTTGATGAGTTTTAAACTGGAATTTTATTTCAAACACACAAGGTTAATGTTGAGAAAAAAGTAGATACTTTTCAAATATTTTAATCAAATTCAAATTTATGCCGAGCATTTGATGTTCCTTTTTTTCGCCAATAAAGCAGATTATGTGCAATTATTCTGCTTTTTAAGATTAACCAACGGCGTCACAAACCACAAATATTTGCGAGAAAACAATCCAAAGCCGACGGCAATTTTAGTTAGGCGCACTCGTGGAAACCCACAGTCCCCACACATCTCCAAAAAGTAGATATGTTTGTAAAATAATATATAAGTATGGCTGCACCTAAATTGGTTATTTAAAGGTTCTAGAAAATGGCAATCGTTTAGTTCTAAATGCGATCGTAAGTATTATAATTGCTAATTTAATTGTGTTAATATTTTGATGCCAGAAGCAATGGCGCACACAAGACCAGAGTATATGTGTGGGTAAGCGTGTATATGCAGTTATGTGTCTACACATGTGTGTATCCAACAAAACGCTCCGGGCGTAATAGAGCAGCAAATGTCTGAGCAGAACGTATAGCAAATTGTGTGTACGGACTCTCTTCAAATTTCTCAGTAATCTATTTATATTCCGCACTGCCGTACCGACTGTTGCTAATGTGTAAGCAACGTTCTCGCGCAATGCATACCCTAAGAAAATAAGAGCATTTTCTCTTCGAAATTAGCCTTTTGCTCTCTCGGTGCTGCAGCTAACCGACAACTTCCAAATAAACAAATTTTCAGCTATTTTGGTCGCAACCAACAGTGACAATTCACAATATCACTACTGCTAAGTGGCTAAAGGAAGGAGGCAATTGCGTGTAGCAGATCTCGTATGCTCGTCGGCAATCGGTGGGCGGTCTGGCACACCGATTACATTGTTATCATTTTGTGTTTTTGTTGTTTGTTAGTATGTGGTTGCACATTAGGCGACACGAAATTTATAGTGTCACACATATGAAAAAAGAGACCGAATTATATTGGCTGTGGACCTTGTACAGCGAATACAACTTATTGATCCAACGCCAGTGGCTGCAAGCGAGAAAGGGAAAACTGCTGCACAGTACCTCCGACTCGGGCCAAATGGCGATGTGTGGTTGCGGTTGCGACGATGGAGACGATGTTGGCTATGTGACGACGACACAAACATCAAAGACAGCTGCATAGCCAGCGACGGTGGGTAAAGTCGAAACACTGGTCCCTACATGCAGACCATTCACTAGCCATGAGGCTTCTCGTGCTGCCGATATATAATCAATACTTGCGTATATGAATGTCTATGGATTTATACATAGGTATGTATATAGATTCAAGTACATACATATGTAGTTAGGTACAGGCGAATAATAGGTGAGTACTAAGTAGTAAATCCCGAATCTAATCGAAGTTTTTCTTTAGTGTTCTTCTAGGCTATTTACCTTACATGTACGAATATGTTTATATGAATCATATCTGCAAACATACCTGCATATGTATATAAAATAATTAATTAAATAAGAGTTGTCGGAATAATACAACCATTCATATTTGATAATCATTTGATAAAGACCCGAATATGGTCTTCACCTACCACACAATATTTGATTTTTATATTGCATAAAATAAACTCTTGGGATTGAATTTGATACAAAAACCTGAGCTTTTTCATGACAAGCATCGCAAATATTAAAAGGGAAGCAAAACAAATTATATTTTCAGCTTTGTTATTTAACTATACTCTTATATACAACGGTTGTTTCGCTTCTAGATCCAAAAAGGTATACTTATATTTTATTAGTGTATTCAGTTAAATCCAAAAATACGGGCACCATTGTCAAGTGCATTTTAGTTTTTATTGAAGAAAATAAAAAAATTGAAGAAATACACTCTTTTAAAATGTATAAAAAAGATTTATATACAAAATTTTAGCAATGTGTGTGTGCAGCAAAACGCTCTTTTCTCATTTGCTGTTTTCGCAGCGCTCTCTTCGTTGCCTCCTCGTTGTCAGGCCTAAACTCATGTTGAAACTCTCAGCCTCAGTCAACGTTGGCGTTCGCTGCTGTTCGTGGCTGTGGCTACGTTTGTGGTCAGAATTGTTGTGATAAATAAATGTGGATGTGGCTAGGGCTGCGGCTTTTCTGCCGCTCCAATCGACCCCTCACCAGTCACCCAACAACACAGAGTGTATAGATTGAGGCACAGTTGGAGATGATATGGGTTAGCTTTCGCTGTTGGCTCATTCGAATGGCTGTTTCGATGGTCGCACTGCACAGCAGTCTGGTCGTCCATTACTGTATTGCCAGTAGTCACTCCAGTGGCTTGCGACTCGCCGACTCGCCAGTTCGACACCGAATGTACGCGCTCCGCTGTCTGCGTTACTCAACCACCAAAAGGCGACCACAAAGACTATCAGACATCAGAACGACGTAGCAGTCGAACTCCAGCAAAAAGTAAAAAACACCCGTTCGCTGTGAGTCTTCACGGCACGATACGTCACCGCGCTGTTCACACAGATACAGATAGCTAGCCAGGCAGATACAGTACGGTACGGAAGATACGGTAACGAAGCGCTGTTCGCATTGTGGCCTGGTGACGACGTTCGAAACGATTTACCGTCGCTAAAACACAATCGCTCTTTGGTGTTTCGAAAATATATATTTCATAAAAATTCAATACGATTTTGTTGTGAAAAAGTGTAAATATAAGCAATTCATTAAACTACAGAAAAATAGCGTTTTAATGTGCATACAAGTTTATTTGTTTGTGATAGAAACATCATTTTTTGCTGAATACAAATTTTTTAAAAGAAAATGTGTTCCAAAAATTTAATTCCAAAAAAGTTGTGTAAACGAATATTTAAAAAAACACATCATCACATGGAGCACCATTACCATTACTAGAATTCATACTATTCTAGCTCACCATATGAACAACAAAGTGCAAAATACATTGAAGCAGCACAGAAAAAACGTCCCCTAAAAAGACACCAATAAAGCCCGAGAACGTAACCAAACAGCACTTACATAAGCAAGCGGCCGAATGGAGCTCATCACTCCTTGCCAGCGACATTTTAAAAACGACCAACGACAACTCCTGCAACGGCGGCAACAAAGTCACACTCCCTACCACCCACCTCCTCGGCGTCAACAACATACGCCAATGGCGACGCTTTCCAGTCCTCACCAACTTCCTACCGCCAACGTCGGTCGTCTTTGTCAATTCTTAGTTTTTGCCTCCGTGTTGGTTGGCGACTCTTTTGCATTTCTCAGCCTTGTTGTTGTTACTCTTGATTAGGTGGTGGTGTGATGTGGGTTTTTTATTCCTTTACTCGCTGCTCAGCCGCTGCGCTGCCGCCGCCACTGTCACTGCTGCTGTCGCAGTTGTCGCACTGGCATTTTTATGGAGTTTTTTCGTCGTCTCTCTTCGTAATTTTGTCGTCCAGTGTCATTGGCTGAGTCGTATTCGCCGATGTTTGTGTTGTTTTATTGTTGTGTTTTAGTAGGTGGATATATGGCAAAGCCCTTGTCGGGCGCTGAACATTGGGATCTGGTAGCCGTGTTATGGGTGTTATGTATTTCAGTTTCGTGAATAGGCAGGGTGTGTATATGTGTTTGAGTGAGGTCTTATAAGAGTGCGAATGCGGGCAATTTGCATCCATGTGTGTGCGCACATGTGTGTGTTTGCAGGCGTGCTGAACAAATATATGGAGGAATATGCAAGCGCCTGTGTGTGGTGGTGAAGCATTTGCCAGTGCCACTGAGTGTATGTGTGTGCATGTGTGGGTCTCGGCGACTCTGGTCGGGTATTGTACAAAAGTCGCAAATTCAATGGCGACACAGCAGCGAAGATGACAACGACAACGACAAATTGGCGACGAGAATAAGAACGACGAAACGATAATGTTGCCGATGACCGCCGTATTTGTTGTTGCACTTGTTGTTAATAATGCCTGCTGGCAAGTTTTCGAGTTTCGCTTCCAACTACGGCAGTGGCGTGCAGAATTCCGCGAAGTATTTAATAAACCGAAATTAAACAAATACTAACTAATAAGAACCAGAAGTTTGCTAATTTTCTCTTTTCGATAACCGCAGCCACATGCTGAGAACTGGAAATATAAAAAATATTGATAATAAGCCTAGAATAAAGTGAAAATCAATCTAAAACTACATTGAAATGAAAGTACACACAAAGCCATGTATGTATATACATACATATAATATATAAAAATGTGTGCATATACATATGTTCGCTTGGCTTTCGGATATAGATCTACTGCTGACGCTTCATTTGAAAATCTCAGTGCTGTGATTTGATTAGTTTTTTATTGAAGAAAATAATAATAATTAGAAAAAGAATAACGTTATCCCGCTAAACTGGCAACTAATGCCACAGTACTGAAGCTCAGCGATTATTGTGTTGAAAAGTGAAAACAACTGAAACAGCTCAGCAGCGGAATTCCGTTTTCTAACATTGCTCAACTTTGGAGATATAAACACGGGTTCCTTGAACAGGTGAGCTGACGTTCTTAATAGCCATAAGTAATTACCTAGAGCTAACTTAACTAAGTGAATGTGGGATAACGGTAGTTTGACAGCGTGACAAAGAATTTGAAAACACCTTCTCCATTGCCGAGTTCAAAGGTTAGAAATTATTATGCAATAAAGCACTGCATCTGCTGGATAATTCGACAAAAATAACGTTTGCAACAACAGTTCTATTAGAACGCACACACATATACATTCCCATTTGCACTAATAAAAAGTGTGTTGCATTATTTGCACACTATTTGATTGCTAGTGCAGTAATTAATTTAGTGTTGCGTGAAATTTACAAAATTTAATTGTGCAATTATATGCGTTTCCACCGAACAATGCTCAATAAATTTTTACGGCCGACATTCGGAGTAGGGAATCAAATCGGCTATACATACCCGAAAATTTTATTTATAAATTAAAAAAGCAAATCGTGTAATATCGAAATAGCACACAAAAACAATATATGCAAACAATGGAATTTCGAATTAACAGTACATACATACTCTAAATAAACGATTTATTTAAATAATACAAGTGCACATTACTTTCCGCGATCCACTATTTTTTACACAACTCATCGATTAGATTTCCGAATAATTTGTGTGTCATAAAAGGCAAATACTCGTTAATAAAATGATCGTCCCTATTTCAACCTGCGCACCACCCCGTATTTTCCGGTATAGGAAATCGATAGCTCTCGAACGTTGCAAGCAAAAGCTGTGGACTACACACACATATGTCCCAATGCATACAGGCATAGATTGTAATTAGTTTTGTAAAATTCGCATGCGATTTACGTTTACATACATTCATACATACATATGTGCATATGTATGTGCCTATGTGTATGCAAGCGGAATAGTTCTGTGCCGGTGGAAATATTTTATTTGTTGTAATGTGTTTGTTTGGCGAGCAAACACACCGACCACATATATGTATTTACAATAATTTCACACCGTTACGCCTCGCAATTCATATTTGCTCATTTTTTAAGTTCACGCTAATTAAATGTCAAAGCTAATTATTGGTGCTGAAACGCAGTCGTTTTTTGCATAACTAGCCAATAGATGACCTATTCGAAATTTCACACGAATACAAATGTACATATACATATGCATATGTATGATCGCAATTTAAACGTAATGTTGTAATGTTTCAAAGTAATGAACTCGCTGTGGTTGTTTATGTTGTGTGAAGAACCAGAAGCACAACTGCAATAGAACACTGTTTGGCAATCAAACTCATTTAGGTTAATGTGCATATGTATTTATCCCAATTTTGCTTTCTTATAAGGGAAATCCGGATGGCTGGTTCCAGATTTATAACGGAGTTTAACTGAGAACTGATTTTCCCTTTCATAAAAATATTTAATATAAAAATATGCTTAAGGCCACACTTACTGAGATGTGTACCAGATAAAAATATTTCTCTGTCTAAGATCATAATATGACCGTATAACGAAAAGCAAAACAATAAAAGTAATTAGCAGTTAACAGAAACATTAATGTAAGCCACCTGAAGTGCTCTATAAAGAAACATTTCAAGAAATGCAAGCGCCATCGCCGGCGTGTAACTACAATATATGTGGCTTGGCCTCGTGGAAAATGTCCAAAGTTGTGAATTTGTTGGATTTTTTCGACGCAGACAAAAGTTTATGAATTTAAAGTAACTAAATCAGCCCCATCAGAGTTCCCACACGCATGTAAGAAGGGCCAAATAGTTAGAGTTATATTACGGTGGGAACACACAATCATTAAAATGAACGCGCGCGTCGCAAATTAGCCTCGTTTCAACTAACCGTCCTACCACAAAATAAGAGAAAAGCGCCGCAGACAACAATTAGAAGTGTTTTTTATGAAACTGACGCCATCATGAAATAACGAAAATAAGAGTATTTTATTTCTCCACCTTAGTAAGATTTCTACATGCAACATATCTAAATAATATGCTACCTGATTAGACAACAGCAGTATTGATTTATATTCGACAAGCCAAATCCAGGACTCCCAAAAGTTTTGCAAAATCCTTTACTGCCATTCACATGCACTTTTTTATATACGACATATGAGTGTATGAGTGTTTTATATGTACTATATACATAGGCTCTGATTTTGCAATCAGTCACTATAAACACGATTTTGGCCCGTTTTTACCATCAGCTGAGGCAAGTATGAGGAAAAGTGCCTGAGCTGAGAGAAAGAGAAATACGTTGTCATCTAAATGTTAACAATGAAAGAAAAAAGAAAAGAAGTTCAAATAACAATACAAAAACATTCAGTACTGAATTCCTTTGATACTCAAATATATTCTCACATATGTACATATAAGTTACATTACTTCGATAATGTAAGTGCTTCCTACTATAAGGGCTCTAACTAAACGTTGCAGGTAAAGGAAAATAGACGAGTTGATATCTGTCACATCTCGTAAGCTACAAGCGAATAAGCCGATTGCACTTCATACTAAATTGTGAAAATCAGTTAAACCTTATCACACATCCCTCATAACGCTTATGTTAGAGGCTGTTAAAAGACCTATAACTCTGAATAAATATCACCAGACATTCTAAATTAGTTTTAAGTATGTATGTATGTATGTAGCTTCTTGTTTTAGATTTCTACCGTAAAAGTACAAAATAGATATCTTCTTATGCAACATTAATCCTCATATATTGGGAAAGCTGTTGGCCATATTTAATTTATTAGGCTGCAAATGGTATCGAAACACCTGCTTGCAAATAGTCAACACCGCAATTGTTGAGGTATTCTGCCAACAACACTGCACATGCAACATGCCACCTACAATTTTCACGGCCATTGCTAAGCGTGGTGATCCCAAGCTAAGCGGGTGCCTCGGCAAAAAGTCGTTTTATCGCAATTATTCGCACATCGAGTGACGCTTCCAGTGGCGCAGCTTATCCAACAAAGCTTGCAGTTTGCCTTGTTTATCAGCTATTAAGTAGTAAAACGTTGCCTTCCTCTCCGTTACAACGATCTCATAAAATATACCTACATACATGCATACACACATACACATATACAAACACGCATATGCATACATGTAAATTGATAATAATTCAGCTGTTGTTGATGCCATTCGACTTTGTGCATCGCAATTCGTATGCATCTTGATAGCACCGGCAAATTAGTTATCGCAAATGGGTTGAACCGGGCTGCGACTTTTTCCCGCTCCAAGCAACCCACCGCCCTCTCCGCTAGCAAACTTGAGTATGCGCTCGACAACTTTTTTGATTCGCGCTTTAGCTGAGATTAGCCGGCATAATGATGATGTGTCACAACCTTTACGTGTCTACACGCTTGCTCTTACGTACTTAGAAAAGCATGAACGTAGTTCGAGTATTTAAGTGCTTGTAGCAGCAATCAAATACAACTGTACGTGTTTCTATTCGCCTTGCTATGCAACACGGCGTGGTTGTGAATGTGTGCCTTGGATGCCTTGTATGCCGTTGCGTGTATTTCTTTTGTGGATAATCGCACGAAACTCAAGCAATTTCACAAACTAATTAAAGCTTCTCCACTTTCCATACCCAACTACTTCATTTATTAGATCTGAACACCCTGTATTGTATTTTTTATGCGCGAAAACCCGCTAAATTCTTGAAAATTTTTAATCATATACATATATACGCAGCATTAAGTTTGCCACGAAGTTTATAACATCCGGAGGTAAACTTCGGGAATCCTTTAAAGTATAAATGTGTAAAAACGACCCGGAGGAAGAGCTGAGGCCCTTAGATTCATGTCCGTCTGTGTATACGAGAACTAGTTCCTTAGTTTTTGAAATATCGATCTGAAGTTTGCACACGTTTTCGTCTACCAATGGCCCTTCCCACCTGTCGCAATCGCATATATCGGACAACTATGTGTCATATAAAGTGACCCCTCAAATTCAAATGCTTGCATGGAAAACTTTTTATTTGCCAATGCATCAGCACAAAATTTAGCAGAGATTATTATTCAATGTTGCCAAATTCAACTGAGGATTTAAATCTATATGCTTTATACAATTTAAATAATAGAAATATACTGTGTATGATGAAGCCGTTAAGTACCATATAATCCCTTAATAAAAAACACATTCATGCATATTGCTTTACATATGTATGCATGTATATAATGTTGGTCCCATCTGAAATTCCCACTCCGCTCAAAACATACATATGTATATGCGTATATATGAATAAACATAAGTTAATGGGCTTAAATATACTTAAGAAAATTTATACATATTTGTTGGAAAGAGTTGCCACAAGTCAGAGGTATTATAAGTATTAATTTCTGTTCGATTCTTCATGAACGTCTTCTCGGAGTACAGCATGGGTAGCTATTATATACCAAAAACTGATAAATATATGTTAAGTACTAATTGAAATAAAAGTACCAGCAAATTAAATCAAGTGCTAAGCTAAAAGCCCAACGGTTAGAGCTGTCAGATTTGTATTTCTTTTATCACAGTTGGCAGTATTTACTTCATTTCTTGACTTCTACTTGCTAAACCGAAAAGTTCTGCTTCCGATCACACTCAAAAAAAAAACAAAAACGGGAGTTTAAGTGGATACACATATGGCAGAAGATACTTTTAGAGTTGCTTAGTGTTGACTAAAAAGGACAACAGAGGAACCCCACTTCTGTCACTTTTAGGGAGTGCTTTTCTTAGTCACATGTTTTGATTTAGTAAACATTGGGATTTTTACAGCAGAAATGCACTTAATATGAATTTATGCAAGCACTGCATTCCTCCGATTATTCTTTGAAAATCGCTCATCGTTAGGATTGCGATGAAGCTCAAATGGAAACACGCAAACTTAATATTACAAAAAAAAAAATAAACAATTCTGCATATGTAATATAATTTCCAAAGGTAACAGTAAAACTTTATAAGAAATTAAGGACAAAGCAGCGGTGTAGCGGATGGCCATCTGAGTGTTCGTGAAATGAGGGGCTGTTGGTAATAACAGCACGTACGACGCCGTCACGTTTGTCGCACAATTGCATTTATTCACGCGAACGACATGTAATTGCACGTAATTTCCTGCTTGTCAAGCAACTGTGAAGGCACCAGCAAACGCATGCGAAACGTACCGACCAAGCTTTGCTGTTGCGACAGCCATTGGACTGCAGAGCGCCAACCTGGAGCAACAGCAAAAGCAATTTGCGAAAATATCACCAGCAGAGTCGCTTCGCTTATCGGCTGCCGATATTTGTGTACGCCGTACAAGCCTGCGTACTGCGACTGTCTTTCTTAGAATATAAACTGACCGTTTGCAGAAATTCAATATGTAAAACAAGCCTTCCATTAGATTTCCATTGGTCCTCCAAGTTCGCAGGCTTCTCAAATGATCTTGCGTTGGCGCCATGAGTGACCAACATCAAGCAAGTGCGAAATATTGCCCTTCCCTACTCACCTTAATTGCAACAATTGCGCCACTTAGACAGAAAGGTTTTTGCATGTGAGGTGAGCGGAGTAATGCCAACGAGTAAATAGAATATTTGTTTATGTTATACGATATTACATACATACTACATGCACATGTATGATATGTTTACTGGTTCGCGTATTTCTTGTGATTACCGAACAGAGTCAGGCGCTTGGACACACACATGTATAAGCGCAGAGTAAATAATTATGACAAATGAGAATATAAGAATTCAGAAACTAGTACCATACAATTGGCAGAAACTGGTTTGCAATTAAATTTTTTTTTAATAGCTGCGACATTTATGCCGTTAGTCTTGGAGAAACTGCCCTTGCTTTGGCTTAAAATCCAAAAGGAATGGACCGAATGTGATGTGCCTTAAAGTGACCCGCCTTGTGATATCTTTCTAGTTATTTTACCTCTAGACTGTAATATAATCAATATATTTAACTCCTGAGCGCTAGTGTATGGTCTAACTTATTCTGTGATATCTCAAAAGCTTTTCGTAAAATATGCACGCATTTTAATTTGATATTTCCACCAAACCGCTGAAGCTTATTTGCAAGCATCTAGTTTCTGACACTGCCGCCCCCCTTCCACCTTTTTCCGCAGTTTTATTGCAAGGTCGAAATAGGGCAATCGCGCATGAAGCGTTGAAATCCGTTCAAACTCTGCTGTGCAATGATTTTCCTGGCTGACTCCGGCGTAGTTGAGGCAGCAGTGAAAATTGCTCATAAGTCACAAAGCAATTACATTGAATTACCTGAGCAATCCACATACGCCGCCGCGTTCAATTCACCTTGCTGCCGATGGGATTAGCTGTGGTGGAGCGAAATGTGTTGCCGTGGTTGCCATGTCGTTGCTACTCAGGTGCCTGGGCTGCGCACTGCTGGCGCGAAGCGAGCACAGCAACGGTATCCTTGAGCTGCTGTCCGTCCCCCGTTCAAGGCAACGTTGTGATGATCGACGAAAACTTGTTTCTCTGCAAGCAAAAGTCTTCTCTTTCTGTTTCGACTAATCATTTGCTTCTTATGTGGCAGATTTCGTAACTGCGAATCGACGAAATTGAAACCGATTACCGCATACTTGAGCCGCTTTCAACACAATCAGAAATAATGGCTCCGGGTCACACTTTACTCACTCACACTTGATTGCAGTGCAGAGAGTAGGTCTTGCCAGCGCTACATGGCAGGAAGCCACGACGATCGGCATGTGTGATCGACATTCTACGTGAAAGAAAAGAGAGTTTAAAAGGCGGGGAATAACATTTTATTCACAAATTCCATTTTGCTGTTTTTCGCTTTGCATTGTCCAGATTGAGTTTTAGGATTCAGCATTAAACACCGCCATGCATTTATTGTCGCCATAACAAACACACATGTACATACATACATATGTATTTGTACATAGACATGTCTGCATATGAGGAAGTCGGCAAATTCGTCTCGCAACCTCAAGCTAAGCCGCTTAAATGACACTTACGCGACGCACATTTCTTTCGAGTTTCGTCCACTTTGCGCACTTACTTGCGATTTGACTCCTCACCCCATGGCCGGCCCTCACTCGTCTGTTGTGGCGACTCAAATCATAATATCCGAATGAGGTGGCGGCGACGACAGTGGCAATGGCAAGGCGCAATAAGCTCAGATATCGTTGGCTCTGACTTTTGCCACTATTGCTAGGGCCGTTATGATCGTTGTGCTATTGCGTTGGTGTGTGTTTATAGGCATCAGCCCTGCGTCATTCGCGCTCTTTGCATTTTGTTTTGCCCGCTACGCCACCAATTACCATCGCTGCGGGCAAATTTACAATTGCATTACACACATAAATGCATCCACTCCAACGTCCACCATATATACATATATTTATGTATATGTGTGCATGTATGTATATTGTAAATATGTTACTATTTTATGCACATACAATCGTCTCAAGTTTTTGCACATTTTCTCCGCATATTTTGCCGACATTCGATACCATTGCTCGGCAGCACGTTTGGGCTGGCGGTACTCACATACACACTTACATGTATTAACCGCGAGTGCCTGCGTACCACATGACCACATGGCCACGTTATGGTCATGTACCCACACGGTTCCCATGTCAAACCAACCTGAAACACACACACTCCCATCTCCCGACACATACACACATGTCACATGATATACGCGTATACCGGTGGGCACACACACACTCGCATGTACGTGCATGTGCACACGTTTTGCAATTTGTTGACAAAATGACAACCAATCGTGCGGTTCCCATGGATTGAATTGGTTTCACAACTCGTTTGATGGCTGTCGCTTCGTGGCGAGCGCTCGGCGAGGTACAGTGGCCCGGTTGGCCATTCGTAAACCAACGCCCGCAACCCGCAGCTATAAAAACCCAATTTTACCGCTTGCGTCCCCATTGCCCCTTTTTGACCGCTAGTGCTACTTAAGGTCCCTCGCACACACATACACATACATGTGTTATTTCATACATACAAGTCATGAAGCGAATGGTTTACTGCAAATGAACTTCCTTACCCGCTGCAGCCGAAGAAGAAACGAAATAAAATTAAATGCTGTGAAATGAATTGAAATTGTTTTGATTGACAAATTTGCTACGTTTAGGAAACTTAGCATACTTAGCACTAGTGAGTCTTTCCGCTGAAACACCAAATTCTGTGGACTGAGGGAATGCCTTCTTAAACATAATATTCGTACAAACTGCCAAACATATTTACATAATGTATTACATATATATACATATGGCAAAGGGACATTATTGGAATGTTATTGGAAGTTCGCTTTCGAAAGTTAATGTACAAGTTAAGAACGACCAATTCTATTCAACGGCACTGTCGATGCATCGAGTGCAGGCCTTAAAAAGGCTTTGATAAGTTCTACCAATAGAAGTGTATTTGCGCGTGTCTCGCTGTAGAATTACTTGCTGAATTCTGGGAACCTGGCGTAATCTTAGCATATGACTGGAATTTCAGGACACATTTCGTTAATAATTTCTAATTGCTTAACAACAGGAAGGGTTGAACATTATGGCCGACATTGAAGTGAGCAACTAGAAATGTCTGAGGAAGACAGCGGTGGGCTGTGACTGGCAGAGGGGTTGAACGGCTAATATCGCGTAAGAATTCAAACAGTCAACGTCTTTGTCATCGACGGAGAAATGAAACAGCAACAATAGCAAAACCAACAGAATAACTAAAGCTGCCGATACAAGAAACAGCCAACAACACAGCGACACGACATCATTTTATACGTCACTCAAGAAAATGTCAGCGCTGTCAAGGCAGTTTTCTTAAATGAATTGGAGCAGAGTTACGAAGCGAAAGGCATACGCGGGAAAGGGGTGGGCGGCAGGTGGACACGAAAAAGAAACCGAACACTCTACACTGAAGCACGCTGCAACGCAAACTGTCTAACTGACAATATGGCAAATTGATGTTGCATGCAAGCAATTTGGTTGTTTGAGGTCCAATGTGTGACACGACGGGCGACAGGCGACAGGCGACAGCCGAATGCCAACAACCAACAGTCGCAACAGTCGTTGCAGTCGCTTACATGCTATGGTCTCTTCTTATTGAACTTAAGAATTATTTCAACATTCTAGTTATTATAACTTTTTGTGAAGTTTCTATTATTTGTTGCACGCTATTGAGACGTACTTGGAGTTACTTGAAGGATTTTCTAAAGTGTTGAACACCAAGCGGCGGAGCGACAATACTGCGCTTAACTTCATCACCACCCAAATTTACCGCTAACGTGCTTGTCAAAGTACTCAGTGGGGTCTATACATAAATTGAATTTTCCATACATTTCTTCCTGAAAATTTTAATTGGGCATTCATGTAGCTACTTGATTATTGGTCTCCACTGAGAATGGCTGCTAATCTACTTTAAACGTGCTTCTCGGTTTGAAAACTTTCGAAAATGATGTGAAAAGCAGTCGCAGTAGGCGTGAAAATCTGTTTTTCTTGCTCAAGAAATAAATTAGTTCAATGTTATTGTGGTTATAGTAAAATATGTTTATGAAAATAATGGGGCATAAAAAGTTCGTGTATCGGCACTTGCATTCCTTCTAACAATAGAATAAAATCTCTAGAAGAAAAAAGTCCAAACTCATTCGCTGAGACGGCTTACTGCTACTCTTATAAAATGTGGACAAAAACAGTAAGAAAGCTCAACCTCATCCTCGTAATGAGAACCTTATTTTTGGTTGGCCCAAGGAGACTCAGTGCTTAATCAATGACTTGATAAATTAATTAAAAGCAAACGACCAAACTCACTCAATTGTGAAATTATGATAGAAACGAATAAACGACTAAAGGAAAACGCTTTGCGAAGTGAGGAAGTAGTAAAGAATCTCAATAACATTCGTAAAAATTGTAAAATGTAAAGAAACTTAATGATCAGCAAGGGAACCGCGACTGACGCGAAGGCAACGGCGAGTGCCGTTCGCAATACACAAAACACAAAGCTCTGAGCGCTGTTGCGACATGACAGTTTTCCGAAGATGAACTGACGCGAATGCACACTAAGGCGTTGAGCGTGCGAAAAAATCAGCATTGACGCAAAAAGTAGCAACAAAGTTAACACCAAGTGGGGCGAAGGCGGGAGCACGAGCAGCATGGTTAGAAAGGCAAATAACATAAATACAGAGACAAGCTGAAAAAACTGGAAGCGCGGATATTAAAATAGTTTAAAGTGTGAAACCAAGTGCAAAATTATTTACGAACTCTAAACGCAAGAGATGAATCAACGGATGGAATTGACAAAAACGAAGAGCACAAAAGGCGGAAAAGACAATGTTCTTATATCTTAAAATAAATAATACAAAAAATTAAAGCAAGAAGTTTAAATGAAATCGATCAGAAGGATTACATGAAGACTTAAGATGTGGCGCATGCGCAGTGAGCTATCGGCGTTATCTGTTTTGTGTGCAGTGAGCTGTTCAATGAACACATGAGTGTCTCCACAGAGATTCATTTGTGTTCAAATGTCGCATTCGTTGAAAGCGAATGCTCCAGATACTCCACAGATACAGACAAGATCAGGTGCAATCACGCGCACAGTGTCAAAGGATCGCCTCGCATTTAGTGTGATACAAGAAGCCGCTACTGAAATTCTTGACTACGGCTTTTGTTTCACCAATGAAACAAAACTGGTGTCTTATCTTGTCTGCTTTTTGATTTCAACGTTTGAAGGCAGAAAATGATGGGGAATTGTAGGCACACTTTTAAGAAATAATAAATGTGTATGTGTGTGTCATTAGGAAATTAGCATATTGCCAATTTTCGCAGCCCTTGTTGTTGAATTTCCATGTCGATATTGCAGTTGAGACCGTTCATTAAGCCCACACATACGAAAAAAGGGAACGAAATTCATTAATATAAATATTTGCTCACCCAATAAACGTTTGGCAGAAAAATAACCCAAGAGTCAACATCGAATTAACGTAATATTCCGTTGGCAAGTGTCCAACAAACATCTCCTCCCCCCTTTACCGCCATCCACGGCCATATATGGTACATACATACATGGATTATTCAAGAGCAGTAGTAAGTGCATAAACCGCGCCGCGCCGCTAATCAGACTCCCAAATATTTGCTCAGATCGATTTGTGATCGCCAGCTTGACTTGGCGATTGAACGACGATTTCTTTGAGCAGTGTCGCGTTCGTTTGTGTTTGTATTTGCGCGTTAACTGAAATGACAAAAATGCTTTCAACCTCGCAAAGGGTCGCTAACAAGCTGCTTAACAGCGTTAACTAATGTTTTATTATCTTCCCCATTCTTATCCGAGTATAATGGATGTAAAGTGAATGCGATCACGGGCTGCTTATAATATCAAACTTCGTCACTCTGTCCATAACTAATACCACATAATTCGATATACATACATACATATGTAAACACTATGTACACAAACATATGTATGTGCTTTATTTAACTTTTTGACACATTTTCAAAGCTTCAGAGTGCTGACCATTAAGTCCATTAAGTACACTACTAAATATTTATTGATTTTTAAGAAAGTGGTGAAAAGATAGTCTCGCTGCCCCGCAACTTAGAGAAGCACGGCAACACCTTTTTACGTAAACATTCGCCTTCCGAAAGCACCGAAAGAGCTGGAATTGATTTAAGATTTGAAAAATGTGTCTTTGTTTCTAAAGACCTTTTTCTTTCATCTAAGACCTTTTTGTGTTGACTGCGAAATTATGATTTAAGCGCTTTGATATCCAAGTTCAGTTTTTTATTCCACAAACATATTAGGTGTCTTGACATTGAACTTGTTTCATGCGACGTGTGGTGTTTATTAAACAGAACAGTTATCAAGTGTTTAAGTGAAGAAGTAAAGGAAAAATTGCGTGCCTATTTGAAGAAGACGAGATAAGTTCCGCCTACTACCTCTACGCCATTTTCATGTTTTTTTCCGTTGATTCAAAATCGGAATCAAAAAGCGGCTTCTAAGCGTGATGAATCGAAACGAAAACAAACGCGGAAGTATCATAATATAATATAGGTAAAAATAAATTTGAGCATTCGTATACAAACAAACATGTAAGGAAAGACAAACCTCGGGCGCGATAGGATGATACAAAAGTTATTAATATTGTGTAGTCGAAAAAGTCTTTTGAAAATAATGAAGAAATTCGCTATATTTTGAAATTTTGCTATAAAAAAGTGAAGCATGCCACGCAACCTACCAATGAATTGTGAGAAGTTTACGGAGACGATTCTTTTGATTTGTATTGATGGAATAATGTCTCTAGCAGGAAAATGTAAAAAAGTGATAGACCGAAATGGTACGTACTATTAGTATGAATAAAAAAAATAAGTAGAAGTTTGATTGGAAATATGAAAAGACTTTTTTGATTACCCAGTATAGGTAAATTCGACACACATGATGAGGCCCACTTTAAAAACCTCTTAATAAAGGCAACCGAAGGGCCTATTTCCATCTTTTATGGAAGGAAGTTGTCAGATATCAGAATTATTTTGACTATTGTGTAAGTAATATTTGAGTGAGTTATCAAAATTTTAATAAACATTTACAATTGTACATATACCAAAGCTGTTAGAGGCCTATCGGTAGATACTCCTACTCCTGCGCGACACCCTGTGTCTAATTCCCTTTTCAAGTCATAGTAGATATCTCAGTCTTGGAAATGTTTAGATGGTACAAACAAAAGACGGAAATCACGAAATTTATTTGTCTTTCCCTTTTATCTGTTCGGATTATCCTAAAGTGTTGAGCCGTTAGGTGAATAAATTTGTCATACTCTTGTGCAACATGTTGCGCGAGTACAAAAACATGCAATTATTAAAAACACAATAACGAAAAATAATGAAAGCTGCAAAATCTATTGTTAATACCATTAACGTTGGGCCATTGTTCCAGCATACACACGCATTCATAGATATTGCGAGAGTGCAGATGAAGCCAATCAAAACACATACAACAGCGAGACAGCGGGATAAGCACAGTCCAAAAGAACAACGAAGCAGAAACTACCAAAAATAAATATTTTATGAAACCACAATTGATTTGCGTTCACACACATGGCGTGCACTTGCGATCACATACACAGTACAGTTAATAGGAACCACTTTTGGAATTTCGTCCAAAGATTGACAAATGACTAATCAGCGCTTGTGGTCGTTATTGGCGAGACCTTGGCGGTGTCAGCGTGTGTCGGCCACACACATGTACACACATAAACATTTACTTGCATTTACACACAGATGCACATACAACATAATACGTAACCTGCAATTAAATATCACACAACTAGGCATTCCAGCCCGAAATCGAACTAGTCGCAAAAATACTGAATTTCAGCTGAAATTTTCTAACCAATGAACAACTTTATTTAACTCCAACATTTTTATACACAGTTGTTTATCAAAAAATCTGCTTCGATTTTGGGTTTGGTCCGTAACAGAACCAGTTCTTTTCATGTCTATTTTCAACCACCTGAAATTGACGTCTCGCGGAACATCAACACCTAGAAGATTGCCGGCTGCATAGTCAGGCCACCGGTCCGTACTAGTTGTAGAGTAGTTTATAAATAGTTGGTTTCACCGCCTTCTCGTACACGAACATTCATATTAAGTAATTGAATAACAAGCCGAAACTACATATTTGACGCGTTGAAACAATCGCTATGTTGTGGTTGTAGCAGCAAATACACTATAAGTTCGATCACCTTCAGCAGTCTAATCGGACGCAATTAAGTCGGTATTAGATGACGATTCTTAACAGAGCCATAAGTGTTACTGTCATTTCCCTGCCGCTGTAATTGCATAATAACAATAAATATGTGAATACACACGTACACACACATGCGATGCAGCTACAAACCTGCTGCCGCCAACTAGAAAACCGCTGGCAACAACGGGGACTGAGCCAATGCACATGGTCCATGGATAAACACACATCAAATTATTCACAAATGTGCATACAATCTGTACATACATGTATTTATGTACACGTGTTCGTAATCCAAATGGCAATAAATACCTATCGATTGTGCGGTAAATACGGTAAAGCACTGCTGCTTCACTAAAACACTGCTTCTCTGCTTGCCTTCCATAGCCAGGAGCGTGAGCGCAAACTATCACCCTTTCTCAGATGTCGTTAAATATTAATGACATTTTTTGGGTCGGTTTTAATTACGATTTAATGATTCGTTTTGTTTCATTCATCGTTTGCCCACCAATTGCACATTTGGTTGTGTATGTACTTCGTAAAGGTATCGAACTATTATAGTCATTCATTCATTAGACGATCTTAGACCATTCGAAGCTGAGAGAATACAGTTGACATTCATAACGGATGCAGTTGGTGATCATTATTGGATTGTAATAACCGTGTATAACCGATTTGATTCCGCTTTGTGTCTGTGCCTTATGAGAATTTCATGCTTTTTTGCCTGGCGGACAAAATCGGCTAGAGAACATAAAATATAGTATTTTTTATTGTTTAAAAATTATGCACACATTAAAAATAAATAATTTGTAATTACAAGCAAAATAATGGTAATCCTTAGTCAAAAGAAACTATACTTTTTCTCGGCCAACCGAACTTTCTCGAAGCTTCCAGATATTTCCAAGCATTCAAAGCCAACTCTGACTGAACTAAGTATTCAACTTAATCTCACATACTCTTACATATTACATTATATACTTAAATATTGACATTTATACATATGTACACATATTGAGCGGTGCCTAAGGTAAACGGATTATACAAATTATTTTCATCGCATCATCGAAGGTATGTAAGAGCAGGCCAACATCCGTCAAACAGCATACAACCTTGAGGTAAACTCATATGACGCCCTGATGTCCCCCATGGCCACACCGCACTGACTCTAATCGTTTAATCGTCCGGCATCGAGTCAAATTCGTATATACCTTTTTCAAATCATTAATTATGATTTTCATTCATCAATTTGCTTAAAGTCCATCTTTAACTGTTCTTCATATTTCTTTTCTCTAATATCTCTTGCTTGTCCGGCGCTGATTTCATTTGCCAAAACTATTGACTGAATGGTGACTCTATTTAAAAAATGCGACACTGCAGAAAGAATTGTGAAATCTGATGAAATAAGCTAAATCTGGTTCAAATGTGCCCCAATTCGGAAATAAAGGGTGTAACTAGAGGTAGCAGTGAACATACGTGAGCTAAACCTCAAAAATGTATGCGGACATTTAAACACAGGTTTAAATATTCAAGAGCCCTGAAGATATTGTGACTGGTACAAAAGCGGAAACGATTTGTTTAATTTAGCATTGACTCATTATATATACATATATACATAAGTATGTACGTACGTATGTGTGTAGCTCGGGGCACCAGCGGTGGAATGCTTAATTGTAGAGATCTTAGCAAAGTTGTTATTTCATTTAAATTTACATACATATGTTTGTATGTGTGTGTGAATGGATCGCCAAACTTTTTAAGCTGTACCAATAGTTGAGTACACGGACTTGAAGAAAACGCTAAATTTAGTATTTTTTCCGTCAAAAGTTATGGATGAGTTTCACTTTCTTGAAGCCACGACTGTTAAGTGAAGAGAGTGTTTGCAAGTATTTGCACATTATTTTCAATCGGTATTGACATGGGAATCGATTCTGAGTATAACTATGGTAGGGCTTCTAATAAGTAGCTGACACAGCAGCGCTATCGCTGCCTCGAATCGCTCAAAGTGAATTCTCCAACAAGCATTCAACTTATGGCGCGCAGCGTGGATAATAAAATGAGATGCTTAAACGACAAAGAAAACAAGTTTTGCTTTAAATCGAAACGCAAGATTAGTATAGATTAGTGTACACTAGGCATCAAATGAAAGTATAAATTTCACAGACGTTATTTCAATGCAGTTTTATTAAAGTAAACACTAATAATTCATACATTAATATTACATTTACATGGTTATTTAAGTAACCAATTATAAATTCACATTTTTTTCCCCGGAATAGAAAAAAAGGGCTTAAACAAAAGAGTATAAATTAAAAAAAAAAGATACAAAAATTTTTGGTATAAAAGTAAATTTAGTAATGAATATTGCCTTCTTTATTCTGAATTACTGCACGAAGACGTTTTGGCATGCCTCGAACCAAATTTCAAATATTTTCATTGGAATAATGTCAAGTTGACGCTTCGTCTATAAGAAAAATTATTCCAAGTTTGTACGGCTGCTTTTTGGTATTTTGGAAATAAAAATAAACCACAAATGCTCAATTGGATTCAAGAATTGTTCAAAAAAGCGAGTAGTCAGGCGAGATGTGCGTCGGGGAATGGGATCTTATTGGAAGATAAACGACCCCAAGTTCATTATCTCTGCACTTATTTTCGAAATTTCTCTAAGAATGTTAACAAATGAAGCACCCGTCGTTCGTCCATCGATTTTAAGTACACTACCAACACCAATATTTGAGAAATAGCCCCAAAGCATGAGAGAAGAGAACCTCCTCCATGCTTAACTGATGATTGTATGCACTGTGGTTTTAAGCGACATTCCCTAATTTTTTTTTTAACTCCTTAGCTCGAATTTGGATATTTGGATATTCTTTTGTAAACTCTAGTCCTTTTTTCCTACTCGAAATGGAAAGCATACGTAATTTTTTGCGACATAGTTTTTAAAACCAGATGTGTGAAATTTTCTTTTCAATGTACTAATGGAAACATCAAAACCAAAATTTTCAATCATGGGCTCGATAAAATTTCAGGGCTTTCAGGAGCTTTCTTCGTAAAAGCCGTTCAGCGTGTAT
>NW_017534742.1:728917-788277 GCF_001853355.1 Bactrocera latifrons | reverse complement strand
GAAATTTTGGATTATGGACCTCCACCGTATGGAGTCTTGCATGTCTTCCTTCTCTTGGATTATTAAAAAATCTCTCTTCTTGCCTCTCTGCTCGAAATGCAATATTTTTTGATACGTTTCACCCCTCTTCCCATCTTCTACAATTAAGATCCGATTCTCTTCAATTATTTTATATTTTTTACTAAGAACAGAATAAAAATATGTTCAAGATAACAGATATTCCCTTAATAAATACAAATGTATTAAATCTGTAGCAAAATTCAGTTTTACCTTGAAAGAAATGAACCGAAACTAAAATTATACTTTCATTTGACCCTCCAGCGAAGACTAATCACTCTCGATGGCGTAAATATTTTTTGGGTCTAAATAATAAGTGCAAATATTACTCCAACTGTTTACTTACATAACGGGGCATCTACATAAAATGCTTTATGAATTTGTTCCTAAGCGAAAATGTAAGAAGTAAATAAATGATCTGAGTTCCCCAGTATATATTACATTTATACTTTCTTTTGATGCCTAGTGTAGGCCTGAAACAACTGCGAGGGCTCCTCCCGTGTACCGCATAGACCATATGTGTGCATACACGTACTTACACGTGTAACTAAGATAAATTAATGAGCAGCCAAGGCATTTAATCAAACAAATTGGATCATAGGGATCCAGCAATAAAGCCACTAACTTTGTTGTAGCAGCTGTGACCTTTACGCGCCAACCGTCGTCGCACAGACAATCAGCTGTAGGGGCTGACAAAAGCCGCACGGTGACAGAGGCACACATCCATATGTATGCATGTACATGTAAAACTTACACCTTTCATGAAGCCGCAGCAGCGCCTACAACGATTTGCATATGATGTACCGCTACTGAGAGCGTTGTGGCGGCACGGCAATAAAGGAGTATCAAGCGAATAGCTAAGTTGACACCTTTTATAATTTTTTAATTACTTTACGCTTTTTGATTTGTTTTTATGTCTTTCTTTTCTTTCGGATTTCGGTCCATAACAAAAGTAAGCAATCAAATAAAACCTTTTCGATGAATTTAATAGCTGGCTCGATTTTGACCAAGCCTAAGCCGCTGTGATAAATTTCGACCACCAGAGCATAAGTTGTTATTGTCCCACGTTAATCATATTCGGACAAGGTGGCCGCACAAAAAACCATTAAATGCAAATTAATTTGGAAACTTTGTGTCACAATTTGTTGTCAACTTACTCCAGATATGCTGCCAACTTGCATATTAACGTCTGCCTGAATAATATTTATTACATATTCGACTTTTTTGTGTTTCCGCGAACTCATTATAAGACGAATGTTCCCAATAGAGTGACGGTATGTGGCTTTACTAGGAAATTTGGAGTCGAAATACCTAATTTGTCAACCACAAACCAAAAAAATCTTATTTTCGAAATTTCTTAAAGTTTAGCTTTGATTTTTTTTTTTCCTCAAATGATGAATTAAATTAGAAAAGAAATTTTATGAACAATCAAGAATTTAGAGTTATTATTTGCTAAGAAAAACATAAATACTTCGACGTCTTCGAACCTCGTGGTCTATTAGTTGGAAAAAATAGGGGGAATTCTGAAACAGAGGATTAAACTCTTATTTTCTCTATAGCGACTATATTTGCTCAGCTGATAAAAATACACGCTCATAATTGTTTTATTGTTACTGTTCGAATGTAAAAAAGTGAAAATGCTGTTATTATGGAATTCAACTGGTCCTTGTGGCTAAAATCGCAAGAAAACATTATTGTATAAATGGCGGCTTGAAAGTGTCATGACTTGACAACTACGTCACTTCGCTTCAGAAATACAGCGTGAGATAAGCGCAACGTCTACCTGTGTACGAACATACCTGCACTCGAATTCGAAATCACCGAATACGTTTAAGCAGCTAACAAACGAGACAAAAGCTTCAGCGGAATGTGAATGATTGAACGAGTGCGGAAAGAGCGACAATTTAAGTGGTTTGTCGGTGATGCTGACGAAGAGGGTGCAACTGTCACTTCAGGAAATGACAACCAACAACAATAGCAATATGGCGACATGGCAGCTCTTCGTCCATAGCATTTCTTTACAATCGTTTCTTTATCTCTCTTATGTATATATATTTGTATATGATGCGCATTGCACTGCACTTAAATAACTAAGAGAAATTGGAGTTGAGTTCTGACTTAAATAAAAACAAATTGTTAACATAAATGATATTATAATATTAAAATACACAACTCATACGAGGCAACCCTGATCCAACAAAGTTGCAAGCAGTACATACATATGTATGTATGGGACGATGTCCATCCTTCCGGTTGAAATTCATAAAACATATTAACGAAGTTCGTAGTCTGCCTCAACTGGTTTATAATAACGATTTACGGACACCTATAATATGGATTTTCTAAGTATTGCCATTAAAAATAATTGTTAAATTACCGTCCCCTCAATCGCATTGTCAGCCTTCTGGCGACATTCTCCAATAGTAACTCGATTTTCATGCAGCTATACATGCAGTCTTATTACCTATGTATGTCTGATACACACACCGATATTGGGTCGTTCATTGGGTAATTTCGTTTTTTTGCAATTTAAACACAATTTTTTATTAAATTTAACAATACAATGCTTAATTGAAATTATTTATTCCGCATTTTGATATAATAAAATAATCTTTACAGGTAAAACTGGCACGCTTCTCCAACTCAAAAACTTTGCAGAGACCGGAAAAAGTAATAGTCCGAAGGGTCCCAAGGTTGGATAATAATGTTGGTGTGGTAGCACATCCCATTTAAGCTTCAAAGCTTTTAGCGAGCTATCAAACTTGTGTGAGGCCTGGTGGAACACCACACCTTTTCTTTTCCTTAACTCTGAGGGCTTCTGTTGGAGTGATTCACTCAATTTTTCACTATACACTTCAGAATTAATCATTGTCAACATATAATAATAATATATTAGGTTGTCAAAAAAGTCTTGCGGTATTTTCGCTAGTTGGCGCTGAAAGCGGGTAGTTCTACTTTTATTCGTCGCATCGGGTCATACTATACCTTTTTGGAAAGCTCGTCGTTTCTTTTAAGTCGTTTTTGAGTTATAGCGTCGCAAACATGGAGCAAAATAAAGAGAAAATACGGCATATTTTCCAGTACTACTACGATAAAGGCAAAAATGCATCACAAGCCGCCAATAAAATATGTGCAGTTTATGAACCCGATGCAGTTTCCATTTCCACCGCACAACGATGGTTTCAACGTTTTCGTTCTGGTGTAGATGTGGTCGAAAATGCGCCACGCTCCGGAAGGCCTGTCGTCGAAAATAGCGATAAAATCGCTGAATTAGTCGAAAGAGACCGGCATAGTAGCAGCCGTAGCATCGGTCAAGAGCTGGGCATGAGTCAACAAAAAAAATTTATGAACAACTGAAAATTGTGAAAATTCAATAAAAAAATACCGCAAGACTTTTTTGACAACCTACTTCTTAGATGTTTGACAGCCAATCATTTTGTTCTGTAAGAACTTGAGAACCCCATGTATCAAGCTTTGAAATTACTCCTAGACCTAGATTCTGTGCTTGTGAATTGTCGCATTAGACAAATTAAATCTTTCAACAATTTCTTGATTTGTTATTCGACGATTTGCTCAGACCAACTACTTTATTTTATCCACAGCCACAAAGTTTGCAGACTAATTTTGGCATTGACAACACATCTTCTCCGTACACTTCATATAATTTACACCTTGCTTGAACTGCATTTTTCCTTTTGATAGTAAAACAGTAAAATATGAATATGCCGAAAATGCTATTTTCGATTTTCCATCCAAGCAAAAACTGTTCCAAAAAATTTCTAAAAAAGTGTAAAGTTGTCTGCGAAAAAAATTCAATAATAGCAGCTATTGTCATCAAATGACACTTACTTACTTAGTGAACGACCCAATAGATGTGCATGTGTGTGTGTCACAGCACAATTATGACAATTTGGCATGGTGATTGAGGCCGCGGCCATCGCGAATTGCTCGTAATGTCATTTCAAATTCCGCACACATAATTTGCAAACATATTTTCACACATAAATACATAAAAGTGTTCATACGAGTGGCCATTCATATTGCCATATCGCAGCAATACTTTTTTAAGTGCTGAATTGAATCGCTTTTGCTTTCAGGTGTTCAAAAACTCAAATGCCATACGAAAACTTATTTTGAGCAAGGGTCATAGATTGCACAAAGATAAGTAGGGAACAGATAAGTTCGGGTGCAATCTTGCTACTTGGAGGCATCAAAGCCAGGAAATACTTTAAGGTGTAAAATGTCAACTAGAGAATCGGAATCCAAGCAATTTTATATACGAAAACCATTAATTGTAGTGTATGGGAGTTGGGATGGTATCGACCCGATCCTAAAAAAATGTTCCCTGGGTTTCTTTAAGGTACCTCGCATATAATCATCAATCACATCGAATGTTCCAAAATACCGATATTAGTTATATGGGGCTAGGTCCAGTTTTCGGCCGATTTCATTTATTTTAGGCACACAGACACACTGTTATGAGTAAAACACGCTATGTAATTCTTTCAGATAGCTCTAATATTGGCTGATATATGCAGTATAAAGTCATCCGGAAGTTCGAAAATCTTTGCAATAGGTGCATACATATGTATATGAGTGCTCAGGGAAGTACTGACCCTGTTCAACCAATTTTACACACACACATAGATATACTACTATTAGGAAAGGATTCTATCCAAATTTCAACTACAAGTATATACATATCACTCCATTGATCGATATTTTAGGTCAAAATTCACTATAGATACTGGTTTCCACATTTCCAGTATTTGGGGGCTTGAACCATTTTGGTTGAATTTGGGAAATTTTTGGTCATAAGTTGACATGTTWTAAAAATTTATTTATTTTCATTATAATAATTTTTATCCCGTTATATTATTTACTTTTCGATTTGTATACTGGAAAGTGAAAGAATCAAATGGAAAATGTGTAATATGGGAAGTAGGCGTAGTTGTAGTTCAATTTCGCCTACCCTGAATATGAAATCAGGGTCACGTACTAAATATAGTCGAAATCTATCGGTCGGGTCTCGAGTTATGTGATTTCACCAAAAAGTGGGCGGTGCAACGCCCATCGTCCAGTTTTTTACTAGTAGTGAGCTTTTTTAAATATAGTATTCAAACATATATGCCATTCATTGCAGCAGTTTATATTGTCGTTTCCATTTCTTAATTCTCCATTTTTATTCACTTCAGCTTATTTAGTATGAAACTCAAATGTTTAAGGGCTGACACAAAAACATACAATTGCAGTTTCGTTGTTTCCTGGCTTTTGCCACTAACTCCATCGATGGGATATCCACTCCGATATCAAACCACTGCCGTCGTCCGCATCCGCGGTCTCAAACGTAGTAGAATTACTAACTGTCTGTATGAGCTGCAACATTAAAAAGCATTCAGCAGACCTCACAGTACTGTCAATAGAAATATTTCAATGAATTTCATTGAAAAAGTCATGAACCGAGACCTCCCAAAGCGGCCTAAACTCGTATTCCACAATGTTGTACTTGAAGAAGCACTTGACAAAATAATAACAATAATGATGTGACAATTTTGTATGGTCACTTCAGCTCTCAGTGATATGCGACACTTAAGACAATAACAATAAGAAAAACGACAATAGCCAAACCACAGCCTACGAATTCGACCAACTGCCGCAGGAACAGTCACGTCGAAGACCTGGCCATAACCAAAGTGCGACTGATGGGGCACTTGAGGACGTGCAGCAACAAAACCAAAACATGTCTGAAAGTACTCCAAAACGAACCGATCACACAATCCGCATACACAGCACACATACATGCATACATATACGAAACTAAAGTAAGTTGTGTGAGTACGCGACCAAGCTTGGGTATGCGTTTGGGTTCTAAACGCTTCTACCTCAATACCGAAGCCCTCATAGAGTCAGTAAAGTCGATGCAGTCGCGTTGATATAGTGTAGTGTCCTCGCATAAAAATCAAGTAGCCCGTGCTGTGTGCTTAATACTCACACATGCAAACATGTATGCACAAATATGTGTGGCAGCGGGAACGAAACATTTTCACAATTCCACTGTCATTGCGCGTTAACTGCCACACATACGAGTGCTGTGATGCGCCGAGTCGAGCGGCTCTTAAGCGTAGCACAATGGTGCTAAACCTAAATGTCGCGCTGCCATTGAGCAAATAAAGCTGAACGCGCACAAGCAGGCAGTGTGTTTTTGTGTATATATGTATGTGGATGATAAGGTGTAGGTGAGGGTATGCGGGAGCCTTGCCGCGTTCACATCGCGATTCTGAGGCGTTTGAGGTTATTTTATGGACATGTTTACTTAATGACAAGGGTCCGCAGCAAGAGCACTTGACAGTCCTGCTGCGAGTTAAGGCGATGTACGACTATTTATTTGAGAGCTAGTGGATTTTAGTTGAGAAGCGTTGTTGTAAATGTTTGCTGCATTTGATTTCTTTGTTAATATGAGTGTCATTTGATTATTTACATTTGTTTTTCTGTTTTTCCATTTATTTCAGATTTTATCAGCACTGCAACTGAACCTTGAATTTCCTTAGCTGCGAGAGGCGTCCGATTCGCCATGCCGAATCCGTGCGCTTTGGTGTATTCGACTTGCATATTCAGCGACTGCGACTGCTTCTGTAAAGGCAACGACCTAGGTAACATCGGGGGGCGAGATCTTCTAGTCTTTACTACAACTGCTAATACGCTAATCTGCGCAAAACGGCGACTTAATGAATATTAATCAGGAAAATTGCAACAACGGATTCCAGCAGCGACCTCCAGAGCACCAATATCCGCCAACACAACACTATTCGCTTTCACTACAGCCGACGCTACATCATTCGGTATCTGCTGCTGCCGTAGCCGCCATCGATACCGGACCGCACTCGCTCTCGACCAACCCACAGCTGCAAGACCTGGAGCTTGAATATTTGAAGAAGGCGCACGCTCACGCTCAAGCTCATGCTCAAGCACAGGCCGCCGCTCTTGTTTACAACTACGAGCGACAGCAGCACCAAGCGCTAGGGCGACGTTCAAGTGCCGATCACGAGTTTCCCATTAAGCGAAACACCCATCATAAGCATAATTTAGCAATAACGACGTCAGCTTCTATGGTTATGTCACCGAGTCGACGTCCGTCGCCGCCGCATGCAGTTGCGCATCCCCTGAATATACATATGAGTTCTTTGGCGCATGCGCAGATGCAGCTTCAGTCCCAGTTGCATCAAAAGTTTTCGGCAGCAGTTGCCGGTGGCAACAACCTGACGCCGACAAATCATTTGACCACTTACTTTCGAAACCAGACTTCCCCAGCTTGTGGCATACCGCCCTTGCCTCCACTCCCACCAACTTCCAGCGGTAGCACAGCAAACACGCAGCAGCAACACTCACCAGCGAATTCAGTCAACGCGAGTGGGAGTAGCCCTGGTGGCAACCTTCAGCAATCAGCTAATTCAAAGTCTTCGCACAATCAGCACAACCCGCTAAGTCACTTGCAGAGCATGCAACCATTCGACTTTCGCAAGATCAGTTCGGCAGCTTTTGGAGCTATGCCATCGCTGCCGCCAGCACGCATGAGTCCCAACGAAATTGCACATCATCAACATTTACAGCAGCAAGCAGCTCAGCAAGCCGCAATGCTAGCGCAAGCACGTCGTCGCATAAATGAAGCTTGCACTCCATCAGAGAAGAATGCCGCGGTCGCAGCAGCTGCCGCTGCAGCAGCCCAAAGTAACCAGTTCTTCAATGCGATGGCTATATCGGGACATCCGTTGCCTTTTCCTTTACCTCCACCGCCCCCACTACCTACGCACGGGCCGCAGGGCACATCGCCATCGAGTGTGCCGTCAGCATCTAGCTTACCACCGGGTTTAACTAGTAACCAAGTGGCAGCTATAGCGGCAGCGGCTGCAGCTTCTGGCAACCCAATGCCTCACAGTCTTCTGGCATCACATTTTCCCACTATGAATCCTGTCCTCAACATGGGAAAGCCACCATCCGTACGATCTAAATCTCCAGAAACTGAAGAATCGAAGCATACGTTACATCGGTCAGATAGCGGAAATATGGGCCATCTACGCGAAGGTGCGGCACATGCGCAACACCCAAACTCTAATCGTCATCATCATCATCCCGTAACGCCACCCATTTCCATAGGCTCCACCGCCATCTCTAGCTCATACCAAAGTCAACATCATGAAGCCCGTCAATCGCGTTCAAGCCAAATGGAACACTCGTCCTCTCACTCCTCACAGCGACTTACACGATTTTCTGCCAGTTCTAGCCTACGACCCGGACGAAAATCTCATTCACCGGGCAAACGTCAATGGGGTACATTGCCTGCTAATTTGGGAACACAATTTATCAACCCAGTTACCGGCAAGAAACGTGTACAATGCAATGTCTGTTTAAAGACTTTCTGCGACAAGGGCGCGCTGAAAATACACTTTTCAGCTGTACACTTGCGTGAAATGCACAAATGCACGGTTGATGGGTGTAGTATGATGTTTAGTTCTCGTCGGTCTAGAAACCGTCACAGCGCTAATCCGAATCCGAAGCTACATTCTCCTCACCTTAGACGCAAAATATCACCCCACGATGGACGTACCGCCCAACCGCACCCACTACTATTACAACCACCCAATGGACTAATGGCTGGTCTCAATCCATTCGGCACTTTTCCGTTACTGACACCACCGCCCGATATGAGACACCATCATATGGCCAGCATGCATGATATGAAGCATGGTTCAGCTGAATTAATGCATCGCTCTTATATGGACAATGCAATGTTGGGGCAGTACAATACACGATCTCGCCACCGCCAAGACAGCGAAAGTCATTTAGAGGATGACGAGGACGACAGCATTTTGGATGGGGGCATTCACATAGGAGATGATGATGACGACGACGACGATGACGACGACGGCGAGGGTATAGTAGTGGTGGGAGATGAAGCCGACAGTATTTTAGAGAAAACGAACTCAGAGGACTACAACACTGATGGCGATGGAGATGGCGACGAAGCTACCGACATAGGTGAAAATAGTCACGATATGGATCTCACCACATCTACACCTACAACGACTGACTATAAGCAAAAAACCAAAGATGCATCATCCAATAAAGAACAAGGCGCTGACTGTGGCATGGTCGTTGAGTCTGGTGTAACAGATCAACACAGTAGCGAGAGTAACGATGACTCTTTGAGTGTTGCGGACTCCTTCAGTATGCGCGGTGATTACGAAAGCTATGCATTTCCGGGCATGGGCAGTGGAGGTAGTAACAGTACCGCAAACACACCAAGCTCAACGTCAAACAAAAGAAAACGTAAAAGTCAGAACCCAGTTCGATGTACAGTGCAATCTGATGAAAATTCCTGTGATAACTCTACTGAATTCGATGTAGCCGCCGATTTATCACTGAAAAAAGCTTCACCAAAAACCCCTTTTGCGAATAAGGAAAACAAGGCTGATAGTTCAAAAGAGAATATATCTTTAGAT
This sequence comes from Bactrocera latifrons, assembly GCF_001853355.1. Taxonomy (NCBI): domain Eukaryota; kingdom Metazoa; phylum Arthropoda; class Insecta; order Diptera; family Tephritidae; genus Bactrocera; species Bactrocera latifrons. The sequence goes on along the minus strand of NW_017534742.1, from coordinate 778,723 downwards.
TTATCAAAACGAACTCGAAAATCTCAAAGTCCTGAACCACCCATAGCTAACTCAAATCCCAGTGAGAGTACGAAAGTACTTCCATCGCCACCGCTAACACCATCAACATCGATTAGTGAACCTACATCATCGGCACGCCCACATCTATTGCCCAGCACACAGCTGAAATCGGAGCCAATCGACGAAGAGTACGAACAACAACTAGATAATCAGAATGGCTCCAACACAATAGCAGCTCAAGAACAAGAGCACTCATTAGACTTATCAGCCAGCAATAAGCGAAGTTCGGAGCATGTGGTGGATCCACCAGTTTCGAAAACCAAAAGTTCAGATGATAATGAGAAACTAATTACCTCGATTAAGCAGGAACAAATAGAAGAAGAACATACAGTAACAGCCACAAATGCAAATTCGAATCGAAATGAACACTGTTCAGTGAGGATAAAAAGTGAGCTGGTCGAAGAGGAGAGCAAATTGGACATATCAACCACGGAAGCAGCATGTCAAATCAAAAACAATAACAATAATGCCTTACAATCAAATGCGGGCACCAAGTGTAGGGAGAAATACGACATCCCAACTGCGCCAACCGATTCCCTGCACCAACAAACCAACCAAGAAACCAATGGAGAAATGTTAGCAGAAGAGACCGAAGTACCGATCGACAAAGATAACCCACTCAAGTGTACGGCGTGCGGTGAAGTATTCCAGAATCACTTCCATTTAAAAACACACTACCAAAATGTGCATCTGAAGTTGCACCACAAATGCAACATTGACGGCTGCAACGCTGCCTTCCCTTCGAAACGGAGCCGAGATCGCCACAGTTCAAATTTGAATTTACATCGAAAATTGCTGTCAACTGGCGACAACCACCACCACGACTCTCTGCCCGAACATATGACAACGAATAGTATCAAGAGCTTCGACGGCGCTAACAACCCCAACTGCGGCGTAGCCAATTCAATTCAAGCTGAATTTTTGGCTCGACTTTATGCTGGCTCACAGGGTTTACCTCCATTGAACTTTGATGCTCTGAAACAACATTTACCGGCACCGGTTACAAATGCACAAAACTTTTCAGAGGCAACTTTTATGACAGATCCACGACTTTTACTCAGTCATCCAAGCAATCCATTGCTCTTCCCTGGCCTAACCGGGCTTCCAGGATTCCCCCACTTAGCACCTCACTTATTAGCTGCGCCATTCAATGGCCTTAATCCATTTTGTCGTCGGCCTTCATCCGAGTCGCACTCGCCGCACTCCACTCCACCACCTTCAAGTACTGTGCGTTCACCACACTGCTCTCCGCACAGCAGCGGACAACAACCGTCTAAAACCTTGTCCGAGCGATCCTACCAAAATTCACCAGCGGATGGCGACGCCAGCACAGGATCACCGAGCGTCCCCGAAAAAAGCCTTGCGAAAGCGTCGACAGTAAGTGCAACGCATCTGCTTCCACCCCCACCACAAGGTCAGACGCCCGATCGAATGTCATGACCATATGCCACACGCTTTGCCGAAATGATTTCTTATCGACAGTGATCACTCGACTGCCGATGTTCATGTTGCAGGCACACAGTCCGTTGAGCTGCAGTGCAATATGCTGTAGCTCAAAGTGGACAGACATCAACAATAAACTAGCTTACAGCGAGGATAAATAGCTCAATAATTTATTTTACAAGCGTAAGAACACACACACACAATCACATAAATGCACACGAGTAAAATTTAATTTAGCCAATAGTGAGTATTGATCATAGTTTCTAGGGTCCGGGGAAGATGCACTCTCGTATATTTTGCCAAAAGAGATGGTGAATTATAGAATCACGTATTAATCTAGCAATAAGAATTGATCAAAACAAGTACACAGAAATATATATTCTATATATACTGGTCCTTGAGTGGGTTTCATTCAATCTCATGAATAAAAATATTCCTGCTTCAAACACACACACATATGTACGTACATACATACATGTATCGGAGCTGAAGCTTTCCTAACTTACTACGAATAGCAAATAAAAATTGTTTCCACTTTTTCGAAAGAGCTTTATCAACTTTTTTTGACAAGATTCCAAATGCCTGAAATTGAAATTCATAACTGCAAAAACTAGAAGAAATTTTGATAAAAGAAATCGTTGGCAACTGTGAAAAGTAGGCCTTCGAGGAAACCAAAAACATTTTCCGCCATATGGATGATCCACCAAATTGTAGAAAATGGAATTGTTTCATTGCCCACTCACACACTTGCACAGATACATGTATGTATAATTTTAAACAATTTTGTTCAGTTGAAATCTGAAATTGTGTTTGATGGACCATAAATGCTACCAGTAATTGTTGTGCTTGTACAATCGACTTGTAAACAGCTTTGTTAATTAATATATCTACAAATAAATACATATATACAATTATATAATAAAACACATACATACGTACATCAAATCGTTCGTATTTATCATTTAATTCGAAACAAAATGGTTTTTATATAAAATTTTGTTGTCACACGATAACGCTAAGCTCTAGTTAAAAATTATGTTGTATAATCTATAGTTTAAGTGTAATATATTGATAATTAGAAAATATTGAATTTTATGCAATAAAATCTTTAACGAAACAAGTGAAACTCTTGACTTGCGTCTCTTTTACTACCGAGGAAAAAATAATTTCAGCAAATTTCGGCAAAGTTGGGGTCCGCTAACCTATTACTTAACAGAGGAAGTCTCGTTATTTCCAAACAGACATTATTGTGATATTGTTCACGGAACTGGCATCGGTTGAGATAAGGAAATCGAAAAAATTGTTTTCGACATAACTGGAGTTCATACCAACTATTTTTGCGGAGTAAATGAATTCATAGGTTAATGAGCAGAAGACCTCATAATTTGATGGGAACAATGCTCCGGCATTAGCAGTTTCGTTAACTAAGGAACTTTCACCGCCTCCACCACTCAGCTTCGATATTTTCTGTTTCAGAAAAGTTTAGAAGTAAATTTTAATCGGATATACATGGTTCGTAGAGACATCTGTAACATAACCTCCAGATCCAGAAGTAAATATTATATCACTTGCGTTGTCACTAAAGCTTATATAATTTTTCAGAATTTCGTTTTCAGTTCGTTCCAAATATGACCGGCAGGCTTTAGATTTTAATTAATAATTTGAAGATTTTATGCTCATCTCCCTCTCCAAAGACTCTTTCCCTCAACGGAAATGGAGATAGTGTTCTAATGAGGTGTGTCCTGGAAAACCTATATATCGGCAGTCGATGCAAGGCCAACTATTAGCTAACAATATATGATATATGTACATAGTTTTTGCAAAGCGGGGAATTATCACAATTTACATTTTTACATTTACAAGTACAGATTTTAGTTTCAAAAATCTAAGGAGGCGCCTATAGAGCTTCACTTGATATCATTGTCTGACAGACAGTGCGACAGACAAATATAATTGTTGGTGTTAAAATTTTGTTGAAAATAGCTTGCATTCGCTCCACTAACTAGTTTCAAGGCAATTAAGTGTGTGTGATATAGACGAAATTCCATGTACAACACATTTCCCTTGAGCGAATTATGCATGCGGCGCTCCGCAGACCGAAGAAGGCCGTTTATTTTCCGAAACATTGCTAACTTCCGTTAACAAAACGATTGGATTCGCAATTCGGCTTACATGAGGACCTCATGTGAAAGGGCGCCAGTTGCCACATATCACTTGCTTTCGTTGGTAGCTCCTCTGATAGGCAGACGAGCTGAATGCATTCTCGGCAAAAATACGTGGAGTTCGCAAACAGGCGACCCAATTAAGATAGGTGTAGTGCACTTTTTAAGGATTAGGAGTGGTAGCTTTAAAAGTGGCATGAAACTGATGGCCTTATATGACTTTTGCACTTTAACGCCTTTTTAATTGTATAAAGTTTACAGTTCCGTTGCATACAAGCAGGCGCAATCTTTTAGCCAGCCAGCTATAGATGTACAAGTTAGTGTATTAAATTACAAATGCATATGGCGGCTTTATGTCTTTCTGCACGAAAACAAATCGTCTCATTCGACCCACCGTACAGCCCATGGCGACGGCCACCCCCACCTGCACCCACAAAATCACACACCCCCTGCAAATGGCGGATCAGACCACCCACACAATATAACGCAATGCATGTCCATGCCGCTATCATGACCTCGCGCAATTCAGTAATTGTTGAGGGTTGTGGCAATTACTCTTCCTAAATTTGACGCTGCTTTACAACCGCCGGCGACTGACAGTGCCAGATAACAGCGCCAACAAATTATGTTTTTTATATGGTTAAAGTTTTCGAAAGGTGGGCCATTAATGAGGTGTGTGGTTCTGTGCGTGGCAGTTTTGCCGGCTTTGCCGTCCGCGCCAGTGTTTGTAGCAAAGTTATAGTATCGCCATTGCGTCATCGATCTGCTATTGCCCAACATGAAGTGAAAAACGAATGAATGTAGGCTCATTATGCCTCTAGCTAACACCCGAAGTAGAAAAGTGCGGAAATTCCTAATTTTAACAATACGAGAATCTTTTCAAATAGATTTATGGTATATCTTCGAATTATATAATTTATTCGTCTGGACACCAAAAGCAAGAGAATATAACAGTGAAACCTTTCAATTCTTGTGACAACAACGTTTTCTTAGCTCAAAACCAATATTTCGGCTACCCGCATTTTGTTTTAAGGAACTGTGGCAAAGGGAATGTGAGCGGATTTCGCACTCATTTCTCAATGTCAAAACAACGCAAGTTCAGACATTATCTTGCAATATGTAACGGCACACAAAGCCACGTAGAGTTTTCGCTTAAAGCGATGTTTATCTCAGATACAACTATTTACATACAAACATTCGTTTCAGCAGTTACATAGCACCACCTGAAATTGTACATCCATACATATTTACGCATGCATTTGGGAGCACTATATGTATGTGTGTGTGGTTATTGAAAATTGGCACTGGCGCGAAGCCGCAACTTACACCAATCGTAATATCTCGAATATAACATTTTAGTGCTTCCTTCCGTTGCCTTACGTTGTCTTCCTTCCTTTCGGAGAGCTAGCGCTCTACTGGGGCAAGCATAAACAACGGAATGGAAGGGAGGAAACAAACAAAAACTGAATTGCGTTGGGACCAACACAACAAAGGCATGCACCATCTTGTTCTGTTCCGTCTAGTTTTTTTAGATTAGAGACAGAGCAATTCTCAGTGGTTTAAGTCGATACTACACAGTTAGGAAATTTTTTGAAAAACTTACATATATGGGTTTCCAAATGTTTTACTATACTAAGCGCTTGATAATATCTAACTGACTAACCTAAAATACATGAAGAGAGGAGCAGACAAATTTTCTTAAGGTATACCGAATCTCTTGATTTCTGATTCGGTATTAAACTACCGAATGATCCCTCTCTCGCAATGCCTCAAAGTTTTTTTCAAATACCAGTTCACAATAGTCTATTCCGACTTCAAATATAGTTGTACAACTCATACGGATGTGTATATACTGGCCCAGTAGAAGTGAATGTAATACATCTCCACATACTTGTATAACTTTCGAAAACTTATAAAAACATGTTTTAAAAAAAAGTCAATCTAATTAGATTTGAACAAGCGTCTATTGCCAAATTCGGTGGTGCAAGAAGTTTTGGTCGCTGTCGGTCAATATGTTCAGTATGCCAGTGACTTCTTATTGTATAACAATATTGCGTTCCTACTTGGTTCTTGCACTTGTTGGTGTTGTTTTAGTGGCAACGGCGGGCCAGTAACAGTAACATTTTATAGTGATTAAGTGCATAGTTATGCACTGTGGCGCACGATACAGAGTGTATGTGTGAATTTGTGTGCCTGCCCTGATATAAACATACATAATGCCGCCATATAATTTGCTATCGGATGTGTCTGCCGAAGTTGAAAAAGTTTCCAACCTCCAAAAACCGTTGGTTCGAGCGCAGTTTTGAAGTCTATAGCAGAGCGCAGCGTGAACGTAGTGGCTACATCCTTCCGCACCGCAAAGGCTCGACACACAGCCACATAAACTCCCAATGAGAGATCTGAATGCTTCGAGTGAACCGGAACCCATTGTCTTGCGTCGTAAATAACCATGTTGTGGCGTTGCGTCCGGGACACATTGTGGCATATGTACGAGGTGCCACGTATGAATGTGCACACGTGCTGGATATGTGACAAGACATGTATTGCCAAAATAGTCATAGCTACAGATGTAAGCTTGTATTTGCCAGGTGCATGCATGTAGCAGGTGGTTGCCCTGCAGGAAAGCTATCTTGTGCATATGTTGCCAGAGGGGGTGTAACTGCTGTTAAGTCCACTGGTTTCGGATTTCTCTCTACAGGGATTGTTAGCCTATGTATCGCTATACATTTATCCTCATTTGCAATTATGTAATACGAATATTTATGTAGTAGTACTTAGACATAATATATTAGAATTCTAGCTGACTTGACTTAGCATCGACAAAATGTTCTATATATGTATATTTGTATTTATATACACACTGTTAGGCACATATTATATGTAGGTATGTACATGCATATCGATACATATTACAAAACGTTTGTTTCATTTGGCCTTTGTTGCAACCCATTGGTAGTTACACCAACCACAACAACAATGCCCTTGCTTCAGCCACATTAGCAGCCGAGCTCTATAAATACTTTAGCCACACTTCTAACGGCGGCAACGTCAAACCGCAATTGTTGCCAAATCTGACGGTAAGCAAATAAATTACTTTATTTCACCGTTGCATTTGCTATCATACTCTTTGTTGTTGCTGTTTTTGCCAACAGGGTAATCGCCGAAGACCAATCGCCATTCTCCCCAGAGATACCAAGCCTCACCCATTACATCAACAGTTTGTTCTCGCCGAGAATATATACACACCTACTACCGGGTGGATTGTGAGTCCGGGCATCTGAGTAGGCACAATCTCTAAAACCGAAACTGCATTAAAAATAGGGTATCACTTAAAACGAACACTTATTGGAATGAAGAGAGATTTCGAGTTATGGAAGAAAATGTGTATGAAATGTGACTTCTATTGCAAATTCAAGAGATCGAGCTATGGAAGGTCAACTGCACATAAAATATATATAAAAATAGTTGTACCCTAAACCCAAGCGATGCATATTAACAAGCTTTTTTATGGCCAAGGACGTCTCCCATCCAAATTACTAACGATCTAAAGAGTGCAACGAGTATTTTTGAACTTCCAGTGATCAGCCTTTATGTTCGTTTTGCAATAACAATGTGTTTCAACGTCGATGCCTCGAAGCAGAGCTGGCTGTTGTTGTTCTCGCTGAGGCTCGCACGTGCCTTATTGCACCGCTTAGGAAATGTCTGTGTTAAAAGAATTCACAGGCCGGTCGGATGTTAAACTCATGTCCACATATCCGCTTGAAGCTAGTGATGCTACATTAACATTTTCTCTTAAAGGTCCAAGATGTTGCTTATTTGTCCAGATATCGGCTATTATGGAAATCAATAATATTGTTGTGGGAGGCTCGGGTCGCTATGAAACCATTTCTTCATTCATGAACAAAATATAATCCAAAACTTTTCTAAAATAGTTTATACTTATACTGACCAAGGGTAAGTGATATAGTAACATACATACTTTTGCTTTCATCCAATGGAGTCGAGCATATATTTTACGAAAGGACTACCTCTAGCTCCCAGTAAAGAAAATATAGCAGCCGTAGCTGAGAGTGTACCCGTAGATTGTGGAGAGTCGATTCGGACAGACGTATTAAACGACTTGGCGCTTTTTACGTCGGGATCTTAAATTGAAAGCGTACGAAATACAGCTAGTGCAAGAAATGAAAGCACTCTACCATCGCAAGTGACATGGCTTCTCTCTATGGGACATTTGGTTTCAAACAGACGGCCCCACTTCTCATACACCGCATCAATCAGTGGATATAAGAGAAGAACACTTCAGGGAGCAGATAATTTCACGTTTCGTGTCGGTCGATTGGCACCAAGATCGTCTCATCGTTAGAGTTTTTCATGTGGGGATATGTTAAGTCTAAAGTCTATGCGGACAACCCTGCTTCGATTCAGGCATTGGGGCAAAAAATCACGCGTGTCATTCGCCAGTTACCAAACAAAATGCTCCAACGAATCATCGAAAATTGGACTCAACGAATGGACCATCTGAGACGTAGCCAAGGTCAACATTTTAAAGAGGTAATCTTCACAAAATAAATGCCAAAGAATGTTCTTTCGAATGATTATAAACACTCCCCATTAAATTAGAAGTTTCTGCGTTTTTTCTTTAAGAAGTAACCTCGAAATTAATCACCCTTTACATAAGGATAAGTATCTTGACTTATTTCAAATTTCATATCGACCGTTAGTTGAGGTATTTAGGGCACTCACCGTATTCAAAATTAACAGACCTTTATTTTAGTTTTATTGAAAGTGCCTTATTATAGATATTATTGACATAAACCAAATTCACACGAAAGTAGAACGTCAATGGTACATTTTCATCTGTGTAACTCATCAATTAAAAAGTTGTTGTGCGAGTGCCCAGAGACCGTTAAATGCATTTGTATGTTTGCTCTTATTTCCTGTTTGGATTCACAATATTTTTTTTTTTTGGAAAGTCTGTGTTTCATCACAATTTCAATAAGTGATTAAAACTCTGTTTACTCCCGTCAATATTTGCGGATTTAAGGATTAATATTGAAAACAGCGAATAATGGCAGCAAAAAATATTTGCGGAAAAAATACGCATTTTGTGGGTGGTGTAATCCTTGCTTATATACATACGTACATACGTAAGCACGCGTGGGTGGATGTACACGCTCCATAAAATATTCAAAAGTATTTATTTAATTTCCGCAAAGAGAACATTACAAATCTACATTAAAATTGACAACCACCGAGGACTGAAGTGCAAATAAATTACCTACGTATGTGTGGATTCATTTAGTACGTGTCTATGAATACATATATGTGCATAGGTAGCCTGCGATGGAACTATTAACTGTTCCGGTTTGCCCGAAACTATTTTGAACTAGTCGAAAATCATCAGACTTATACCAGAAAAGGACAGGGGGACCTGAACAGAAGTCACTTAAAATTGCTCCTGAGAGCACAAATGTTACATAATGGTTTGAACAAGTACGACAGGGTATATTTGTCAGTAAAATTTAAATCTACAATCATTTACTGCCTCAGATTTTAGACCTGATTTTGGGTATATTTTGTAAACTAATACGAAACTAATATTAAAATATTAGTAACATTTTTCACATTGCTCTCGTTTATTGCCAATTTCATTACCAAAGGAAGCGGAAGCGGAAAACCAGAGCTGTCTGCTGTTATCTGGTACTACCCAGCGTAGCGACTGAAAATGTGGAGCTATTCCATACCATTTCTTTGTAGGCCATTTAGCATAAATATTTGTGTATAGACATAAAGATTCATACGTATATATGTGTTTTTTCATGAATAGTCGAATAATAATCGATTTTTTCTTGTTCGATAATATTTTATGATATGCGAAAKTAAGGCAGAAAAAGCTCTATAATATAATATAAAAATCAACAACTACTCAGAAATCCGCATCGAAAATAAAATACAACTTGATCGATCCTCCAAAATGTTTCAATAATTGACCACTAACACATTTGCGAGCAGAAATTTACATATGTTTGTATACCATATGCATTTGTCTGGGAATTATATAACAAAATATGCGCCCAGATGATGTGCATGAGCTACGAGCCCAAGCAAGGGGCTGGGCCACCTGGACAGGAGGTCGTCAGTCGCACACTCGGAAATCTAGCTCGATGCTGCGCTCTATTCGCCGCCACACAAGCGACAGGTGGTGCCAGCAAGTGTTCCGCCTCCATGGGTACCACCACCACCACCGCTAATGCCCCACTTTCCATTTGCACAAACGTGAAAATCGCATAGCCACCCAATCACACCAGCAAACTGACACCACAACAAACTGACAAACACGCAACGCCACAAACGTATAACAAACAAGCAAGTGCTCTTGCAACCGCTGTTCATCGCTCAATCTGTTCAAGTGAATTGTGGTTTACATTTTATTATTGATGCCAATTGTCGATATGGCAGCGATATTGGCAGCCACCGGCCAACAGCAAGCGACCGTGAGCCACTACAACAAAACCAAAACAAAAACCCCAAATAAAGCAGAAAACAAACAAAAAAACGAGAAACAGAAAAATCGGCGGTTAAAGTCATTAACAAAAACAACAAAACCCGGTAATGATTACAACATAGTATGCAATTTTTGGGCATTTGTAGTAACGGCGGCCCACATTTGTGATTGTTTGGTGGCTGCTGGTTGTTACAGGTTGTAGTCGGTGGACGGTAGCAAATTGATTTTGTGCAGAATGAATGCCCCACCGCAGCTCCGCGCTATCCAGTGGCTGCAGTGCCCTTAGCGGCCACAAATACGGTTAGAGATGTTATGAATAGTTCTAATGATTTCGAGTGTATGCACCTCTGACCATCTCTACGTTTCACTACTTCTATGGGTTGGGATTAGTCAAAAATTAATTGAACGTCACTGATGCGAAACTCTTGCCCATTAAAGTATGGAATAAAATAGTACGAACGCTTTTATTACACTTTGCTGTTTATAATTAATTAAATTGTAGCTAGCCGAGCTTTTGGCGTGAAATATTAAACTAATTACAAATAATTAAATTTCAGTTTTCCTAACGGATTCAAAGTCAGCAGACCAAAATCGCAGTCAACTAGAAGTGAGGATACATAAATACCGCAATTATTTGGTATAAAACTCAATCATAACCCTCTACTCGTACTCATACAAGCAGAGCTGATCGTACTGCAGCTCTGTGTCTGCTGGCGATCGTAAGTATTGATCCACAGCTCAGCCACTCTGCCACTGAGTCTAAGCCAAATTAACGCTCACAGCATATGTCCACCGTTCCGGGAGAACCTCTACCCCACCACGCTTCGTTCAAGAATTCCACTCCAAAACCTACCACGACACATCTGCAGCGTCACTGTAATTTTGTGAACTGCAATTGATCCTCCGCTAGTGATTTTGCTGTCATGCCATTCAGTGCCTTACCATCATGTCCCATGTCGCACAACAAAGACGCATATTGCCATCTACTTCTGCTGCCTCCGTCCCCTTCTCGTCCACCCCACACACAGACACACGCTCACAAAGTGTTTCCAGGCGATGTGGAGACTAGGTGCACGGGCACATGCAACGGTGAGTCGTGTTCTGACCGCCCCTTTTGATTCAAACGATATCAGATTTAATTTTTCTTTATTGCCTTGATTGCCATGTGCTATTGACCGGTGGCTCCGCTGCCTCACTGCCTCATTCATTTGGGGGAGCACAACTCGCAAGGATGTCGTACTCGCTGTGAGTATTTGGCGACGTTCTATTATAATGTACGCAATATTGTTCGAAGTATAGTATAACAAAATCCATATACTTGTTCGTGCATTTTCTGCAACATTTCGTAGGTACAGTCTTTCACCAACTTGGTAGTTGACTCCTCAGTAGCAACGAGATGCACAAGGTGTAAGAACGTATTTTCAGCATTCCATAAGATAGAAGTGGGTCGAATGAATAAAGAACCAATTTATAAGGCGAGTCACTCACAATGAACAATTGTATTCAATAAAACCATGCTAAGTTTCGGCAATTAAATAAAAAAAATTATCCAGGTTTTCTCTTCCAGGAAGYAACATTCTGACATACTCAGATAGTTCACAATGTATAATAATGTCCGGAAAAACACGCAATTATAACTCTTTGAAATGCGGTTATCCAAATATGGATAAGAGGAAAAACCTAAAACTACCTCAAAATCAACTGTGGCAAACTTTTATTTTTCCATTGTTTTCGGAAAGGGATTACGGCTAYTTAAGGGTATAAGCAGGTATAAAACTTTCGCCAGATCATGCAATTTCGGATAAAAAGTTCAAGGTTGTTTAGGTAGTTAGCTTTAACTACCAAGGGTACACAAATAAAATATCTCAGAGGTGTGTTAAATATTATTCCCGTATCTAAAGCTTATCACAAATCGAAAGATAGACTTTTAGACAATAAAATCCTCGCCAACGTAGTCCTCGATCCCAAACCATGTCATTCAAATATTATTACTGATAAATACTGCTCTATTTCRCCTCTTCGCCGCATGAAAACGTGGYTGAGGACAAACATGCTTCAAAGTAGATTGAACTGCCGGRCGTTGCTGCACACGCATCATGACATTGACGATAACACAGAAGAAAATTTGGCTTACATCGGTTTGTTTTGTGAAATTTTTCTATTCAATATACGAACTGACTGCAGTATTATACACTGCAATAAAGTTCCATACATATGTCACCCGCACGTTTACGACTTATGTGTATTTTTTAAGTAGGTCGACCTACTATATTTAATAGTAATCTTCATGCTTCAAGTAAATGATTATTTCTCCCCAGGAACTATTGCTGGATCCGCTCTGCTAACTACATAAGTGTCTTCTATTGTAAGAAACTAAGTCCTTAATACGAAACGAAATAAATAGTGTATTATATATAAATATTTGGTCGGCTTTGTTTATTTAGAATAATATTATAAATTAAATATGTCTTTCTTTGGAATAAATACTAACACTAAAATTGAGCTACTTTAAAAAATAATTAATAGCATTAATAATAATAACTAAATAATAATTTAAGAACACTCCACTTAAAACAATCCAATTTTTATATCGCTATCGTATAATAATTATTTGGATATGGTACAAACTGATGTGGTAGGTACCAGAATTGTCCTACAAACGGAGTGTAAGTGGGCGGGTATACTGGACAGCAGTACCTGGGTGGATAGGGGTAAAGGACTGTCTTCCTGCTTGCTGGCGCTTTGTTCTTCATTCGGTTTTGATTTTTGGATTCTTGAGCTGCATCAACTGCCCAAAATTTTCCGCGGCCTGGTTTATTAGCGGGCCGTGCAACGCGTACAAACAGCTTGTTGTGACTCAGATTGTGCCGGACCGTGTCCTTCCARTTATCGTTATTGTTGAAGATGTATGGACAGTTTTCCTCGATCCATTTATATATGTCTTTCAAAGGCAACATCTTCTCACTGCTAGCACGAATCGCCGTCGCAATTGCATGACTATACGTCATTCTAGTGTTGGTTGCAAGTTGAGGCCTGCACTCGTATGATTCTGGGTGGTAGGGTTCATGGACTGGCGGATTGTTTGCCGGTTGATCTGCCACTTTAATTTCTTCTTTATCAGGGGGCATCATCTCCATATCATCGAAGATATTGGTATCGGCTAAAAGTGATCTTATAAAGAATTTAGAGCTTTGCATCTTGAGAATTTAAGATCAGTGCATTGGTGGTGTCAGTTCAAAAATCGGTGACAAAATGATGAAGTTCCCAGATTTTGTCTACTTTTTATACTGTTTGCTCAAATGAAAATAAACATAAAGAAATTAACTCAAGGCTGAATTTAATAAATTGTCTTTCAGATAATCCCTTTTGGTTTTCTTAATACAAGCCGTCCAGGAGAGAAACAAAGGCGAGAACTTGTTTAACTTTCTTACCTTACATCTCGACTTAGCAGGTAAAAAGATGTGTTCATTTTTGTGAACTTTTTTTCATTGGCTCATATATTTGCATAGTTTCTCAAATTTACCTGAAATTATCAGTTCAGTCTTGCCTCAAAACCATAATGTTTTATATAATCTTTCTTCAGATACTGAGTTTGCTGTCAAATTTTCAATCTAGGAACACATTGGCAAAGGGATAGCACACTAAATTCTGTAATCAATCTTTCGGAATGAAATAAAGCTAGTGTTAGTGGTTATCGATTATTAAAGCTGTCATTTCGAAATTACTCGTTATTTGGGTGAAAAAACTTTTTAAAGAGATTATCAAAGGAAACTCAAATAATTCCAAGTTTGAAATATTTTGTTGGATCTTCTTCCTCTAATAATTTATTTCAATAACAACACAATGAGCACATTGAAAATTAGCTTCTTTTTAGACTTTTTAATCTTTTGGAAACCGGTAACTAAGTTAGTTCTTATTAAAGATATCAATCATACATATATGGTTCCTCCTAAACGTTCGATCAAGTGTTACTTAAAGCAAAGCACACACTTACTGTGATAGAATTTACTTCTCCAATTCAAAAATCGTTTAACACAGACTTGACTTCAGTGACGAATGTCGACTGTAGATCGGACAAACTCAATCTGTCTTAGTGAAATATATTTCAAAGACTTATGTAAATATGTATATGTAGGTACCTTAAAAAACTAGCTGTTCTCGGAAACGGCCTAACAAAAAGCCGAACATTATTTATCAGTATCATACTTATTATCTGGAAATTGTTATTTGATTAAGGATTTTTCGCAAAGTTTAACATTTAATGAATTTAATTCGAGTATGAAATTATTCCGCTCGGGTATCACCACCACTTCCCTCAAGCATGCAGACACCCATGACTATTTAAGAAGAGCCTGTCACAATCACCGATCTCCACATTTAATCCCAGCCAGATCGCTATACTTCTCTTCATACGCTGCCAACGACATGTACGACTCAGACGACTCGTTTGACAAGTGGGCGTGTCGCGCTTATTATTAATGCGTCGAGTTCTTAATTTATATACATATGTACGATACAACTATACATACTTTCCAAAAGAAACGACGACAGACCGAAATCCAAATGCAAGGGATCAAACATGTAGCAAAAATGGGGAAAACGAAAAGCAACCGTCAGAACGGAAGACTAGAGAAACAAACTGATGCGCACTTCCCCACATCTCAAGCTGTCACTCCGATGCCCGCTTGTCAGCCTACCTTGGGCTCGTCCCAAAGTCTCCGGTGCGAATGCGCACAGAAAAGAAGTCATTTACGCGTGCACATACATATACACACATAATACTCTGTATGGTTGGGCTGTCGCGCGGCTTCCAATATGAAACACAACACCAACAACGTATTGATTGCGTAGTTTCGCACAGGTCTACTTCTCGAAATACGAACCAAAAGGAAATAAATTACTTTAAATGGTTTGGGATAGCAAATTGCAATTTACCACTCGGAAAATAGCCCCGGCACACATATCAATGGACGAATCACCAAGCATTAGCCAATATTAGCGATCGCGGCGACCCAACTACACACACTACACCACGCCACGCACACATAGATTTGTAGTGGGCACATGCTCTCACGAATGCGTGTGCATGTGTAATAATTTGCAGCGACAGTTGACGAAGATTGAAATTGAGTTGAGTTGGTGGCGCATCGGCGATTAAAATGCAGAGAGAACAAGAAAAAAAAAACAACAACGAAAATTTGAATCAACTTTTAGGAGACGCATTTGCACCCCCATTGTAAAGCTTTACGGCGAATTCCAAGTCCACGCCTATAACGTCGACGTTGTGCTAGCGGCAGTTTCGGCCCACTGCCACGTGAAGACCACGACGATTGTAATTGGTAGATGTCTACTATGTTGAGATTACGTTGAGGACGAAGTGGGTACGTTGAGGATAACGAAATTCGCCACGTCACCTCAAAAGCCTTCGGAATCAGCGCTTACATAGGCCACTAGCATGGCATTTATAGTTTAATGATTTAACAACCGCCTTCACTGGTCGACCATGGCTGAAGGAAGAATGGGTTGCATGGACAAAATGGACAAGCTAACCCTGTGTATATTATTGCACTTGACATCAGCTACAAACTGAATCTAATATACATGCATACACATGTAAACTATACAATATTTGTATTGCTCGTGAAGAATACGATGAACACAAACACAAAATATATTCATATCAACTATAAACTCTAATAATAGGCATTGGAAGACGGTTCCCAAACAAATCTAGTTATAGGAAATAGAAATCATGTTGTTCATAGTTTTAGATGGAATCGGACTATCGTTCTATATGGCACCGTCTATTAAAACATTTAGCACCTTTCAAGAAGGTTGTACAGATTAGCTTATAAATTTAAGACCCCGTAAGCGCTGACCACTTGGAAATAGCGTTTCACTTCAAAAACACACTCATGTGTTTGAGATTGGCGGTTGGGGTTCATTGCCGTTAAAATCGTAAGAGTTGGTCCCTAATAAGGTTCATTACATCATGCATATGTTAATACCCGAGCAGCTAAGCATTCAAGGCACTCGGCTGCGTAATACCAATTTTTCATTTGGTTTATTTTTTTATTTTTCGGCTGTTGCAAGATTGAGTTCCTTTGTCTTCGCCGGAATGAACAATTTGTACATTTGGCAACAGATTTTATCAATTGTGGCAGTGCGATATGAATACAGCGCCTTGAGCAGTGCATTGATGGCAAATATGGGCGTGGCCTGGTCGAAACATAAAGAAACAATGCACAAACACTTTTATACGAATTTGTTTTCATATAAAGCTCTGCAAAAGGGTGTGCTAAAGAGCTTTCATGTTCAAAAAAAAAATGAAAATTATATAAACTGAATTTAGAAATGCGAGCACATGATATACAATAAATAGTAATAACAGAAAATTATATCACTCAGAAATACAAGAGAGGTCAGTTGTGAAGTGGTCGGTAAGTTTTCATTCAAATATTTAAAATAATATTTTACAATTAGGCGGTTAAAAAAGAAACTCTAATATAACGATGCATGCCGAACACAATTCGTTGCAGTTTTTAGTAGTTTTTTATTTTCGTCTTTTACGGCAATTCACCATTTTACAAAAATGTGATTCTCATTATGTGATATTCGTTTGGACCGGACATTAGTTAGAGCAACGTCAGAAGTAAATTTTTCATATTTTTTTCGAATACATGAAACCGTAATTTGATGAGCTACAGGAAGCAAGACAGAAGTTTCGGATTTACATATCACTTGATTATACATGTAAATGACACTAGTAACAGTGTCTCCCTTTACTGAAGAATGAAAACTCTGTACTCCGTTCGGTAGATTAAATATAATAAGCAATGCACACTCCCAAGGTAATTTCCCATTTTTAGAGTGAACTGTTTAAGGGACTTATGGTGACCTTGAACATTGTACAGACACTTTTGTGGAAGAAATACGCCAATTTCTGTTTTTCAGTTTTAAAAGTGACCCGTTTTATGTCCTTTTGTTGCCATAAAAAAAAACAATGAAACAATTGTTTGTTGTAAGCATTGTTCTCTTGCCACTTTTTGCGGTAGATTTTAACCCGTTGTGTGACAAAGTTATGTAACAATAGTTTCCAGAGTCACTTTAGAACAAGTAAGTAAGGGTTGAAAAGCATCCGTAATTAAAACAAGCATTTAGTTAAATCCAAAAAACCTTGACTCTCAAACATGAAGACTTTAGACAAAAGATTAATGCTCTAAATTTCACACTGTGGTCCCCAAGTACCCATGCATTATTCTTTATGCGTGCGGCGAAGTACAAAAGAGCTTTGCAGTTCCTCGCTAACACGCATCATTTCTATATCTGTTTACTAACCAACTTTAGAAGGACTTTTTAAACAGAGAGCACTTTGCGGTTACTTGCGAGAAATTCTCTATTTAATCCTAAATTTGGCTTAGCGTCGATCTTGCACCTGCTTTTTGATACCCCTGAATTGATATGATGTTTCATTCGCTTAATCCACTGTTATCCTTGGATTTTAACCTTGAGTCGCATTATTTTACGCATTTAATAATAATTACTGAAATAATTAATTTTTTTCTCAAGGTCACTGTATCAAACTCGAATACTTTTGACACTTTTGATTTGGAATGAGAACTCTGTAACCTATTTAGTCAGTAGGTATGCAAAATATGTAATGCGCTATATTGTATACCAGGGAACATTTATTAGACCAGATGACTAAATCGGTCCCAATTTGCCAATAGCTAAACGACAGAAGATTTAAATTAAAACAAAATGTTGGCAATGTTTGTAGGTGCGTAATGGTGAATGTCCAAAGAATTAATCTCGCAGTCATGCTGAAGCATTTTCAAGCGAACGCTGTTGCCAAAGGCGCTGTGACTTGAGAAGACAATAGGCAATCGTCGCTGTTGTGGCATGCGGCAGAAACATTCGTCAATATGCTTGGAATAATCGAATGATGAGTATACAAAAAGACTTCATTTATGTAATTGATGAATGTGCGGCAAGCGCTAAACAAAACGGCCAAAAACGCACACACGCGTGCGCAGATCAAAATTCAAAAGTTACACATTCTGAATACTTATCATAAGGCAAATCAGTGCTGCTGGCTAGAAGTGTTTGTGTGCGCCTAATATCTGCTGAGATGCATACACGGGTATATGGATGTGACCAGCCATCGAATGCATCCACCACGCTCGGCGTTCAACCGAGCAACAGTCACCTGCTGCTTGATGGAATCAATGTTTATTGCTGTTTTACACACACTACTCGATGAAATCAGAGGAGCAGTCTGTTGTTGTTGTTGTTGGCATAGGTTGATGTACGCTTTCTTAGCAACAAGTTCGTCATCGTTTCGTGTCTCTCATGGCAATTAATAAACCGCGTACAAACTGTCAAAAGCATTGACATTTCTGAACATTACAGAACTCAACTCCTCTGGATGCGCCACTCACCCTTCGCTGGAGGCTGCACTCGTCCGCCATACGTCGGCCGGTGTAGGGCAGTGTCGTAAATTCCACAGCAACGCGGCGCGTAAATTTATATTATGTGTGGTCCACAAATATTTCGACCGCTTGAAGAATTGTGAAGTTTCTAAAAAATTATCCTTCGCCTCCAAGAACCGCAGCCCCCTTCCGTTTGTGGTTCCACTTTGCAACTCGTTGGCAAAAGGGCATATGGTTTGCCCAAATGCCTGTATAAAGTATATACATATATACAAATATATTTTCTTAAATCTGCCGAACACACCCAGCAGTTAAAGCGACCGTGCTCCTCACTAAGTGACTGATAGTTAGTGCGTCAACACTTGCAACGCTGCTAGAGAAATTATAACTCTGCAGGCAACTATCATATAATATTAAATAAATCGCTTTCAGGTCTATACTTAGACTAAATTCAATGAAACAATGATTTGAAAATTATAAAATTGCTGGTCTTTTGTGTGAATTTAGCGCGAACTGGTGGCGAACGAAGGTGTCTTTGTACCGATCTCACCAAGAAATGGACGCTTTGAATGCAGATAGGATACCAGAGGACGGCGTGTATTTGGTGATTCTCCGTATGATTGACGACTGGTCGGTTGATTGCCGAATGAGTGACTGTTGTAAGATGACAACTGAAATATGAACGATTTTCGACAGCTCATTCATGCGCCGATCATGGCAACAGCAACTCCGATCGGAGCTTAATGTCCATGTAAAGGCACATGCGGTGTGTGGAACTAAATCTCCACTTCTTTTCCGCATTTCACAATTACTCAAATGGGCATTTTGACATTTTTTATGAATAATTTCTTTACGAATTTATTTCGCCTTCAGTCATTTGAGCTCTTCACATGGACCGTGTGTAGTATGACTGAAATATTAGCGTTTGTACAATTTGTTAGGCTTCTTATGTTAACCTATTCCCTACTCAGCTTCGATTCCGGGTGGCGAGTGTTAAGGATAAGCTAGTTAGACGAAGTAAACTATTATATTTGCTAGATAACTGTGGTTTTACAGGTGTCTAAATCTGTTGTTGGATATATGCAGAGGTCAGTCCAGCATTGTGCTGTTCAAGTAAATATATACTCAAACAAATTTTTTATTTAATTTCATCACCCGAAAGTCCTGATATTCAACTACATATTATATACATAAAAATTGACGGAGACGAAGGTTTCTCTATCGAATCAATGGCAAAATCTTAACTCCATTTAACTAACTAATTTTTAGCAGACTTTATATGTACGGAACCAAATTGTTAATCCATATTTACCAATATATATATATATATATAATCCCTTAAGAATTTTTTTTTTATTATTATTATTTGTATTTATTTATTTATTTTTTTTTTTTTTGTTCTGATGAAGATACTTGCATAGTTGAAAATCTTTGGGTTCGTAAATAAGGAGCTTCATTTATCGTCGCCTGTTACCACAATCTGGCGCCAATCGCGTGTCAGCACATCACGTTCAACTTCAATGGTACACATTATAATATTTGTTTTCAACACCGTAACGTCAACGTGAAAACGATTACTCCTACACTCGAAATACTCGGCTTCCTCGATCTATCGCCAAGCCAAACTTAGGCTCTCACTGGCAACGGCATATAAATGAACGAAACGAATAAGCGACAGCGGCAATAAGCCCATATGCACACTTCCCGCATGTTGGATAGAGCAGAAGCTGTTGCACGACGCGGTTTCCACATCGGAAGCTATAATGGGTGTAGTCATCATACGATTTCTTCATCGTCAAGACGATGTGACGATGCCAGACGGGCATTCAGGTGGAAATTATACACAATGCTGTGTTGGTGGTTGGTCGTTGGTGGCAGCAGGCGGCACACTGGAAGCTGACGACTAGCAACTGGCCACTCGAAACTGAAACGAGCAATTGGCAGCTGGCAGCAAGTACATAATATCCATTAACCTTGCGCGAATTAAAGTCGGAGTTATAAATGCTTACATTACTGTAATGCACATGCTCGTGTGCAACATAATGCAATTTCGCCTCTTCGCAATTTTGGCGCTGGCACCGCTCATTCGAAGACTTTTAACATTTTATGTGCAGCCCGAGTATGTGTGCGTATGGTGCTGAATGTTGGTGTCTCATTGCGAAATGTTCAATAATATGACCATTAAATGTAACAACCGACCTAACCCCGGTCATTGTTAACTGGAAACTTACATTTTGGATACGTACATATTTTGGATCCGTGAAGGTCTATCTATACAGAGATCCATATACATATTATGTGTTCATACATAATGTATATTGTCGCTCAAAAGACAGTTTATGGCGATAGCTAAAATCGCACATGTTTGGCAGAAAGGTCGGATCAGGGAAGTGACAGTACCTCGAGATATTAAACGCCGAGTTTAAATATTTCGGAAGTTGAGCACATTTGGAAAGAGGATTGGAGAAAGAAGAATTCTGGAACTAAAATACCGGTGCACACCTTGTACTACTACTTAGTACACATACACAGCGTCACCTAAAAGGCAGCATCTCACGGCTACATGAGCTGCTGGATTCCCTTCGCCCGTCAGCGGGAGCAGCTGAGTAGAGGATTGCAATTGCAGCCACGCACGTGATCATCGGCTAATCCCTTTGATACAAACGTACATCCGAGTACTCAATAAGCCAGACCAAAACGAAAAAGAACAAGTCGCGGCCACTTTATGAAATTATTAATTTTTTGTTTCCGTTGGGCAATTGGCCAGAGGCTCTGGCTTGCGGTCGAAATACAATCGTCCTTTGTTGCCGCCTTATAGTTGTCATTGCAGCAGCGGGACAACGTCAACAAGCTACACCACAGTGAGCTTAAAGCCCTCGCATTTACGAATGCATTCGAGTAGATCTTCTACATATATTTGTATATAATTATGTGGATCTGAATATATGAGTGGATGTAGATGGAATCGAGAATGCCTGATATGGTAATGGTCTCGAAGTGCAAATGTAAATACAGGCGTGCATGCGTGAATCGCAGTGTAAGTAGGTTTGTGTTCATGCATCATGTTTCCGTATGCGTGAATGCAAATGCGACATGCGCCCAACTGATGTTGCTACCATTGACACAGCTGCCGCCATCCAATCAAACAAATCGTCGTACTCTGCGAATTCTGGTGATTGGTGTTAATGTTTGCCTTTCGCATTATTGTTGTTGCTGCTTTGGTTAGTGCATTTGTATTATTGCCGATGTCGCCGCAATGCAAAACACCACCGCCATTAGCTTGTTGCCCGTTTCATGTTGCATGTCTCAACATTTTCGCATTCGACTGCTCGACATGTTCTCATGTAAATTATGGTCCATACACATATCCCCATATTATACTATGAAAACATATTTACAAATTCGTGCCTCCTAATTTCGCGGTTTTGTTATTGCTCGCATGCCTCCTGAATTCGGTGGTGTCTTTATTAAACATTAAATGTGTTCCATTGGGAAGGGTTTGTTCCAAATACTCTCCCGTAAGCATTTGGCTTCTATTAACTATGTTAGATATTTTAGTATGACTAGATAGCTTTGCAGAGCCGAATTAGTTTATCGAAGCACGAAACAGATTTCATAAGTGATCTCCCCTTCTCCGCTTCATCTAAACTTTGTGCATACATATATTCCATACACATAAGTGTGTGAGTGCGGTCTAAGGCTTTTTACTTTAAATTTCAAAATATATATTTCTATGTGACTGTCATGACTTTCATTCACATCTGAAATTTCATTAAATCTCTCAATTCTTTTGAAAAACAGCATCTCGTTAACGTCTGAGAAACAATCCTTTCCGACTCCTAGAATGTCATGAAACGTATTTTTACTGGCTATCAGTCTTGGATATATGTTTACGACTCGGTCGAATATCGTGGCAAAGATGAGCCGAAGCCGAAAAAAACACAAGGTTATGTTGGTAGTCTTCTTCCGTCAGTCCAAACCGTCAACAAGGAATACTATTGGGTGTTATGCGTCGTTTGCGCGAAGCTATTCGAAAAAAGAGGCCGGAATTATAGGCCGACAACTCTTGTTTTTTCACCACGATAATGCCCCGCGTATACTGCATTAAATTTTCGTGAGTTTCTCGCCAAATTCTCAACAAAAGTTTGACTTCTTTTTATTCAGCAAACTCGAACAATCGCTTCGGGTGAACCGTTTTGAGCCAATTGAAGACATTTAACGTGAATCGCTACACACAGTGAAGGCTTCCCGGAAATTGACTTCAATAATTGTTATTTGGAGAATTGGAAAAAACGTTGCCACAACTGTATTGGGGCCAACGATGATTACTTTGAATGGGACGACGTAGACTTTGAAGAATAAATTGATAATTTTAAAATTTTTAACATAGTCTTACTATTTTTTGCTCATAGCAACATCCTTCCACCTCAATAGTAATTGGAAGTATGTATCTTAATATAAATTGTGACCGGATTATATAAGTACTATTAAGGCCTACAATAAGAGAAAAAATACATAATATAGCAAACATAAACAACTGGATATTCCAACAGTAGAAGAAAAAATTAAAATAAATTCAGAAAATATTAATTTTTAGCTATATTGTCCAAACTGATAATAATCCGGCATCTAAGCAATCAACTTGCCGGTTAAGCTTTCGATTCATGCTGGTTGTGAGGTAGTTTTTGACCAGGTGATTATAGTGCAGAATATTCTTGTCGCCTTTACTTATGTGTGTACGTATTCTACACAGTGAATCGGTAATCAGCTTAAATGCTCCCGTTGCTGCCGCCACCAACTATCACAGCCTCAGCCGCATCTGACGCAGCCGAATAATGCTCTCTACATTCGAAATTGATTTATGTGAGTACTGACATACTCACAGGCCTACACGCGTACGTATGTATGCATTTGTGTGATAATCAATCAAAATTATTTGTCATTTATCCTTAAAGTACGAGTAGTTGTGTTGTGACAAAAGTCAGAGTCTTCAGCCATGACAACAGTAAACGCTGCAACAACAAAGACAACTCCGGCAATGATAAAATCATCAGTGATCATCTCAGCCATGGCGACGATTGTCCACATGGAATGACACACGCATTTAATGATTCAGATTTGGTACGCACGCTTTGGACAGTCTAGGAAAACAACAATAGCAACTAAAACCGTAATCGCCCTGAACTATTCTGTACTTCACAATAACCAGGCGTAACGAAAATGCTCGACAAATAAAATTAACAGGATTTTCAAAAAGATCAAAAACTGTTGAAGTGTCAGTGGACTATTGTCCAACAGAGTTCGAAGTGTTGTACGTGTACATGTGTATTTATATGCGCAGTTGCAATGTGTGAAACTGGTAACTGAATCGGCATTGTTTGTAGTGGAGGTCGAGCTTTTCATTGGACAGTGGTCGAAGTCATCAAGGGGCTCATAGCGTCAGTTACACGCTTCGAATACAATGCCTAGAAATAGAACAGATAGGAGCCCACCTAAATCGAAAATCATGAGGTGGTCTCATTCAAAGAATGTTTGTCATACATACATACACACATACATATCATACATATACTGTAATTAACTCGCTGTTATTAATGTGTCTTGATCGCACTTCCATTTATTCGGTTTCATTGTCAAATTGTTCCAATGACGTTATGCTTTTCTAACAATTCTTTGTTGCGCGAATTTCTTCCCCTTGGCTTTCGTGAAAAGCATATCCTATTTATTTTGTTGCTTTAGAAATGGTGAGAAGGAGGACGCTTATAAGAATCGCCAAGTGTATTACAAGATCTTTTTAACCGAGAGTCAAACATTGTGACATGATGCAAAAGTTTTCGGCTCTTGGCAAACTCTAAAAAAATATTATTTGCAAATATTTTTATACTTTCACAACAAAGTTGCTAAAGAGAGTATTATAGTTTTGTTCACATAACGGTTGTTTGTAAGTCCTAAAACTAAAAGAGTCAGATGTAGGGTTATATATAGCAAAGTGATCAGGGTGACGAGCAGAGTTGAAATCCGGATGTCTGTCCGTCCGTCTGGACATATTTGGACGTAATTTTTTTGGAAAAGTGGGCGTGGCCCCGCCCCCTACTAAGTCTTTTGTACATATCTCGTAAACTACTATAGCTATGTCAACCAAACTCTGCAGAGTTGTYTCATTCAGGCATTTCCATATACAGTTCAAAAATGGAAGAAATCGGATAATAACCACGCCCACCTCCCATACAAAGGTTATGTTGAAAATTACTAAAAGTGCGTTAACCGACTAACAAAAAACGTCAGAAACACTAAATTTTACATCAGAAACACTAAATTTTACATAAGAAATGTCAGAAAGAAGCTGCACACAAGCTTTTTTTAAAAATTGAAAATGGGCGTGGCGTCGTCCACTTATGGACCAAAAACCATATCTCAGGAAGTACTCTACCGATTTCAATGAAATTCGGTATATAATATTTTCTTAACACCCTGATGACATGTACCAAATATGGGTGAAATCGGTTCACAACCACGCCTGAAATCTCGATTATCACTTTATCATGCGACAGTATAAAATGTTCGGTGACACCCGAACTTAGCCCTTCCTTACTCGTTGTTTATTCGATTCGCCCTCCTCAAGATCTCGGTGAAGGTGTCTTGGATATTGGCGATGGCGCTTTCATATGTCTAAAATCTATAAATACCTCAAGCGCAGATAAATATATTGTTTCTAGTATTAGTTGACTGCTCAAAAAATACTAGATGGAAAGAAGCAAGCATTTATAAGTAAATGGGGTGGGAAGATGAGCTTTCCCCTTTCACCTACTTCTGATCTGACTTTTCATATTTTTGTATGTTTGTATGTACACATATTAGTCCGTATAGCCGTTTGAAAGCTCGGATTAGAATGTTTTAGTTTTTCGCAAATAACACACCATGCATACATACATACACATATTCAGATTTACATAGTATAACGTCCATGTGACCAATACAACTGCTGTGTAATTATGGGTTTATCTGTGGTGGCGGTTTGCTCATCGGCCGTTGGATGCTGCCGCCGCGCGTCTGCCGTGATTAGATGTTAGACATTGAACATTCGACAGGCCATCATTAATTCGATATTTTCGAAACTAAACCAGTTCATTTGTTGGCAGTGGAAGTGGCTCGCGCTCACGATTATGTTTTGCTTTTAATTTCTGTTTTCTTGCAATTTGTTCATGCTGGTTCCGCAAACTGCATGACTTCTCTTTACCCACGTACTTATGTATTTGTATATGTAGTATAAGTGTAAGAGCTTTGACGGCCCAAAGGTCATCAAGAAATACGCCAAATGGGAAACGAAACAATATCAAAATTAACCTTCGATTTGTGGTAAAATAAATATGGTGCCAATATCTAAAATAATAATTACGTAGATTTGTAGCTAAAGATGGACTCATGTGCTGATATGTGCGTTACGAATTAAATTTGAATGGATTCCTATATTTCTATATGGTCTTTTAGATTATTGGTTACATATGACTCCGTTATTTTTAAGCGTAAACTAAAATATAAATGAACACTATATATTGTTTCTAGTATTAGTTGACTACTCAAAAAATACCAGATGGAAACCATACTTGCTGCGTGAAGCAACAATTTACAAGTAAATGGGGTGGGAAGATGAGCTTTCCCCTTTCACCTACTTCTGATCTGACTTTTCATATTTTTGTATGTTTGTATGTACACATATTGGACCACATAGCCGTTTGGAAGCTCAGATTAGAATGTTTAAGTTTTTCGCAAAATAACATGAATTAGCAAGTATGGAATAAATACTAACTAAATCTAATATGTTTAGTCGAACAAGACTACTGGAGTTCAATTTATATCTCACTCTTTCCAAAATTTGCAAACTAAAATTT
This sequence comes from Bactrocera latifrons, assembly GCF_001853355.1. Taxonomy (NCBI): domain Eukaryota; kingdom Metazoa; phylum Arthropoda; class Insecta; order Diptera; family Tephritidae; genus Bactrocera; species Bactrocera latifrons. Next base: position 752,232 of record NW_017534742.1, on the reverse strand, counting down.
ACAAAAGAAACGATGAGGTATTACCTTTTTAGCTTACGTAACGCTCTTGTAAATGCGTTAGGTGTTCGGTAATGTTAGATTCTTTGTGGGGCATTCGAGCCAATCTATCTCTGCTGTCCACATGGCATAAAAAAAGGATGGCAAGAAAACAAAGCCACAATCAACGAAACAAAAACTCAAAAACCCTTTGAGACCCAAATCAGTAAACCAAGCGGAAAACGCAACAATAATTCAAATCGCACTTTATTCCTGCCCCGCCCCGACCACCGCCCTACCACCTACTCTAACTTGTCAATGCATCTAATCGACAAGCGACCTGTCGGTGCATACAAAAGCTGAAGCTCAGCTGTGTCAAAACTTTCAGTTGCGCAAAGAGAAGAAGAAGAAACGCCATCAAGGAATTCAGTAGAACTGTGGAGAAAATATTCGGAGCTGTGGGAGGGAGGAAGGAATGAAGCAATGAAATTTATAGTTGATAGCGTGTGAAGTGTAAAACCACCAATGTGCAACCCACGCACCCCCCGTACTGCTAGAAATATCCACCCAAAACTGTCCGCCACAGTTAGGAGGCAAAAAAGGGATTTCTTTCACAAATCTTCTTATCAGTAAACTTTGAAGTTTGGCCAATCCTTTGCCGGTTGTCAAACAAGTATAAAGGCTTTTTGCTGGATGCCCGCGCCACATCTCATCGTCTTTGCTGAGTGGTGGAGTTTTTGATTACAGCACATATGTTTGTATGTATATGAGCCGGCGTGCATAGGAAAACACATATGTATGTACCTGGATTGCATAAAATGTGCGCGGCCAGTACGTGTTCCAGTCGAGATTACCATGTCAACTGCTTGAATGAACGATAATATTGAAAAGTCAAGAAAAAGCTCAAGAAGTGCAGAATCATTGATGTCTAATAAATAGAATGTATAGAAAAGGAATGTAGACAGAAAAATTTAATTATGCAATATTCAACAGCCGATCGCCGTCTGAAAATTGGTATAACTTTGAATATTAAAAACTGTTTGATTCAAAATTTTAAAGTTTTGAGATAAGTTTATGAATGCGCAATGTCCGCAAGTATAAACCCTCAGTAACTCCTTCTCTTTCGATTCGATTGGAATTGAATTTTGTACCTGTTATCGCTTGATGGAATTTAAGCAAAAACGCTTTTCTCCCGCTCACAGAAACATAATCCGGCAGCATTGAGCACAATGAACAAAGCGATCACCTGCGGTGCAGTAGACATTGGCGCCTGCAGCAACAAACCGATCACCGCCAACAACTACCGGCCACCGAACCACGACCGCCGATCTGCCACGGTCCACTTTCGCACATGTCGTTTGGCACAGACCGCGACCCAGCAGGATTATGTGCCCCATGTACGTGTGTATTTTGGGATTGGCCGCGCTTTGCTTGTTGTGTTGTTATTCAAACATAACTGACGGCCAGTTTGTTGTTGTTGTCCTCCAATTGGGACGCCGACAGCTACGTTCTTACAGTTTAAATGAACCTGACGACAGGATGCAAATGATCAATGCACCGCTGCAAACGCCATTAAATACGCATGCGCGAAGAACGCATCGCACAATATAGATTTGCACGGTTGCGGGGCCAGCGCGCCAGCGCAACGAGAGCACTTCCACATGCGCTTATTGCGAGTAAATTATAAATTAAGCTCACAACAAGGAACACAAATGTCTTTATATACATATGTGCCATATAAGCGAGCGCACCTGCGACTATTCATTTTATTACCTCAAGCGCAACGGTACCTCGCACATGTTTTGATATGTTAACATGGCGACAAAGTTTAGACTCGAAGACACAGTTGCGCATAGTCGGGTAGTCATTAGAGTACATAGGACCATTTCTGTATATATGTATGAACTTATCGGCTAGTTGACCAAGAGCTTCCACTGACGTTGTTTCAATTTTAAGATTATTTGTTTAGGGTTTGTGGCTAACTGATTTTTTGATATGGCTTAAATTCTTTAAAATGGGAGAATCAGAAGCATAAAGGTGGATCCATTTAGTAGAAATCCACTCGATTATTCCATCGACTGAGGAAGCAATCAGATTTTCTGCACAAGGCTTGCCCAAGCGTTTGAGCTGCATACGAGCGCATAAAGTTGACGGAAATGCCATTAGCAGTAATAAATTTACAGTAATAATTTACGTCGACGGTCTTCGCATGTCAGGACACGCCAACCTTTCATACACAGGCATATCTACTATTGACGTTATGGAAATGCCACAGAGGAACAACATTCATACGGCACAAAAATTTTGCTGGAAATTACATGCATGACAGCTCTAAAGTGGGTGTCCTTTACATTCCCACCAAGCTCATTATAAATGCTCAGGTTTACCGTATATTGGCGTGCATTAGTATTGGTGATTTGCATGACGGGGTGCAGTTGCGTGACATGACCACCGCCGCAGTCATTTCGCGTCATTGATGTCGTCTCCAAGTTCCCAGATACAACCTGGCAGTCTCGAGATTCGAGTTGGACTGCTCAAGTATATTGGCATGTTGACAATTTCAAAGTGGAACTGACGTAGCTACATTCGAGTTTTTGTATGTCATGKTTTGCGAGTTGCGGCATTTTTCTGATGTTTAGTATATGTTATTTGATACAGAATGTTAATTGATGCTCACTCATTTTCTTGTGTCGCTCGACATTGTGCTAGGGCTTTTAACCATTTGAGCCAACAGGGCAGGTATATGTTCACTTTCGATCATATCAACATAAAATTAGTTAGTCGAAAAAGTCTCGTATTTATCTTCGTATTTTGTCAATAGATGCGGTTGCAGTCATATATCTCCAGTGCTACCAATCACATTGTGTCACATCATWTAGTGTTGGAAAGGCGAGATTTTTTGCTTCATTTGAAAGTACAATGTCTTGAGAATACACTGTGAAAATTTCAGATAGAAATACGAAATATTTCGGTATAACGAGTTTCCTAGAGCGCTTCGGAGTCCTCTCTCTCGGTCTTATTGAATTTTAAACGCGTTTCTCTCAAAACCTTGGTTTTCTGGTCGGCTCGGGTCCTAACTTTTTTTCTCCTAAAAGGATTGCTTTCAAATTTTAACAGGCTGTTCTACACTTATAGTYYYMWYSGKWMYWAMSRRRAWKKTYMAMCCCYWAMYTTTTMWTTTWMMAMCCYTTYYTTKSYWAAAAAAAAGGACTTCTTTCAAAGTCCGGCATTTTGTTATTTACCCTAGAAATTTAACTTCAGTAGTTTCAACCAGAATGACATGTCTATAGATTAAGAATTATCAAGAATATTTGATGATTTCAGATAGCATCACGAGCGAAAATCACCCGGGCCACCCACGCGCTTTTTTTTTTATGGTTCCAACTTCGAGTGGCATAATAGTAATAAAGTATTAAATTTTTTCAAATAAATTTTTTTTATTTTCAATATGTAAATAAAAACACGCTAAATATTCAAGATAATTCCTTTTTATTTTCCTATAAAAACACCACCCTCCAAAGAAGTCATGAAAATTGGCATAAGTTACCATTAAGTTCGGAGAAGTTGAAAAAAGGTTCTAGCTGCTCAAAAATGAGTTTAAATAATGAAAAAATCGCTATATTTTGAAATTTTTGTAATTATAAAAAGGGAAGAATGCCACGCAAACCACCAACCACCTGCTGTATCAGTTCGTGTAGCACAACAATGGYTCGCTCGCTTCCATTCTGGAAATTTCGATGTGAAAGATGCATCCCGCTCTGGTCAACCAATCTTTGAAAAGGTCGATACAATTTTGAAAAAATCCCATTAGCAGCCATGACATCGCTAAGGCACTTAACATTCATCATCAAACGGTTTTGAACCAATTAAAAAAGGCTGACTAAAAAAAGAATCTCGATCTTTGGAGACCACATAATTGTTTGTGAAAAATTGAATGGATCGAAGAAACGTAATGCAATCGAACCGCTTCTGAACCGAATATTAACAGGAGATGAAAAGTGGATCAATTACGACAGTAATGGCGAAAAAGATCATGATCCAAGCGTSGTGAAGCTCAACAAGTGGTCGCAGAGCCAGGATTGACGGCTGGGTGTTTGGTGTGATTAGAAAGGAATCATCCACTATGAACTGCTTCAGCCTGGTTGAACCACTGATTCTACATTTTAATGTCAACAACTGATGAGATTGAAGCAAGCAATCGAAAAATACGGCCAGAACTGATCAACAGAAAAGGCAGCGCCTTCCTTCGCCGTCGCCAACGCTATACCACACACATCTTTGATGACTCGGCAAAAACTGGGAGAGCTTGGCATAGAAGTTTTGGTGTACATGGTGGGTATTACCTTGCATCATCGGACTGTCATTTGTTTCATTCATTGCAGAACTCCCTTAATGGAGTAAAGTTGGCTTCAATAGAAGCCTGTGAAAATTGCTTGTCGCAGTAACCGAGAAACCAGAAAAGTTTTACACTGATAGAATAATGTCTCTAGCGGAAGAATRGAAAAAATTGGACGACCAAAATGGTACATATTTGATTCATTGAAGTTCAAAAATATGAAAAGACTTCTTCGACTACCCAATATTAACAGTGTGCTAATATGAACTTGTATGGTTAGAAATCCAARGTTTGGTTATGGATAGGTACAGGTAACCTTAAAGCTTTGTAATAATTTATAGCGGTATTGCTTACAACYGAAACAAGAAAGTTATTACAAAGAACCGTTATGTGGAAAAATAGAACTATCTATCAAATGAATATTTGTACGAATRCAGTACTTTGTAGTATACCGAACTTCGAACTTAACCTGAAAATCGGTGATGTCCAATATATGAACCACTCTAAAGTACTAGATGCAAATTAGGATCCATCAATCTCCCATAAACAGTTCGTTCTCACCTTCATCCCTCACAAGCCGTGTGCGGGGATGAATATTGCAATACATACATATACATATCCATATATGGATAATTGTGTACTTGAAAAAACTAATTTATAAGATTTCCAGAAGATTTCAAATTCGAAATCCACCACATGTGGTAGAATCATTTAATTAAATGCAAATGGGAGCCTCGRTTGAAGSCWCAATTTGAAACCAAATTTTCCCACCAGAGCTTCCAGCAGCATCAGATTCACGTGCATGAGGAAAGCAATACATCATTCATATCCACACATACATACATACGTACATATGTATATACGATGGAGTATGCATGTTTACATTGCGGTACATGAGAATTGTTCCTTTCAATTTCGTTCATTCGTTTTATTCGTAATAAGCCTGCAAACACTAAGCCAGAACGAACACGCCCCAGCCAGCGAGCTGGCCCCGCCGCACATTACAGTAGCCACATCCACAAATGTAATTGACCACAAGTCCAACCAAACAGCCAATCAATCCATTAAAACAACACAAAAAGCTCAAATGTGCACATGCACATAAAAACAAGTCTTTATCATTAACGGTCAAGTAGATCCTCAAAGYCCGAATTTGAACCCACTCCCACCGCATCCCCACATTCATATCACAACAAATAGGTGCGTATGTAAATCAATACGTCTCCCTGCGGTGTGATAAACCCTATTCTGTTATTTGATTCCAAATGAATTCCCGGAATTTACATTCCGGCCAAGGCGCAACGTACGATCGGCACCGTACGAGTAGCTGCTGTGAATCAGCAACGATCCAACATTTAGCCAGGCATGGCAAATTAGGTAGCGGCATCACATCTCAATTGACTGGCAAAACACCAAGGATACAGGTGGACTCCTGCTTGCACGCCGACACACCCAGAAGCTGAAATAAGTACAGACATGTGTGGTTAGGTAAATATAAGGTGTTTTTAGAAGGAAATAGTGTTTCAAAGGAATAGCTTGATTTAAGTCCGTTAGACGACTACTTGTACATATTATGTCAAATCAATGATCTCTGCAGATAAACCAGCCGGTAYCGATTAGTTGAAAGCAAATATTCGGAGGGATATTTACTAGTGGSGTCAACATTGCTAAAAAAGAGGTGAAAAATTGGTCCGACACAACGGTTTGCTAGGGCGCAGACGCGATGCTCATATGCCCGAAATTCTATTAAAGTAGTAAATGCCATAAAATTTGACTTTTAATATGCAAAAAAGGTTAGTCACTTCATTATTTGCAATAAGTATCATATACCATAAAGAGCACCCTATACGAGCCAAACGTTTGAACGAGCTACACTTGCCTTACGAAGGCTTGCACACAGAGTGCACACAGAGTTCTCAAATCTGTGCCCAAATCCACCCGATCATCGAGAATTGCATAACACATACACTGACACAACTATCGAGTTGATCGCCAAAAAGCGCAGCTTGCCTTTTCATTGATTGTAATTATAAGCAGAACAGCTTCTGGTCTTTGTACATTTGCGTACGAGTTGCGAGTTGCAGGTTCCTTTAGCAAGAAAATCATACATACATACATATGTATATGTTGTCCCAAGCATCAATGATCTTTGAAGGCTGCTTTATGGCTGAGATCTTCAACGGCGCAGACCATAATGGCTCAAGCTCATTACGATCCAAAGGAGCCGGGGTGCAAAGTAAAATGCCTCAGCACAACTTTCTCAGGCTTTGCTCATGCTTTTCTGCATGTACTTGATGCAATTTTTGATTATGSCACACATATACATACATATGTATGTATGTATGTACCATACCTATGTTCACAGCTTTATGTGCGTGTGCATTTATTGCAAGATGCTTTTTTGTCTGCATTGATTTGCTGGCTCTTACCACGGTGGTGTGTAATAACTGCGGTTGCATTGATTATGATGGTGTTGTTATGACTGTCGAAGTGTTATTAGACGACTTAAGATTGACTTTCGCATTGCACTGTGTACGCCAACAACCGGACTTCACTTGCAGAGGCTGGAGGTAGGCGCAAAGCTTTGCGTAAAAATCAAAATATATTGGTGAGTGTGTAAAGAGAGAGCATTRTTGTTGCCAGTCAAATAGAAATGGTGTAACTTGATTTCTCGGTAGTAAGTACAATTTTAGATATTAGTCGGAACACACTTATACTCCAATCAGCACACAATGTTTCATGCAGAATATGTCCTGGAGGATTTAATTATATTAGTACACACTTTAAATACTCTATAAAGTGATGGAGTGCGGAGTTAGCAAACTCTATGCTTTTTACGCTAAAACCCCGCTTTAACTGAAATTAGCTCTAGACTCAAGCAATACAGACACATGTGGGACAGATCTTTCTTTATACACATATGTACCTTGTTTGACGTGGATAGGTTTATTCAGCCATTATTTAAGCAATCGGATGGAAGAAGTGCAGACAGGCGCGGCGATTATTTCGCCAGCTCGGCTATGAAGGGTAAATAAGCTTCAGCTAGCTTATTCAAGCAGGTAAACGAATTGCTTTGTTATATATTGTTTTGTTTTCAGACATTCGCATCGATCTATAGGTAAATACTTATAAAGGAACACATAATTAAATCCAGAAAATTAAGAAAACCACAAACAAGAAAAAAATTAATGTTATGATAATCAGAACTCCTGGACAAAAACACCGATCGTGTTCGATTTGGCGAAAATGTCTCAAATATGTACACACATGCATATATGTATGTTTGTGGGCAAATACACAATATGTACATGTGTATGGAAAGTACGTATGTATGTATGTTTGTGCATAAAGTCACGACACGCAAATGTATCCGGACGCAGAAGAAGCAGGTCAGATGCTGCACACATACTACATATGAACCCAAAAGCGCTGGTCTAATGTAGTATGTATGCATGCATGTGGTCGTCGCGATGCATATGTAAAATTCCGTGTCTAGACGCAAAAGAAACTAATTAGGGTTTAATGACCAAAAATTAACACATACATACATACTGATCCCGCTACAAATACAAAGATGCAAATCTGGCATCGCTACTGATGTTTGCGATGCCGAAGAGTATTTGTATTTGGATCATTCGTGACATATGRCATCGTCTATCGTTAAACATAAAATAAGGCAGAAAAGCTGATACAGGGAMGAGAACAAGGGAACAAATGATTAGTACCAACGCTTCAAACGATGTTATCCCGGCGATGCGACAAAGGATAGGCGTTACATCTGCTACATTGTTATACAGGTACATACATACATATGTACATATGTATGTACACGTCGGATAGGAACGCGATGATTTCTTACTTGCTCTCGAAGACCTCGTTTTTCCTGTAAAGTTTATAAAACATTTCGGTGCACCCAGTATTTAATATGATCCAATACAGGTATGTATTCAATTTTAACACTTTGAGTGCCGCGTGAGATCTTCCAATTCCTGGAAGGACCAAAAGGACCAATTCTTCTTCATTTTTCTAAATTTGCAAAAACTTTCAGAGATTTTTTTCTTTAATTCCGTGATTGTTAGTTTTTCTTTAGTTATCTCATTCATAGTTATAGATAAACGTTCTCTGGATAAACGTTCTCTGTTCAAAACAAGTATGAAAAGGATGGATGACTGAAACGTTTGCAACTCTGCTATATTGCATCAGCGACACCTGCAGTTAATATTACACACGAATTAGAACAAAGAAACACAGATGTCGCCGCCCACAGTCTTTAAACTTGGTCACATACTTTTAGGCATATTCGCACTAAAAATTATTATTAAAAAAAAATTATTGTATAAAAAAATTATTAAAAACAATTATTGTACGTTCTCTGCAATTTTGCATATCAGTGCGACAAACTTTTGAAAGGAACAAGAATCGCAACAAACTTTAAAAATAAATATAGAATCTGCAAAATATGCAATTATTAATATGTTAAGAAAGTTCTTTTATATTACAGCTACGCATTACAAACAAAAAAAATCATACATAAGTCGTAACGTTGATAACTTGACGAGTTAGTGGCCTACGTATTTGAAAGAGAAGAATTTCATGCTTTTGCTCACGCTTGCTTGTAAAGAAGCCGAAACAAGAGCTTTTGCTCTGCACAGCRAAACATCCACACACACACACTTGCCAACATGTAGCCGGATATGTTCTTACAAACCGGTAGGTAATCCAGAGAGTACTCAAAATACAACTGAAACTTTAGATTCGACTCCAATGCGGATTCGATCTTTGTCCTCAGGTGAGATACAGATAGCCACTTCGCGCATTCCACTTCAGATGCTCGGCGTAGCACGTCGGCTCCTCGCGGGAACTTATCCATTTCAGCGTTCAACTCTTAATTTCCGTTGTTTGTCTTGTGCTTAGAGTRTGTAAGCGAAGTGCCATGACTTGAACCCAGTTCAAGTATTGTTCCCGGTGCAAGCACACATGTCTTCATATCTATATATGTATATATCCTACACACAGAGACATAAGTGTGCGCGAACACGCAAGGTAACGCGATGTCTGTGATTTTAATCGCAAATTACTTAAAATGGATATTAAAACAAATATGAAGCGTATCGTGTCTTGAGAGCGTGTGTGGGTTTCTTAATTGTGGCTTCGGTTCGGCAAATAATGTACCTACTTAGCTTTGAAAAGTGAATTACAGAAGCACATCAAGCGTCTACATATGTGTGTGTGCCCGCGATAGTGTTGAAGTATTTATATATGTGCATGTGTATGTGTCTTTGATGTCAAGAAAAGTAAACGATGAGAAGAATAAAGAAAACGAGAGCACGGCGAGATCGATCAAACCGGTTCCCTATGGATTTCGGCTTAAGTCCCGAGTGTGTGAGTTTGACCGCAAGAAAAGCTTAACAACTATGCAATGAACCACCAATAGACTACGAAAAAACAAGAGAACCACATAAAAACACAATGCAAAACAAAGACCAAATAAACTGAATTTTCGGTCAGGACTAAATAAAAATATATAAAKTGTTGTGTACAAGTAATACTTACATACATATGTGCTTGAACATGGAATCATAATCATACTTGAAGTATATGGTGCCTTAGTAGTGCTGACAAAGCTTCAAAGCTGACTCTTACCAAACTTAACAGTTTGTGTGTGATCATCCACATTGTCGCGTTTTCGTTGCAAGTCATTTTGCCGCCAACACGGTAATTCGAGTTCCGCTTTCATCATACTTACCGTTCAATTAGCAGTCTTATGCACGTTATGTATGTACAGTTGGAAAATGAGTACGCTAGCTCTTGGCGATAGTGTTTGCTTTACTGAATGGAGGTAATTAAATGATGACATTCATTACCTGAGATAATTAAAAAAAAAAATTCAAGACATTTGTGTCCAACGGGAGATAATGTAAAAAGGGATCCAAAAAGAAAGTTTACGTCGAAAGGTGAGCTAAAATTATTTTGCCCTAAAACATACTTCAAGTAGACTAAATCGCAACCTCACCGTCTTTTATGTGAAAGTGCCCATCTCACAGACCGCTTGACGTCGTCTCGCTAAATTTTCTAATGTGAAAGAATAAGAGGTAGTATATACTTCTGCGGTGCAGGCACTTTAATCTCGTACTCTCTATCCAATTTCCTGGCAATCTGAAGAATTTCGGAAATGGTTAGGAAGACGCTTTTGATTTTAAACAGTGCTTTACCGTTGCATTACCGTTTCATTAAAGTTTTTAGCGCTGTATGTTTAATTTTGCAAAGGCTTAAAGCAGTGTTTCCGATAGCAAAATGTGGGTTAAGAGGATAGTTGACCGCATCTTAAAATAAATGGTTTGTTGGGTTGTACGAGCATAAGTGTGTTTGTTCACTTGAATGCGTACAGCATATGTTGCTTAGCAGTCAGTGCGCTAGCCAAACACTTCATTTGCGCAAACGCTCCACTCTTGCCCTTATCGAATACATACATACATACCCACTCCAACCTTACCAAATTTATTGGTAGTTCGCTTGTTTGATGTTAGTGACTCACTCCACAGTCAGCTTTTGTTAACACCGAGGCACGCTCAGAGCGCTCATATTGCGAGCGATAGTACCTTGCCAACAATTCACTGACTTCCCATTGGGAACAGCCGCCCCGCTTGGCAGTTAGTCGCTCCGAGCATTGGTGGTGAGTTCATTTCCAGARTGAACACCATTCAACAATCATGCAGTGAGCACACATGCCCGACTCGAACGGCTCATTGGACAATTCACTGCTTCAGCTGCTCACTTATTCAGTTGTTAATGAGACAGAACGCGAAACGGTCGTTATTCACGTACAACGGGCACATGCGAGCAGTTCCAAGCTCAGTACATCGTCAGAAGTGACAGCAAATAGAGTACGCAGTGGAGGGTCTTTGGCTTCGAAATCCAATAAAAGCGGGTTGATTACGAACGGTAACGGCGCAATTACATATGCAACACAAGCACTAAGCAATATTTGTGCAATACAAATGACACATAGTGAATAAGTTGTATGTGTGTGTGTGTGTATGTGTGTTAAGTTACTGAGTATTCGGTCCGTTTGTCGTACATGGCCGCGCATGAAACCGGCAGATGTGCGTATGAATGAAAGGTAGTAAAAGCACCAATAATAACAATAACAAAAACAAACGAGAACGAAAAACGGCAGTCAAGCGACGGCTTACCCAGGAACGTGATGAGTAACAGCAGCAACAGCAGCAACAGCTCGTGAGTTCATGAATTGCCGGTGAATGCAATTTTATTAAAAACAGAGGAAGAAATTCACGAACACACAGCAAACAAAAATAATATTAATCAAATCGACGGCGATCGCAGTGTCGGTTGTCATTGTTCAGTGCAGCTGCTTTGAGGCATTGACGCAACCGGTCGGAATGGAGCGAATTTTAGCAAGCGTTTGAGCTTTTGCGCACCACTCSGCCACTGCCGCCCCACCGCCTCCCGATAAGGGAGCAAAGAAAGAAAAAACAAACACTCCGGTGAATTATTGTTTCCATATACATAGAAAAGAATATTCATATACATATGTATGTATGTGCGTACGAAAAGTGCAAAATATGTAGAAAAAAGAAAATCGAGTTGTGTACTTACGTATGTGACTTTTATATAACATTTAAATATAATAAAAAGAAATCGCACTGTGTTTGCGCACACGCCATCGGCCGATGCAAATGCTTAATTTCCAAACAGATGTACGTGTGAATCATATACTTACATACATACATGTACATATATGCAATTACGCGAATGCATGCAGTGGGGACTTGATAAATCGAACATGCCATTGCTAAGCATGCGSTTTATTAGATTGAATTATCTGCAGTTATTTTGATTTGTATACGCACATCTGCAAGCCGTAAGTTTTGAAAACATCATATTTTATCATACGTCTGTCTGTCTGTATGACAAAGAATAATTTCTCATCGGGGTACAATCGTTTATCGAGTTTACTGTACTGTTTGTGTGTGTGTGTGTGTGTGTGAGTGACCGTGATCACGCGAAACGTGTCAGTTTAAGTATAATCGGTTGCGTTTGCAGTATCTTGTTATGATCATTTAAGTGCGAAAAAATTTACATAAATACATACATAGATGCATTGCCACGAAGTACTTGCTTACTTGTGCTTAAATAATTTGCTTTATAGCATTTAATCCACATTACCGGTTTCACTTTGCGGTTAAAAACGATTTGTGAAAGAAATAGGACAACACACTTGCACACATACGCACGTACGTATAAAATTACATACATACATACATATGTAGAAGTTTATACATATGTATACTTAATGAGTGATAAAGAGAAAACCAAGAACAGCATTTCAATTAAGCTAAGTGAAAAACATTGCATGCATTTTATCTAGTGCAGACACTTCTGAACCTACAAACATATACATACATATGTACATATTTATCAACAGTATTTGTATTGTCGTCCTTGAAGTGAAGTGCTTGCCATTGTGAGTACAGATCACCTGAAGAAGCGAATTGTCCGTGGAACAGTTTGTGCTTCCTCCAGCAAAAATAAAAAAAGCGATCTTCGATTTACTTACTTACGTACTAAGAATGTACGACTTCTGTCGCTTATCATACTAGCGAACGACCGCCCGTYCCGCCACACGCTGCACTTCAATACAACCTTACAAACATTCTGGTATCATCAACAGCGTTATCGTCAAGGTAAATAGATATGAGTGTTCTCGTACTATAAATAACCTTCACTCTCATAATATTTGTACATATCCACTGTAGGTTGAATATGTACACATAAATTCACGCAAACACATGTGTATATGAACATCTCCATGCTTTCCCGCGTTCAAAGAAAAGTATTGGTCAAAACATAGTGAACTGTAAGGCACCCTTACCTTGACAAAGCCGCGCATACAATGACATTTTGAATCCTATCAGATTCCTAATTTATAATAGATAGTTCAAGCCATAAGATATGGGGGCCGAAAGCGGCTTAATCCATTCCTAGCCCGAAACGATTCCCATATACATATGTAGGTATACCATGTACCCATATAATAAATCTCCAAAATAGAATGGTCATTTTGGTGATTTTTTGACCATATTTGACTCTGTACGCTTGGGTGGTTTCTACTTTTTACCTTTCTTCTCCTCGAAGCCAAAATCACCATGTGGAAGCTGAAAACYCCAACAACCACTTTTTTAACTTTGTTGTTTGGCAGCCGCATTATAGCCAACTTTAATTACTTAAAAAAGATTAACATTCACCTGCACATACACCACACATAAATATAACCATACACGCTATTTTCATACAATTTGATGTACTATACATACTTACGGATACGCTTACAATTACGGTAAGCATACATATACACACATGCATACCCTTAAGCACTTGGTGTGTGTGTGTTTATGATTGTTCGCCAAATTGACTTGGTTCGTCGGAATATTCCACACACACATACACAATTATATTACATACATACATACACTTCTATGTATATACTATTAAGCAAATTTTATTTTTTGAAGTTCCAACAACGAAATACATATACACATAAATATGTATGTACTTCAGCTTTTTTAATTACAACACCATGTATATATGTACATACATATACATATATGTTAAGTGCGTGACTACCAACTGAAGGGTCATGGGTCTTCAAAGTACATACAATTCTTTTTTACAGTTCTGGTCTGATTTCTTGAGATTTCTTGAGATTTCTGAAATAAAAGTCCAACATAGAAGCAAAAATATCCCCTTAGTTAATAATCACATTCGCAAAGCGTAGTCACAGGAGCAAGAAATATATATGTTTTTATGTATGCATGTACATATGTATGTATTATTTGCCTCATAAAATGCCTGCGATGTCCAACCTCAGCCCACAGCACAGCGGATGAGCTTATTGAGAACGTTGGCAAACAATGTCACCGTACGGTTATCAAAGGAACCCATCGGCAAGTTAGACACTGTCCAATACATACATACATATGCACACACACATGAATGTGCAATACATTCGTTCTTTTTCAAATTGAATGCATTTAAAATCTACAAGGAAATTTATGTGTACATATGTACTAATGTATATATTTTGTCAATTTATARTCAATAAAAATGTAGTAAAACAGGAATTTAGGAATCTCTTCGCTTTCAGTCACATACACACCACTGCATCCCTGCAAAACAATTGCGTAATTTCCAAGGAGAGTAGTCCCAAACCAGTATTTATTGTATATATCCGATACTATGATCTTAGTATCGAAGATACTAGAAATAAAGAGAAAAAAATCGAAGTATATTTATATTATATATAACGTGTTGCAAAGTAATATAACGATTTTGTTCTGATCCTAAACCTTAACGAGAGAGATATACATACCTTGTATGTACATATATCAAACTAGCTGACCCCGCAGACGTTGTCCTGCGKGAAATTATGTGTGTTTGAAATGAAAAGAAAGTTGAATTTATCATTTCATTTTTTTCAATGTAACGTTGCTTGATAAACCACATTTTCTTTTCCTCATGAAAAGTGTAAGATATTTTTATTTGTAAATCTTCCCCGATTCACAACGAATAACCTCTGAAAATTTGATCAAGATTGGTGCAGCCGTTCTCTTAGCGTTACTAACAAACAAACATCCGTTCGTTTGTATGGGAAAAGAAAATGGCTGTTTTTAGGTTTTTCCCGGAAATTATTCGAACTTTCCTTGCCGTAAAATCCATCCTTGAACCTCAACGGTCACATTAAAAAAAAAATTATCAAATTTTGTTCAGTCGTATGAAAGTTATGAGCGTACATACATTTTGGCGATTCGTTTTTATTTATATAGATGTAATGTTAACCCCCGCCGACAGCAAATATAACAGGTAGTTAACCTCATACTGTACCTATTCCCTAGCACTACTTTTTTTTTGTCAGATTTCTCTCAAAACTATGTTAGGTGTATACAAATTCAAAACCGATACATAACTATCTAGTTCGATTTGTGCTCCATGGAGCAATATAAATTTGTATATTGTTCAGGATTTCGATGGTTTAAAGCCGAAATATTGACGGAACCGTCTTTTCCAAAACTCTTCCAAATTCTCACACTTCTTTGACTANACTTAATGAGTGATAAAGAGAAAACCAAGAACAGCATTTCAATTAAGCTAAGTGAAAAACATTGCATGCATTTTATCTAGTGCAGACACTTCTGAACCTACAAACATATACATACATATGTACATATTTATCAACAGTATTTGTATTGTCGTCCTTGAAGTGAAGTGCTTGCCATTGTGAGTACAGATCACCTGAAGAAGCGAATTGTCCGTGGAACAGTTTGTGCTTCCTCCAGCAAAAATAAAAAAAGCGATCTTCGATTTACTTACTTACGTACTAAGAATGTACGACTTCTGTCGCTTATCATACTAGCGAACGACCGCCCGTTCCGCCACACGCTGCACTTCAATACAACCTTACAAACATTCTGGTATCATCAACAGCGTTATCGTCAAGGTAAATAGATATGAGTGTTCTCGTACTATAAATAACCTTCACTCTCATAATATTTGTACATATCCACTGTAGGTTGAATATGTACACATAAATTCACGCAAACACATGTGTATATGAACATCTCCATGCTTTCCCGCGTTCAAAGAAAAGTATTGGTCAAAACATAGTGAACTGTAAGGCACCCTTACCTTGACAAAGCCGCGCATACAATGACATTTTGAATCCTATCAGATTCCTAATTTATAATAGATAGTTCAAGCCATAAGATATGGGGGCCGAAAGCGGCTTAATCCATTCCTAGCCCGAAACGATTCCCATATACATATGTAGGTATACCATGTACCCATATAATAAATCTCCAAAATAGAATGGTCATTTTGGTGATTTTTTGACCATATTTGACTCTGTACGCTTGGGTGGTTTCTACTTTTTACCTTTCTTCTCCTCGAAGCCAAAATCACCATGTGGAAGCTGAAAACTCCAACAACCACTTTTTTAACTTTGTTGTTTGGCAGCCGCATTATAGCCAACTTTAATTACTTAAAAAAGATTAACATTCACCTGCACATACACCACACATAAATATAACCATACACGCTATTTTCATACAATTTGATGTACTATACATACTTACGGATACGCTTACAATTACGGTAAGCATACATATACACACATGCATACCCTTAAGCACTTGGTGTGTGTGTGTTTATGATTGTTCGCCAAATTGACTTGGTTCGTCGGAATATTCCACACACACATACACAATTATATTACATACATACATACACTTCTATGTATATACTATTAAGCAAATTTTATTTKTTGAAGTTCCAACAACGAAATACATATACACATAAATATGTATGTACTTCAGCTTTTTTAATTACAACACCATTTACATATGTACATACATATACATATATGTTAAGTGCGTGACTACCAACTGAAGGGTCATGGGTCTTCAAAGTACATACAATTCTTTTTTACAGTTCTAGTCTGATTTCTTGAGATTTCTTGAGATTTCTGAAATAAAAGTCCAACATAGAAGCAAAAATATCCCCTTAGTTAATAATCACATTCGCAAAGCRTAGTCACAGGAGCAAGAAATATATATGTTTTTATGTATGCATGTACATATGTATGTATTATTTGCCTCATAAAATGCCTGCGATGTCCAACCTCAGCCCACAGCACAGCGGATGAGCTTATTGAGAACGTTGGCAAACAATGTCACCGTACGGTTATCAAAGGAACCCATCGGCAAGTTAGACACTGTCCAATACATACATACATATGCACACACACATGAATGTGCAATACATTCGTTCTTTTTCAAATTTTTCATTTAAAATCTACAAGGAAATGTATGTGTACATATGTACTAATGTATATATTTTGTCAATTTATAATCAATAAAAATGTAGTAAAACAGGAATTTTCCCTGCAAAACAATTGCGTAATTTCCAAGGAGAGTAGTCCCAAACCAGTATTTTTGGAGTAGAAAAAACCTCAATGATATCATTATTGTATACATCCGATACTATGATCTTAGTATCGAAGATACTAGAAATAAAGAGAAAAAAATCGAAGTATATTTATATTATATATAACGTGTTGCAAAGTAATATAACGATTTTGTTCTGATCCTAAACCTTAACGAGAGAGATATACATACCTTGTATGTACATATATCAAACTAGCTGACCCCGCAGACGTTGTCCTGCGKGAAATTATGTGTGTTTGAAATGAAAAGAAAGTTGAATTTATCATTTCATTTTTTTCAATGTAACGTTGCTTGATAAACCACATTTTCTTTTCCTCATGAAAAGTGTAAGATATTTTTATTTGTAAATCTTCCCCGATTCACAACGAATAACCTCTGAAAATTTGATCAAGATTGGTGCAGCCGTTCTCTTAGCGTTACTAACAAACAAACATCCGTTCGTTTGTATGGGAAAAGAAAATGGCTGTTTTTAGGTTTTTCCCGGAAATTATTCGAACTTTCCTTGCCGTAAAATCCATCCTTGAACCTCAACGGTCACATTAAAAAAAAAATTATCAAATTTTGTTCAGTCGTATGAAAGTTATGAGCGTACATACATTTTGGCGATTCGTTTTTATTTATATAGATGTAATGTTAACCCCCGCCGACAGCAAATATAACAGGTAGTTAACCTCATACTGTACCTATTCCCTAGCACTACTTTTTTTTTGTCAGATTTCTCTCAAAACTATGTTAGGTGTATACAAATTCAAAACCGATACATAACTATCTAGTTCGATTTGTGCTCCATGGAGCAATATAAATTTGTATATTGTTCAGGATTTCGATGGTTTAAAGCCGAAATATTGACGGAACCGTCTTTTCCAAAACTCTTCCAAATTCTCACACTTCTTTGACTACAAAGCTCCACTATAGASCGGGGATTGGAATTTTCATGAAGAGTTGTTTTTTTCACTGCATAGTACACACCCTTATATACATACATATGTACCTACATATATATATTTCTATGCGCTGGAAGATGTTGCATAACTGCATTAAACCGCTGCCACCACTGCAGCAGCGATGGGATTTTACTGCTCAACAGCTAACGTTTGGCGCCGCCTTTGTGCTGAATATCTGCGCAGGAATTGATTTTCTGGCAACAACAGCGAATTATCAACTCACAGCGGACAGAAGTGGGCAGTTTGCCCTCCCCCAAAGTACACACATACTATGTACATACGTGTATATGTATATCTGCACGTGTGCACACATGTGAATGCATGTCGGGCCGCTGTGATTTCCAGCCGTCTGCATTTGGCAAACTCTCCGCTCAGTTCGGCTCTAGGGTCAGCGGCACATTGGCAGCGCCGTTGGCGCTTATCTGAGAGCGATTGCGAGTGTTTTTGGCGCAGTGACACAAATTTGCGACAGYTCATTGTAAGCATAAATTCTGCACATTAGACAAATTAAGCGAGGCGCCGCTTTGGTTGAAGCTTCTCAATAAAGTCGTTTATGTACACTAAACATGTTTACATAAATTTGTATAATAAGTATGTATTAATTTTTAGAAGTGGACTTTCGTATGAATATTTCTAATTTTCGGTTCAAATTAACGGGACTATGCTATTTGTGACGATGTAATCGCACTCTCAGTTCACTTTTCGATAATTCAGGATGCAATTATGATAAGTTCTGAACGACCATATAGAACCCCACAATGCTTGAGGCAGTGCGAACTGGGCCGAATTCGTTGAGCACCAAGATAGGTTTAGTTTTATTTGCACGAGGTCTTCATATGAATATGTCAGATATATTTGCAAGTGTATTGTGTGTGCGCTCGCACTTTTGTCTGGGTTTTAATGAAAACAATGATGTCATAATTGCTGAAAATTTAATTTGCGCGCCCCTGCAATGTCGGCAAGTTGAACGCAGTGAGGGCTCATAATGGACACACTTACATCTATTTATACATTTACGCTCTGCATTGCACATATAGCATGTTATTATTTCATATGTGAAAACAAATAATTCGAGTATGCAAGTAAATAGGTTGATTGACAATTACTTCATTTCTGCAAAGAATGCAAATTAAGCGAACAAAAGCAACCCGTCGAAAAGTGCACAAGCAGAATTTCTACAAAAAACTCTAAACATTTGGCGCTTCGCATCACCCAGCTCTGTTGAGTGCATGCATTGTCTTACRTACATACATACACAGCGATTTTGCAATCGGGCACGTTTCAGAACAACAACAATAAGTGGAATACGAACTGATCGACAGAAGTCACCCGTTTAGCATGCAACCCCGTTTTCATTGATACATGCATACATACATACATACACGTTGTTTACGCTGAGCTTACCTTACTATAATTGCAATACACCTTAAACAAGCAGAAAATTAACAAACATCGAAAGTGAGTGCAACAAATGTGCCCATTTATGTACATAAGTAAATGCATATGAGGAGTATGAATGTGCGCTCACTCCGTCATTCCCATCAATAAGATTGACTTGGAGTTAACTTAGGAGAAATTGGTAGAAGGGAATGCTGAGAATGCAGCAAACACGTCGTCGAGATGCTTGTCCCAGAAATAGAGGATCAGAAAACACTTTTTGATGTTGGTTTAACCCGTGGATCGAACCAAGGTGCTCTTCAGTCAACAAGCGCGAGCACACACATTTTCCCTGCCTTTAGAAATGTTATTCCTAGCGAACTCTAGTTATTTGCATAATTTATGTGTATGGTATATACTTACATACATACATATGTAAATATTGGCAAGCCCCTTTGAATTTATGTATGATTATGATGTACAGTTTTGCATTAGCAACTCACTTAAGATGGCATATAAGGAAAAAACCAATTACATCAATACTTATTGGTGTGTGTGTGTGTGTACAGATACAGCCAATGCGCGACGATTATGTTTTGTGAGATTGTTGTTTGTATTGAACTAAAAAATCACTGTGCATAAAAATTTCATTTGAGCAAATGAAGATTCGAAAACCAGTTGAAATCACAACTGATCGTTGCGGTCATACAGACAAACCCTCATATATTGAACAAGCTCTTCGTTAGCTTCATAACACCCCAAACTTCACATAAATGCGCACACAAACATGCTTATGGGCCCAAAACACCAGCAACGCTGTCCAAAGTATTTCCAACTTGAAACATCTCACCAGGCTGGTTGCTCACTTCTAGCGGAGCCTACTGTATGCTTAAGGGCAGCACAACTTAAGAGTATGTTACCAAAAGCTTTTGAACGATTTGCGCATTTGTACGGTCTCCCAAACTGGCACTTGAAACGCGGCGATTTCAAAAGTTTCGCTTTATCGCGCGTACATCGAGTACATGTGACTTATCGGCGGGAACCATAACGCTAATTTCAGATTCATACAGCACCTGACCGCGTAAATTCTCAAATGATTGTTCGTTGCAAAGATTTTATGTCTTGAGAAGTTGTTGGTCCAATCATTTGAAGGCGATGCAAGAAATGAATAAATTAAATACTCTTAGGATTTAGAAATTAGTATATTTATGGAAAACTAGCCCTGTCAGATGTTTACTGATTGCTTGTAGATGGCCTACAGGTTAGATCCTCGTTAGCTTTCTGATATTGAAATGCAATATAGTACCTACATATACACACAATGTATGTATGTAGATACATACATAAGTATGGAAGACCTTCACTCCTTTGAAAAGACCAGGAAGAGAAGGACCTGGTTTCATTTGGAATCTCCAACTGGCACCAAAAGAACGACTGGCACGCTGYTGTAAACTCGGCTATAACCGCGTGATTGTTGTCTACGAAAATGAAGATGAAGATATAAAATTTCAGGGCGACCTTTCACAACTACTTCAAAATGGAAGAAAAGTTAGTCTCACAAATCAACGACTGAAGAATAGTAGTTTCGGTTGTGTAGTAAGTCTACAKATGTAAGAATGTATGAAGACGATTTGAAGGGTCGTAAAAGAGCGCAGAAATAGCTAACGAAAAACGGTGGGATATTGGAAACAAAATAACACATTYAAAAGCGGCATGAGCTAAGCCAAATCCCATGTTATGTATGTACATACATACATATAAAGTATATTATATGGTATATAAGAAACATTTCTCAAGTATGTACCAAGTATGTACCATTGGAGCTAAGTGAGATGATATTTTGAAAATTTTTTACTAACTCAACGAGCACCGTGTCTTCGTATGCTTGTACATATGATTGCAAATATTTCTTRAAGGTTTAAAGAGCACTTAGCACTTTGTTGTATACCTTTAAAAAAGTAATTGTTTCTATTTATTATTGTTCTTTTACGTTTTTGCGTTTCTTCTCTGGCCTTAGAAAGCTTGCTTGAATACGCTTTTATTAAGCTRTGTTCACGTGTGGGGTATGTACATACATACATACAAAAGTACATTTATATTATACCAAAAACAAAGCAAAACAATACCACACTCAATGAGATACCTAACTGAAGTTACGTGTTTTCTTCCAGAGCATCAATTATTTAAGTATGTATCTGAATACGTTTATGTGCATGCGCAGATACATATATATCTACATATTTACATGCAAATACATATACAATTTGTTCATCTTTTGGTA
The DNA here is from genome assembly GCF_001853355.1 of Bactrocera latifrons. Classification (NCBI taxonomy): domain Eukaryota; kingdom Metazoa; phylum Arthropoda; class Insecta; order Diptera; family Tephritidae; genus Bactrocera; species Bactrocera latifrons. The sequence goes on along the minus strand of NW_017534742.1, from coordinate 730,299 downwards.
CAAATGTAAAAAGCTTTAGATCTTATAATTGATCTCGCATTGCTCAATTTATTTGAAGGAGTCAATAACAACAACAATTCATCCATCTGTACGTATTTATGTAGATATAGACTGTATTTTATATTCGTGAATTCCATATGAGCGATCTTGCGTTGTGCACGCATACATATGTATGTTCTTCTTTGTATACATGCTTGGAGGCCGTATGGTTCCTGAGCAGTTAATAGTGTGGAATGTGAAACATTTAATTTGCTCGTATGGCTTTGTAAGTGCGCAAAGATACATTCTTCGCTCCAGACCTCGAAACCTAATTGCAATACAATTTACACACATGTGGATGAAATAAATCCGAAATACATATATATATACATATGTTCATTTGTATTCAAGGTAATGCAAACACCCTCCAGGAATGAGCAAGCAATAAGTAGCAATTCTTTTGCATGCTTTTACTAAATAAGGTTAAATAAAGTTCACGAAARTTGTAAATAAAACGCAAAATATTTAATTGTTCATCAATATTTATTTTATCGCCTTCAAAGCAATCCCCATCAGATGTAATACACTTATGSCAACAATTTTTCCAATTCTCGAAACACTTTTCATAAACACTTTTGGAATGTCCTTCAGCGAACTTTGTTTTATCTCTTCGATCGACTGATAACGGGTTCAATTTCGATGATTGTTGACGGTTTTGCATTCAAACTCAGAAGCTCATGTCTCATCGGCAGTCTCCATGAAAGTGGGATCGGTATTCCCACGATCAAACATGTCCAAAGAGATCTGTCTACGGTAACCTTTTTGAAAAAAAAAACAAAAAAATCAACTTTATCGGGACGAGGCGGGCAAGAACGTTTTGCATACCCAACATATTCACCAAAATCATTCGAACGAACTTCGAACACTTTAGCCATATCTCTAACACTTACCTGACGATTTTCAAACCACATTCTTTCATCAGTTGAACAGGTAGAACGAGGCATGCCTTCAACGATTTTCGACCATCTTTGAAGATTTTGTACCACTCGTGGGCTTGTGTTTTTGATAAAACTGAATCACCGAAAGCCTTTTCCAAAATACAAAATTTGTGACAAATTCTTTGTTCGGTATTTCTATCCATTGTAAAAATCGCAACGCATTAATGAGGTGTGCCGACTGTTGTAAACCAACTGGTTGACAAATTACGCTCATATTTGGCATACTAATTAAAGACAGTCCTACCAACTTAGCAAAATACATGTTTTTGAAATATCATTTACCCGGGGTGTTTAATTAGAATTTCCGGGTCCTTTTCTGCCAAAATTATGTAGGTTTTCTTTTCGAAACATTTTCTTGCAAAATACTCCACTATCCTCTGAGAAGTCTTGATCTTAGAGATCTTC
>NW_017534742.1:610545-727734 GCF_001853355.1 Bactrocera latifrons | reverse complement strand
TACTATCAAATTTAAATTTAATTATTAAATCCAGCTATAAGCACAGGAGTTTCCTGTAAGGTCCTATTGACCTATTCTTAACTGCATACCTATTTTCGCAGCAATACGTCACCGTTAATTCACTTATTTTGGCTGCAACGTGAGTATGGTTTACAAATAAGTATGTATGTACATATCATCTTTGTTACAGCGGCCTGGTTCGAAATAATAATATATGTGTGCCTGCAATACATATGTATGTATATACGTATAAAAAATTAATTTATCGCATTAAAACGGAGTCTAGCAAATAATAAGGAAACAAATTACTCCATACTATTGCATGAAAATATACAAAATACTATATATGTACGTACATACATATGTATATTTACTTACGTATGTACATACATACGTACATTATTTCCACTCACCCAATCGTTCCTCGAACATGTGGTAACATTTTAGGCTTTTTATTTACGTACGTATGTATGTATGTGAATGTACGCATGTGGACACATCCATACCAAAACTTAACTCCTACCTTCATACTTGCATGCATATGTACATATGTATGTATATATGTATGCAAAATAGTGCACTGTTTCTRTCATTCATCACCACAAAATTTTACGTTTTCTAAATTGCTCAAATGGCCAGAACAGAAATGCAACATTGCAACAGAACCGTTAAGCAACAGCGGTGGACGAATGGCGTTGAAGCTAAAGGTGTTTATTTTCGTTAACGTAAACAACAACGATTGAAAAAAGTAAAAACAAAATAAACAAATCGACCAACTTCGAGGAAATGAAGTGAAGACAAGGCAGCTTTCGGCTCTGCACATTGCCTATGTACTAGGTGCAACGTTTATAAGTGCATATGTATGTATGTACATACGTGTGGGAACCAACGTAGAAGCACTAGATAACAGGTATACTAAAAGTTAGTAACGCGAGTTGTAGCCACAATTAGAATACATTTGTCCGTCACAACAATTGACAATATCAGCTGATATGGTGACGTCATATACACATACATACATAKTATAACTATGGGATAAARTATTCTGGCACCACATATMCATATATATATATGTGTTTCCGTTAGCAAGAAAGGTTTCTTTACAAAAATAGTTGATAAAACCCAAGACTATTGCTGACAAAGTCCCCCTTTTTTTAATGAACGACTACTTTGTTTCAGTATCTGTAGTACTTTATAAAATACTCAAAGGACAGGCAGATTTCACAAAATAGATTTTTTTAAATTATTCGTGTAAAAAAAGCAGTTCAAACCTTTTGTTGGCTATTTTAGCGGACTTTAATTTTCTGTTCATTCCGATCTGGATTATTTTAGTATTTCAATGCTTTACGTGAAGTTACTTTATCACTTCAGCATTCAGTTTCAAAACTCAAATCATATTTCCACAGAAATGAAAATAGTTCACATCGATACATACATACAAACATATAAACACTCATTCACACATACACATGCATATGTACAGTTTACATACATACATTAAAGTAAGCACCGTATAAACTGAATAAACTCAAACTCAGGAATGTTTGAAGGTTTTTAACATCAATGGTGCATTATCACACAAAAAGTGGAGAGGATGTCTTTAGTTTGATCCAAAAAATGTATCAAAAAACAAATATGTACACGTATTCAGTTTTTCTATAGTAAATGTAATTAGAATATTTTCGAAAGTTGATTTATAATACATTACCGAGTATTAACTGTATTTATGTAAGTATATACATACATATGTATGTACATATGTAAATGTATGTAGACTAATGGACAAATGTTATTATCTCTACGCGGAGAGGTCAAGCTTGAAATAATAGGTGAACATTACATTTGAGATGTAATCGTATATGTAAATATCTATGTACATGTCCATATACGTTTGAGTATGCATAGGCTGTCACATAAAGTCTCTTGGCTCCCTTGCCGAATCAGGTGTCTGCACCATAATGTATTGTATATTCATGTACATACATGCATACGTAGTATGCCACAGCATAGTTGTTCACTGTCAAACTTTCGAAACATGCACATACATACATATATATACATATACCGACATACATTAGTGTGGGTCAAATATTGAAATATTTTTTGCGGCTTTGTGCCTCGAAATCTATAAGGGAGTCTCGCTAAAAAATCTCGCTACCAACTACTTGGGAAAATATCTAATATAATGCCAAGCGAAAAGAATTATTCAATTTTTTGACTCACCCTAACCTACATACATACATACTTATGTACAACAAAACTAATTTTAATATCGCTCGGAAATTTGATTTAATAGGTCAAAACAATAGTAAGTTTTCATTAATTTATGTTAGCTTACATTTTAGATTGTAATATACATATGTATATGTATGTGTACAAAAAATATATAGTATGTACATCAGTTCATATGTTTACTCGTACGTGCATACCCGGTTGTGCAATCGACTAGTTCTGTTCGACTAGCTACCAGAGATTTCTACTAAGATTATTTGAGTGCCTTAACATCACTTGATAAAAAGTACAAAGCTTTTATACATACATATGTACATATTTGTTAGTTTCCTTGCTAATTGTTTTAACGGTTTTGAGTTTCGGGTAGTCGTGGCTTGCTGTGGGAGTAACTAGGAGAGTAGAGCTATTAAAACAAACTTTTTTCTTGCACGGACACACAAACAAACCGATGTCATGGAAAACACCATCTACATATAATGGTTTTAAAGATTACAAAAGGGGTGAACAAATTTTTTAATTGCTCGTATGTTAAAGATCGAAAGTCATTTTAGGATACTTTATGTATTTGATAATCAAAGACCACTTGCAAACACTCAGAAGCACTTTTTTCACAAATTTGAATCTATGAGCTTAGTATTTTTTCTTTGGCGGAAAAATTACAAAAAAAGTCGATGGGAACAAAAGCGTCAAATCTACCCTTAAAATATTCTCGAAAAATGGTTGTAGATCGGATTTGCACAGCAACATACCTTCATACATACCTTCATACATACATACATATACTATCTCCCCCATTCTACAATAAAGTGCTGAACACAAAGAGCGCGACAGACTGCAAACGATATGCGTCAAATAATAAAATACACACGTTCTTAAGGACACACTTATTTAAACAGCTGCACGATTGCACGACTGCAGGCCGTCAGTTGTCAATCTCGCTAACTCGTAGAGTTGACAAATAAAAGCATAAAATAGCACTGTTATATGTATGTAATAACAATTGATAATTTAAAACATAAATAAATTTACCTATTTACTTATTTTTTGCATGATTTCACTTTGAATAAAATATTATATTAAAATTTGATTTAAGTGAAAGGTATTAGTATGGCCACAAAGAAATTATGTTCATGCAAAATGGTCAGCTGTGTTGTCTTGAGTACATGCCGGCCATTGTTATGTTGCTGCCTTCTTACAAATGTTCATGTAGAAGGATTCACGACGCCATTTACAGTTCACTGTCGTGCTGCCATGTGGTGTCGCGCGTGCCTTTGTGTTCAGCACTTAAGGCTTTTAATCCAGAATTTGCAATAGTACATAGACGAATGCACAGATGTCCAACACTGCACCCTGTGATTAGTCAAAAGGTGGCAACGTCACCGCTTGGTTAGAACAAGTGCTTTCTTCTGTTTCGATTTGGAACAGATATCCCCAGCTGCACTAGTTACACACACTTTTTTATATGTTTCCTTTTTAAAATTTTGTTCTATCTATTGCATTTACTGAAATTAGTTAAAATGTTCACTCACGTTTCTCATTTCCTAAGGGCACTGCGTTTTTCTTGCACAAGAATAGCATTTTGAAGAAATAACACCCAACTGGTACGTTTTACAGTGATAAAAGAGTTAATAAGGCACCAGTTCTTTTATGGAGTTCTTTAAATATCTTCCGCTAAGAGCATTTACTCAACATTTTATAGAACGCAATTTCGTTTCATACAGCGCTTACATTAAGCGATAATGGGCGCTTACGCACCATGATAATATRCATACATGGGCTTATGTACAGTGTACATACATACAAACATACATACAATTCATTCTTAATACGGATTGTCTCTTGTGCATACTCTTTATTGCCGACAGGCACCCTCTCAACAATGAACACATTTCGGTTTAGACACGCGTCGTCCGAAAGAACTGATTATATACATATGTACATATGTATGTATGCATGTTCGTTGTAATTTATTAGGCTAACCACACTTCTGCAAAGAAATCAGAAATACTTGGTTGTTGTCTACACAAAACTACAAAGAACAAACTGAATTGTTCGGTTATTGTGGGGGAGGCAGTAAGAAGAGGGAGCCAATACCCCGCAAACCGAAATTTACATTTTGAACGCTGCTCATGATGATTTTAGTATATGTATGTATGTAAGTACATATGTATATTAAAAGCGTGTCTTTCTAAGTTTCTTCTTTTGTGATACAGTAATGCTACAGCACTCATATTTCAAAAATCAAAGTTTAAGGTGGTTAAAATAGTGTTTTCTTATTAAAAAATGAAACCATACTTACGCTTCTTCCAACATTTCTAAATTTAAGTAGTACATTACGCCAACCAGCGAGGATGCAGTATAATCACGAAAAACACTTTTCAAGAACCTCATTAAATATCTCCATTTCTAATTTTAACGGTTTTAGTAAAATGAACCAATTATGAAACTTTGCCGTAATAGAGAGGAAACCCGTAAGGTGCTCCAAACGAAGAAGAAAACTGTAAATGTCTTAGCATTCGTTTAAAATTATACAGACAGACACATGAAGTCTCGAACAGTCTGTACAGTGATAGTATATGATTTTTGCTTCTTCCCGGACTAACCCTCCCTTATTTCATGCGTATTTCTATAAGGTCTCCCCTTTGAAACACCCTCACCAAGACAATTTAGTTGTCACTAGTGGCAAATGACCAAAATATAGCGTCCACCCAATCTGGCATTTACCCTTAAATGCTTTTATTTCAATGGGGGCTCCAACATAATAGCAATTTCCTTTTGATTCTTTTTGCATTCACCGCTTATATCAAATATGTAACTGTAATTTATGCCAGGGCGCAGTGTCAATATAAATTCTATGGTACATTTTATGTACTTTTTGGCTATATTTATACGCAAAATTATGGGTAGAGGGCTTAAAGCATGYCTACGTCTACATGAAAATCTAAAACAAAAGAAACACAGACGTCCGTACAATGTTACGACGTTTCGAGTCAGAAGATGAAATATTTCGATTCAATTCGAAACACCTATTCCGCGCAGAAATATACTTACATACATATATATGTACTCCCATTAACACTTCCATGTGAAAAACACTGCAGGAAATAAGTCTTTCTACTTAATATAAGACAGCAGTTTGGTTTTGGATAGCCTAAACATACCATAGTCCTATTTGTAGATTAAGTTGGACCAAGCATCTAGAATAGACGTAGCCATAAAGAACAATAGCAAAAATAGGAAGGACAGAAGTAATTAAGACGGCAACTCATTGATTGTGGGGGTTCGCAAATGAAGCAATAATCTGACACGATTCTTTGCCAATTAGTTCGGAGCTTTGTCGAAGCTCTCCACAACGAGATATGTAGTATATCTATGGCATGACATTAGTCTAACAACTAACATCATGTCTAGTGATCTGAAACATATTTAATGCCCGCGAATACATGAAACTGTCTCGTCTATAGTACGTGTTCAGATAGTACATAGTACAAATRCTAATATGTAATAATATGTGTTATGCTTTCGTTTGGCTTACATACATATATACATGCATATTGAACTACAACAAAATTAAAAGGTGGCGTCATCCAAGCATGTAAACATACATACATACATTTGTATATAACTAAAAGACCTTTCACTCATGGATCTGCTGCTTCTTTGGGTTTTGTTACGGCTTTCCCACTTTCGGCGATCGTAAAGACGAAATGAGTGTTTTTAATTCGGCCACCTTTACGTACATACATATATAGTTAGCATGTGTACATATGTTTGACTGAAGAAAAGCAGACCACAAAAACCTCAAATTCATCCGAGCGCACTAATGTATTTCTTTTTTGGCTTGGGCATCCACGAGGCATTTACCCTCGATGCGCACGTTATGAAACCGCAACTAAGGAGGTTTATCGTTTAAGGAGGGTAACAGATCGTGTATTCGCTGAATGCTACAGTACACGCTCCATTAAAGGAACCGTCCAATAACCATATACATAATCAGAAATAAATTTACAATTCCATAGTTTTCAATTTTTTTCTTTGAGAAATTACATATAACATTGCCTGCTACCGCTAGAGCCTCTCAACACTCGAAACTACTTAATTTCACAACTCCCATTCCTTGATTCTTATTAATCCGATATTTTCTTCTACCAGAATTAAGTTTAMCTATAAATTAATAATTTGTTCTGAATGTGAAAAGAAATTAATCACTAATGGTAAATATTTGGGGGTGTTAATACAAATACATCTATCAGATGGTGATTAGTGGTAGTCCCCGCCTCTAGCCACTCTGTCGCGTTGAATATTATTTAACATCAATACAATGGTGCCGTCTTAAGTAATACCACAATGTTAAACCAAACTCACATACGTTTTCTTTCTAGTCAATATTAACGATCAGTTCAGAGTTGTAGTGTCGTGGTAGTGACGGAAACGGAATTTCGACAGCGGCAACAGAATCGGAGCCAATTAAAAAGGTAAATACTTTCTTCCCCTTTGAACTTGGCCTTGACTTAAATACATATGTATGTATATAAATAAAAAAATAATTTTAATGTTTTTTTTTCTACAGATTTATTGTTACAAAACCGGCTTCAAATATTGATTTAGTTAAGGAAATCCAATGCCGCGTAATAACTCAAAAGACGAAACCCGTATTCCAATATCCTCAAAATTAAACTCCTTAAGCATCGGAAGTCGAATTGATTTTAGAGACTCCCTCTGTAAAAATGTCAGAAATTGCTAGAAATGATGCCAGTACCGAGTCACTTTGCACCGTAATAGAAAATTTTAAAGAAAATAGTAACACTAGTTCCAATCACAACTTGAGTAGTAATGACAAGAAAAGTTCAAATTGTGAAAGCAACATAGCTGACGATGTTATTCACACTCATAATATCGACAGTTCCGATCCAAAAAAGCCTTACAAAAACGACAATGACGAATGCGAGTCCTTATATGATAACTGTGATATTTCACATGATGAGTCAACTTCATCAATATCAGCTTCTGTTAAGACGAGCACTAAGCTAAAAAAATCGGTTTCATTTGATCCCCAAGACGAGAAGGTCCGCAAATTTATAGAAGGCGAACCAATTGTAGATCAAAAAAATCCTTTTAAACAACATTATGCAACTTGGGGAAACTCGGCTAAGAAGAAGAAAATTCCGCCCCCTGTTCCAGCTAAACGATCGACGTTGAGTGTCCGGAAAACTGTCACTCAACAGCTACGAGAAAGGGAGCGTGAAAAAGAAAAGGAAAAAGAACGAATTAAAAACGAAACAAATAACCGAAAGTCAAATTCTGGTAATATTGTGTCCTTTCCATCACCTGACGATTTCGTTACTACTGAAGAAGTTCTAAAACAATCCAAATATGTTAAGACATATGTGAAAAATCCGGATCCGTATTTTGTTTACGACCCTTCCATACTAGCACGACTTAAATATGAAGAAACACGTGATATTGGTGACAAAAACTCTTCAAAAAAACTTCGTTTAACAAATCAAAMTAAAGATCGTATTAAGGATTTAAAAAGTAAACCTTCAATAGAAGTATCGCTTTCACACTCAAAGATTCCCTTTAAGAAATGTTCAAAACCAAATTATCCTGATCTCTCTGACATCAAGATCAAAGTTGGTACTGATTTGGTTGGAAATTTTTTTAATCCAGCCGAAGTGTCAAAGAATGCCAAAAAGTTCGACGATAGGGTAAAAACACTTCAGATAAGTTCAGAAGATGATTTAGATGAAATAGATGGTCCCTTAACAAAAAGTGAATCGAGTGATGAAGTGACCCCGAACTTAGTTAATATAAAGAAAATAAACTCAGAATCCGAACAACCCAAAAAAGTTAACTTTGAAAATATGGATGTCAAAGAAATATTGGAAGAGGCGCCTGAAGGCACATTTACCAATACAATAAAATCTAAAGAGTTTCATGATTATCTTGAAAAAAAGGGTCTTACTTTGATACCCAAAAAAATCCCGAATGGCGCACAATCTGTGTATACAACTGGCAGACAGATAACTAAACCTGAGACTCGTATCTCTTTTAAAAGCCCCGAGAGCGTACAGATCTCATTAGATACAACGGACTCTGTGCGTAACTCTAAAAAGCCCTCAGTATTTCAACGTCTCCTTTCAAATAGTATTTTTGCCACTAGACGTAAAACAACTCCCAAAGATATCGTTCCTACTCCGAAATCACTGAACAATTATAAAACGAATTTAAAAGAAAATTTAGATAACCGGCGAACTTCGCTTAAGCGAGTGGTTTTAGAAAGACAAAGTTTTCACGGACGTCCTCATGCAAATAATAATTTACTAAGTCCTGCCGAAACGGAGTTCTTAAAACACCAACAACAACAGTCCCGCAAGAGTTTCGCAAGTGGTGAAAACTTATCTAATTCATTATCTAGTGTCTTACCAAATGGCGAGCTGCTCCAGAATTCAACGGCAGAAGGAGATGCACACATTCCATTCATAAAACCCTCAGGATTGGTAAGCTCTCAACAAAATAGACCCCCTCCAAATAATACAATACTAAAACCAAGAGCACATCGACTTTACGCTATAAATAACACAACGAATCTAACGACGGAAGGACTTGAAAATTCGTCTAATGGTACAATAAAGCGAAGCGTTGAGCGCCAAAGCCTAATACCCAAACGATCTAATCAAACTTTAAACCGCAAACAAATTTTTAATCGTTCTAGTTCAATGGATCGTAATGAAATATTGAAAAAGAGACTTATACGAGAGCTGCAATACAAATCAAAAAGTGACAATGAGGCTTCTAAGGTTTCTACACCTTTCACCTCTAAAGAAAGYATAGGAGAACAATTTTCTGCCATGAATGGACCCAAAAAAACTTCAACTCCAATCCGAAATGCAAATAATGATGGGGAAAACCACAGTTTAACACATAGCGTAAGCCTGGTAAATAAAGTTTATGTCGACCAACAAGAGTGGGAGCGATTAAAATCGATTAAAGATCGTATGGACAACGAGCTATACCTGAAAATGTTACAAGAACAAAAAAGACAGCAGGACGCAGAAAATATATATGAACGTCTTCAGCCACAAAAAATATCGGTAACTCAACCTGATAGTATATCCAAACAGCCCATAATAGTCGAATCCAATTTTATTCGGGGATCTCCACAAAGGAACACATTCGCAGGCTTGACTAAAAATAGACAAGCTAAGATTATTGATGGAAGAGCATTAATTCCATCATCATTTCCTGTAAATATACGGTATATTAGTAATATTAAGGAAAGTGTTTTCGAATCTACTCCTCGTAGTCAAAGCGTCTTGGGCAATATGACTTATACTTCTGGGAACGGTAATATTAACAGAAAAGACTACGAAATCGACATGGGTACACCAGTTGTTCTACGACGAAAAGATAACAAAATATCCGAACCGGTGTGTAATCCAGAACAGCGTCGCATCGGTGGTCTACTAACTAGAGATGAGATTTTGCAAAAAGTGAAAGATTTTTGCAGAAAATCTCTAAATAAAACACCAATTATTCAACAATCACAAACTAGAGTAATTCATAATAAGCAAACTGGTCCCTCTGATTTGTCTCCAGTATCATATGCGTCCGTCGAAACGAACCAGAGGCCTGCTTCAAGAATGTATGCGGCTCCTCAAGTTCCTCAACGTATGCAGAGCTTGCCTCAACAATTCATACCAATAAATACGGCGCATATGATAAGCGAAATAAATCCAAATACAGTATCACCAATTTATGCACATGTGGTWAAAAGAAATAGCTTACTATCAAACAATTCGGAAATTTACGACAGTCCTCAAAAAATTAACTTGATGCGACAGGATCTGGAAACTCCTGCAATATATGTAGAGCATGGAAATTTGCCTACTCCGCAATATGTACTTGTTGATGGTGATAAAATGGTACCTGCGAAACAAGTATTCAGCTATTATCCCGGACAGAATGATATTTACGCTCAACCACAATACGTCCGCCCGTACAATTTGCAACCTGTTCCGGGCGCTTATGGTTACATAAGTGTTCGGGAACCTCCTTCTAATCAGCAATTACAGCATAGGCTGTATAATGGACGATGTACTCCATTGATACTTGATCAGTCAAGTCAACAGGCGAGTCAAATATATTGGACGCCGCGTAATCAGCGGTTACAACAGCATTCTGGACTACAGCCAGTGAACATTAGTAGTCCCTGTTATATGCTCAAGCAACTACATTCACCGTCCTCAAACAGAATTGAGCTCCCGAATAGAACTAATATAAAAACAATTCCGAACACTGCTGAACTCCAAATTCAACATGCAGCAACAATTGAAAGAAGAACACCCAACAATCGGCAGACCCAAGCCAAACCATCATCTAAACAATTAGAAGATTTAAACAACCAACATTCCTACGATTGGGAAAGTGGCTCCGAAGCTGGCGAAGTTCGACGTATTTTTGAGAATACGGGAAACAACGGTGAGTTCAGAGGAAGTCATTTAATAAGAAATCTCARAAATAAGTTATCTCGACTATTTTCATAAAATAATATCTGCAAGTATAATAAACAACCAAAAGTAATATACGTAAAAACTTCAAATATTCATCAATACATACTTTTACATTTAGTGATAGCTAATTAACGAAAACTTCGTCAAAAGAAGATTACCGAAAATATACAAAATATAGTGTAATTACCGAAGTATTTAGTTAATTTTGTAACAGTATTTATTCACCTTAGTCTTTGAAGAAATGTGCCTGAAAATTACAGAAATGACTTTGCTTCGCAAAAACTTTAGGAGTAGTAAATCGAACAAATAACCAGCCTAACTCAAATTAATTAGAACTAATTGCAAACAGTATAAAAAGGTTGGATACCTTTTCGCTTGTATTAAACTCATCTATATACATACATAAGTATATAAGTATGTACGTAGACATATGTATATTGCGGGCTTTTCTAGGAAATATTAGACAACAATAACTTAAGACTAACTACATACTTGTAGTTTAGGGCCAGATGAGTTTATGAGATGTAAAATTTAAATTTTGGTGGATGGCAAATAAATTATTGTCTTAAAGTCAGTTAAAAAACAATCGTTCATTCATATTCAAAGTCAGTGATTGGTCCAACTCTTGAATTTGTATTATGTCAAATTACTCACTACGCTAAATGTAAATATACATACATACATTAGTGCTTTTAAAACGTCTATCAATGTAAATTATAATTTTTTAAGATTCAATATGCCTGTATGTATCAACATCAGTATTTATACAAATAAAATCGATGTGATTATTCTAAAAATAACTTCATAAAAAGTATACCTAACAAGGGCTGTAAAGATGACGAYTTCGGTAACACTTCAAATTCTATTTCATTCACTTTGTTCAAAATACATTAAGTTGCGACATGTCAAACGAATTATGAAAAGTTTTAAATATATACTACATACCTAGGTTCTTCTTCTTCATTGGCGTAGACACCGCTTCTTCGTGCTYCTTCTCGCTACGTGCCAATTGAATATTCCAAGCGAAGCCTGGTCCTTTTCCACCTGGTCCTTCCAACGGAGGTCTTCCTCATCCTCTGCTTCCCCCGGTGGGTACTTCATACATATATCTCATACAGCTCATCGTTCCATCGAATGCGATATTCGYCGTGGCCAACTCGCAAAGGACCATAAATCTTTCGCAGAAMTTTTCTCTCGAAAACTYGCATTGTCTACTCATCAATTGTTGTCAYCGTCCAAGCCTCTGCACCATATAGCAGGACGGGAATGATGACTGACTTATAGAGTTTGGTTTTTGTTCGTCGAGAGAGGACTTTGCTTCTCAATTGCCTAATCAGTCCGAAGTAGCGCCTGTTGGAAGGAGTTATCCTGTGTTGGGTTTCCAGGCTGACATTGTTGGTGGTGTTTACATTGGTTCCAAGATAGAAGARATTATCTACGACTTCAAAGTTATGGCTGTCAACAGTGACGTCAGAGCCAAGTCRCGAGTGCGACGACTGTTTGTTTSATGACAGATATTTCGTCTTGTTCTCGCTCACTGCCAGACCCATTAGCTTTGCTTCCGTGTCCAGTCTGGGGAAAGCAGAACTAACGGCGCRGGTGTTGAGATCGATGGTATCAATATCATCGATTAAGTTATTTAACTCGAACTATTTTCTCCAGCAGCAGGTTAAAGAAGTCGAATGATAGGGAGTCGCCTTGTCTGAAACCTCGTTTAGTATCGAACGGCTTGGAGAGGTCCTTCCCGATCCTGACGGAGCTTTTGRTGTTGCTCAGCGTCAGTTTACGCAGTCGTATTAGTTTCGCCGGGATACCGAATTCAGACAGCGAAATCGACGAAGTGGTGGTGTGTGTCGGCGCCAGGATTGGGCGCATGATGAATATCTGGTCGGTTGTTGATTTGCCAGGTCTRACGCCACACTGATAAGGTTCAATTAGTTTGTTGACGGTGGGCTTTRATCTTTCACACAATRCGCTCTATAGAACCTTATACGCGATGTTGAGGAGGCTTATYCCACGGTAGTTGGCGCAGATTGTGGGGTCTCCCTTTTTGTGGATTGGGCAGAGYACACTTAAATTGCAATCGTTGGGCATGCTTTCGTCCGACCATATTTTACAAAGAAGCTGGTGCATGCTTTTTTATCAGGTCTTCGCCGCCGTGTTTGAAAAGCTCAACCGGCAATCCATAACGTTGCGAGTAGGCAATCTGTTTTCTCTCTGCTGCGACATGGCAMTCCTCGTGTTACCAGCTGTTCTTTTGCATTTTCCGAAAACCAATGTGGTTGCAGCTGTACGTATGAAGCTTGAAATGCCGTCCCATAGTTCCCTAATACCGAGTTGTTGAYGAGTGCTCYCAGAAATCAGGAGTCGAGTAGAAAATGGAGCGCACGCACATCTAAAATACTGGAGACGTGTCTTCCGTCTATCACAACATGATCGATCTGGTTGATGATTTTTYGATCCGGAGAYASCYRGSTGKCTTGATAAATTTTTTTATGCTGGAATCTAGAACTACAGATAACCATATTTCGGGCCCGGGCGAAGTCAATCAACCTCGATCCATTTKKGGATGTTTCGTCGTGGAGGATGAATTTACCGACCGTATTACCAAATATACCTTCTTTGCTCACCCTAGCGTTAAAGTCGCCAAGCACGATTTTCATATCGTGGCGAGGGCAGCTCTCAAAGGTGCGACCAAGCGCTCATAGAAGGCAACTTTAGTCACATCGTCCTTCTCTTCCGACGGGCGTGGGCGCATATCTGACATTCCAGGTGCATGCCCTCAAATCATAATCTTTAATTCGTTTGCCATGGTCGTCATCAGAAGGGGGGTCACTCTTCCGAGGTTTGTTGTTTCTTTTCATTGGGTGCGTTTTTTACGTGGCGGGTCCCAAACCAGCGCACAACTCTGCGGAGGAGATATTYCGCCTTCTCACTTTACCTCGCCTTCAAACGGATGTTCTTAAGCTACCCAGAGGATACTTGGTCAAAGCCCGGAAGTCGTGAGCTGCTTGAGCCATGTGTAAAAGAATCGTTTCTGGGCCATTCCCAAGTGAATGGCGATCAAAGAACTTTAATCACACATGACTCCATCCTCTATAGGTTGCCTTTTACATTTCGGGGCTTGACAGCTTTTTCGTAAATTGTGATAATTTATGTACATACATACTCAGAACGTTATAATACACGCCCGCTATTTGCATTGTTTACAGTAAGTTGAAATATACAAAGTGAACATTTTACAACTTCCATCAGGAATTAACTTAGCGACAGTTCATCGATGTGCGTAATTCAATTATTAGCGATGAAACTCCATCAAGGACTTGTGTTCATCGCTGTTAAGGAAAATTTAATGGAGGTCATAGATCACTCCAGGACGGATTTCTTGAATTCTATCCAAAATCAGTTGTTCATCCGCAAACTATGTGGCAAACTAACATTGCCAGTTCGTCTTGTGACCTACCATGAAATAGATACAACTATAAACATTAGGAAASCAACATATGTATGTATGTACATTCAATATTGCGTGGACATTTGACATATTTGTCCACTTTGAAGCCCACACAATTGGAAATAAGAAATGTACAAACAAAAAAAAATTATAGCGGTGCTTCGAAACACGTCTATGAAATCGTGACAGATGATGAAACGTACGTAATTAAGCGTTTGCTTCCTCAAGTAAAGAGCAATCGACTGTATGGGATGAGCCGAATTCAACAAAAGTTGCTCGCAAAACTTTCCAAACGGCAACCATTTGCTTTTGGAACAACCAGACAAAGGAGAACAGGAGATTCTGAGTGCAACTGAATTATTTCTTTGCCAGTGTACATCAATGAGTCATCGACCGTATAGTCTTGACATAGCACCGAATGACTTTTTTTTATTACCGTACATAAAAGATAAACAAATTCTACGTTTTTCGATGCATGAAGAGGCCTTTCCTTGATACCTTTAAAAGGCAGGTTTTTGAGATACCTCAAAAGTACTTCGAAACTTGGTGAATATTTGGTATAACAGCAAAGCGATTTTCCATTATTAAAATTTTGTTCTGTTCTTTAATCGCGACAACCAACTTAATAGCTTAAATTTTTTTAATCTTATGCCATGTTCAGACCGTAAATTTAAAAGATTAGATTACAATTAAGCATTTCATAACCAAACAGTGTTCTTACTCCCGTTGRAAAAATTCAAAAACAGCTGTTTTTGGSATTCAAGAATTCACATCATGTGTGGAATACAATGTTCGCGACAGACTGCGAACGAYATCTGTCAAATATTAAAATACACACGTTCTTATGGACGGACCTATTTTGACAGCTGCACGACTACACGACGGCAGGCCGACAGTTGTCGTTCTCGCTAACTTCAATTTTATCCTGTATTTGCCAACGACAGTAGGACGACAGTAGAATGGAAGATAGAGAGATGAGGTAGAGTGGTGATGCCACTAATATGTAAAATGTAATATTACTCAAAGCTCTAACAAACCTGACCTTATTTTACAAATAAAAGCATAAAATAGCTCTGTTACATCATTTATAATAACAATTGATAGTTTAAAACAAATAAATTTACCTATTTACTTATATTTTGCYTAAAAATTTCRCTTTGAACAAAATATTAAAATTGCAAAATGAACAACTGCGTTGTTTTGTGTACATGCCGACCATTGTTATGTTGCTGCCCTCTCACAAACGTTCATGTAGTAGGATTCACAACGCCGTTTTCAGTTCACTGTCGTGCTGCTGCAGTCTGTCGCGAGCATTGTGTTCYGCGYATCAATCAATATTTATGAAAATAAAACATTGTCATATAGTATTTTTTAATAAAAGCCGTATTCTTTGAAATATTTTCCACATTGTGGAAATAATGGACCCATTTTTTCATTTGCGAAGTCGATTTACAGGTGAAATTAGCTTCATTGCTGTAAAAAAAATTTGTTTGTTTATATTTTTTCCCTTTGTAGTGTCTAAATCAGCTGTGATAATGTAATAGATTTCCAATGCTGCCAAATAAATGGCGCAAAATCAGAGTCGCACAGAGAGATTTAGCGTGGATCAGTTTCAAATCACTCCGATGAAGTGATTTTGAACTGTCATTTTWATWTGGCGAAATCTTGAAGATTATAAGATTAGTGGTATGAACCACTCAGCAGCCGAAATCGTGTGATTAAGTGTCGGTCTGAACACGGTATTAACTTTAAAATAAATCCATTAGCTTATGAGTTGAAAACTAGGTTAGTAATTCCTAAGAATTGTTATTTCGGCGATCTAATACTATTTGGATCGGTAAGTTGATACACTTTTAGTGGTTATTATTAATATACATATGTTCAAATTAATTTACTTATTGCAACTAWAGCACACTTTGAATAAAGTAATTTTCTTTCTTTTTCATTCTCCTCATAGCTATTGTTCGAAAGTTTGTACATGCTTTCTAGAATCATTTTCCCAAACACAAATCCACATAAATTGCCAATGGCAAGAGCAATAAATGTAACGGTAGGTTGGCAACATTTATTTTCTCTCGAGATAGCCCATAACGTAATCTCTCTCTGCGATCCTATCACTTTTTTTTATTAGGTGGCAACTTCAAGCGAAGCCAAACAGCTGTTCACAAAATTGTTACAAATTATAATTTGTTTAGGGCTCGATTCAAAGATTTCGCCGCAATTGACAAGAATATCAAGGTAATATCAAATGAATTCTCGTAAAACACTGTGGCAACTTCTTAGTTAAATATTTTGACGCATTTATCTTTATTACTATTTGTTTGCCTGTTGTAAAAGTTTTATGCTGTGTAAAAGTAGTGCGCAAAATATCATTATTATGAGGAAGAATTTCTTCTTGCCTTCAAAATTAGTATCCTAGGAAATCAATCTAAATGATTACATTGTTAATATGGACAATTTTTAATTCTATAAAAAGTGTAAAGTCAATATTTTGAAAATATTTGGAGGTAAAGTTATTAATGCCAATATTTAGTTCTGTCTAATGAACAAAGTGTGAATACTTTAGAAAGTACATAGAATAAATGGAAAATACTCATTCTGGAAGTACATATTTTAGCGTACGTATTACAATAGTAACAGATTTTTATATGCAAAAAAAAGTCTTAGATTTTTAGATGGCAGTATTGGTATGTACTAGGAATTGAGTTCAAATACGTCCTTTATTCCACTTATAAGTAGATGCACTGAGTACAAAAGTGATTGAATAACATAATGCCAAATTTGATTATTATTAAATTGAGGTTTTTCGCTTTTTTTATCTCTTAAACTCTTGGCCGCAAACAGAAACTACGGCAAACAACATTTCTTTATATCTAGTCATACTAGCTTTATATATATGCAGTCCTTAAATGAACCTTACTAAGTTATTAATCATAAAACGATGTTTTATAATATCGGTTGAAATGAAAACCCAAGCAAACCCTTTTAATCTATTATGAAAAGGAACTTAATTATATTTGTATATGATTGAGCTATTCGGAGAGGCGTTGTTTCTTCTTTAAGTTTCTCATATTTGATAACATATTATTTAATTACTCTGTGCCAAATAAAACATACATTAGAATCTGCAAGTATTAAAGTATTGATTGGATTAAATTAAGACATTTCTTTGCAAAATTTTTTAAAAATTCAGATTTCGTTGTCAACAGTTTTGTAGTTTTATATACATTGGTTTTATTTAAACAGTATAAAATATTCCAGTAGTTGTTAAAGGAAGTAATTAAAATCATATCGGTATGTATTCAGCGCTTTACTTTTCTATAACACCTTAATCATTTTTGGTATTGAGTGTATTTCTTTTATCATAATAAGTCGCGTTCAAGTAATTCATAAATAAAATAAATACCCAGTATCTATTCCCTTGAAAATTGTTTCAATGCATATGGATGTATGCAGATATGGACACGTTCCCTGCAAAAATGAATTCGAAAATAGCACTCTCACTTGTACACATTGTTATTTACTGCAATTTACTATTTATATGAGTTTCATTTGTCTGCATACGCAACTGTGTTGAACATTTCTCACAGTTTTTCCTGCACAAAGAGACAAAGAAGAATTTTGTCGCATTTTATTTCATATTGTAGCAAATTTTTCTATGAATAGTTTTATGTTTAGTTATTATAGGGATAAGATATTGGTAGAAATCAGTATCTCTATTGGAAACTTCCAAATAAATTTATGTCTTTATATGTCAAATAAAATAATCAAAATTTCCGTTTATAAATAACATTTAAATTTATTTATATTTTTCTAGATTAAAAACATAAAAACTTAAAAAGAGACACGATGGACCATTCAAAAAAGGCCTCGTTAAATTCTTCCACTGATGATGAATCAATAACAACTAGTACTGAGTCCGATTCAGTAGAGACTTGGACATTAGTTAATGACAAAAATAAAAGGAAAGAAAGAAATTCTTCGTCTGAAATTCTTGCAGATACAAATAATAAAATTGATATACTTACAAACTTTAATGATTCTCCAACGCCTGAAAACAAGGAAATCCAAAGAAATAATGAGTTCGTATTTATAAATTTTCGAAAATTATTATATTTTTGTTTTAAATAACATTTAATTACAGCTATCAAGCTGATGACGACTCGAATGTTGATGACATTTCCGAAGGTATCTCAATCATCAGTGAAAGCGAGAGCGCTGGGAGAGCTTCACCACTTGCAATTGAAGCTAACTTAACCAGCGTAAATTTAAATGACTATCAGGAAAATATTTCCCYTAACTCAAGGCTTCGGTTGCCTATACATATTCCACAATCGTCTTATTTACTATCCCCCACTGAGAACAACGAAGATAAAAATTCGCTAAGACAGCGACGTAAACGTCATTCAAGTTCATGTGAAATTCAAGAACGAAAAGAATTTAATCCAAATGTCATCAGTAGCCTTGTAGAAAGATCGCTTCATCCACTTGTGCKGCATAGTTTAAAAGGCGCATTCTTCATTTGTGTTTGCCTTGCAATATTGTCTTTTATAGGAAAATTATACAATCCTGATTGGCAACYATGGATTSTTAGTAAAAATTTGTCTGTATTGGAAGAAAGATTGACAAACTTGGAGTTAAAAAATAATTTAATGCGAGCGGAAATTGACATTTTATCTAAGCAAGTTAATTATTTGAGTTCGTTGTGGGAAAAAGGGAAAAATATAAGAAATGATTTCGAAAATGTACAGAAATCTCAGCACCGACACTACAAACAAGATGACGAATTGCCATTGAAACAAAAGAGTAAAACTTTTAACGCATGGTCGGGGAATGGAGATAATCTCGATCCCGTACAGATAACGAAAAACGATCTAAAAAAAACATATAAATGTACTGATGGAAATTTTAGAGAAGTTGCTGGAATGTGTATAGAAAGAACGGAGTCGAATATTAAAAATATGGACGATATTTTCAAAAAGGTCGACGATGTTATGGTAGAGCAATTTCTTGAAAGTATAGAATTATTAAAAAAAGACTCAAGAACAGATGAAACTATTAAACTCGATGAACCAAGTTCTAAGGTTAACCCAAATGAAAATTATATGTATAAACAAGGTCGCAACTCAAATAAAAGAGATCAGTACACTACTGAAAATAAATACGAAACAAAAAAACATTGGAAGCAGCGCCGACGTTTATATAGTGAAGAAGATAAAAATATCGATGATTACGGGGAAGGGTCCGGACGGAAGAAACTTAATTCGAAAGAAAAATTTGGCAAGCGCTTAAAAGAACATTCTGAAGAACATACTATGTCCAAAGGCCGTTTTTATAAGGATCGMAATTTTGATGAGAATTCGGCTGAGCGAACGCCTACAAGCGGCGAATGGCATGGAAAATTAATGAAACAGCGAGAAGCCGCAAGGAATGAAAATGAAATTCGTCAACGCAGAAAGAACTGGTACATTGAACGCGGTAATGAACGGGAGAAAATGCGCCACAGCTAATGGGTTAAGCCATTTAGAATAATATCCATTTGATTTTCTATTGATTCTAATCTATTGTCTATTTCCTATTTAGAGCATTGAAGGAATCTCAAAGGCTCTTACTATAATTTTGTGATAAATTGTATTACGTTAATTTTATCTTGTAGTAATGTACCGCCACACCTATATACGATATATTGTTTTTACCCTAAGCATGATTAATAAAAYATATATAAAGAATAAAGGGAACATTTCCGCGTTTCGTTCGTGTGTTTCACATAAAAATGTTTATATATGTACATAGTATATCCAAAAATGTGTTGTAACTTTAATGTAATTATTTAAAAAATCCTGTATAAAAATAAAATATTTATTCGTAAAAACGTTGTTGTATTTATTTTCTCTTTTATGAAACTTAAATTAGAATATTCTATGAAGGTTGAATCTGTATAAGCAACATTGAAATTTTTGAATTTCGAAAGGGATGCCAATTAGAATTATGATGAATATCAGTCCACTGACCATTCATTTACATATTTTTATACTATAATGAAAAAAAAATTTACATAGATATTATATTTCTCATTGGTTTTGGTTTATTCCAATAACTATTTAGTATAGCTCGACGACATTTGATTTACACACTTTATGATCAACAATCAGCTCAGGCTCAGAGTCATGTGTATGTCGGTGTGACATCAATGATGTACGTCTCTTGAAACGTTTATTGCAGATCTCACATTGAAAAGGTCTTTCCCCACTGTGTACTAAGGAATGCCTCTTCATCTGCTCGGCCGTTGGGAAACCTCGTTTGCAATGGGGGCATTCATACGGTCTCTCTCCAGAGTGGCAACGTTTATGAGCAATCAAGTTGCTAGAATACCGAAATTCACGACCACAGACATCACACGTATGCGGTTTTTCACCTGTATGTACAAGCATGTGCTTCTTATATCCTGACTTTTGGGTCATGGACTTYCCGCAAATATCACACTGGAAAGGTCTCTCGCCGGTATGCGATAACATGTGGGTTCTTAAAGAGGATGACTGACGATATGCTTTACCACATAGCTCACATGTATTCGGGTTATTTGGATCATGGATAATTATATGTCCTTCATAGGCATTACGAGTTTTAAAACCTTCGCCACAAAGACTACATAAATAAGGTGTAGCATCGGAATGCAGTTGCATRTGGTACTTAAAAGAATTTTGATTACTCAGTTGTTTTCCACACACCTAAAATATATATGAAATAAACTATTGGATASCGACTTCGTAAAGTATGACATTATTTCTTTCTTACCTTGCATTGCAAATCAGGGTTCGGCGGTTTAGGTTGATTGCTTTTTTTGCGGATTTTGGTTGGCGGTTTAATTTTCTGTTCTAAACTAATATCCCATTCYCCGTCCGCATCGACAGATTTAATTTCTCTTTTAAAATGGTTATGTATTTGGTGACCTTCCGCAATTTCCAACAAAGAACAGTCACTTTGAGACATTTCATCTAATTTCACTTCGTATATCTCTTCATATTCCTTGTTTCTACCGTCTTCTTCAGTATCCGACTGGTATACTTCTTCTGACTCTGCTACTTCATGAACGACCACTTCATCTTCCTCACAATTTTGCTCATTATGCTCTATATCACATTGCATTTGTTCCATGGATATTGCTGCATCACATCCATCTACAACGCTGTCTAATACCGTTAAAGACACATACTCCATACTTTCTACAGATCTTTTGAATTGAGCTGCTGTCGCCAAATCATGCAGTTGATCAGATTCATCCAAATCGGTTCCCTCTTCTACTTCGAGATGGTGCTCTTCTACAACTGACTCCGCTGATTCTGTGTCAAGATCTTCAATAACACTGTCACCAGCTCCTGCATCTGTCATTCCTATCCCACAGTCCAATTCTGCTAACTGTCTTCGCAATACTTCATCTGTTTCCATTACCATTTTCTTAAAAGCATATGTCTTAGCAACATTTTGGACACAACGCAAACAGATATTTGAAGGAAAACTTTCGATATCATCATTTGAAAAATCCAAATTTGTAATAAAACTCAGCATGGACGCCAAAGTTTGCACCTCACCCATACAAATACCTTGCTTGTGCAACGACTTGTATTCTACGCACTCGCTTATGCAGGCTCGACAAACCACCACTTCCTCATCATTGCTCTCAGAAACCATTCTTTATTTAACGTATTTTGTAAACTGATTTATTTGTAATAAAGAGATTATAAATTAATGTAAACAAATGAAGACAAATTCCCTCAAATAGTGTAAAATCGCTCCATCCACGCTTTGACATCTAAGGTGTGTTCAATACTCTCATCTTAACTGTGTCTCAATTCTCTTGGGTATGTTTAATTTTGTAAACATATAACGTCAAAGCTTATTAATTATTTCCGGCTATATGATAGTCTGGCAACATTGTCCGAATTGACTTATGACAGATGTCGGAAAATTCCTTTTAGCTGCATGAGATTGAAGGTTAATACAGCCGGTGGAATGAATTAGAAGAACACTTAAAGTTTAAACTTACTTAAATTTATTAATAAAACAATTAAGTGTAGGGGCAAAAWATGGTAATGGCACGAAAAGGAGTCCTTAGCGTCATACAAAAATTAGGATCCGCCACCAAATTTGGCTGGCATCGATTTGGAGAACAAAAATGTCGAGCATTAAGTAACCATCACCGAGGATTACATGTTTCCTCAGCGTTCCAAATTTTTGGACGAAAGTCGGACTGCCAACAATTTGGAAGATTMTATACAACAGAAAGTACAATTTTGTTTACCTATATCGTATTTTATTAATTTAATTGATTTATATGGTACGGTTTAGAAAAGGCATCGAGTCCAGAAATTTTGTCAAAGTTGTTCCCCCAAACTGCAGCCAATGTTGATGAAGAGACTGAACGTGAAAGAAAACGCAAAGAAGAGGAAGAGGCAACGGAAAATGAAAAGGCTTGGAAACGTATGAAAATTGGGTATGTGCTATTTTGCCTTGCATAATATAACGCATGACATTTACAAGTGTAAGTGACTGTAAAAATATCTGTTTTATAAAACCATTCATTTTATAGGTTTGCAGTATTTGGAGGTAGTGGCATTGCACTAGCCATATGGGCTGTATATGAGTTCGGAAAACCTGAGGTAGATGCCGAAGGACAAGTAATCGAAGATGAATTTAGTAAAAGCCCAGTAATTCAACAGTATATACAGCGGATGTGGAAATCTATGAATTATTACCAAAAAATGATTCAGGAGCCATCACGCGATAAGCTTTTACCAGATCCTTTAAAACACCCATACATACAGCCGCCTTACACATTAGTACTAGAAATGAAAGATGTTCTTGTACATCCTGATTGGACATACCAAACTGGGTGGCGGTTTAAAAAACGGCCCGGTGTTGATCATTTCTTACAAGAATGTGCAAAAAATTTCGAAATTGTCGTATTTACTGCTGAACAAGGAATGACGGTATTTCCGATTTTAGATGCTCTGGACCCAAATGGCTATATCATGTATCGCTTGGTACGCGATGCAACTCATTTTGTGGATGGACACCACGTTAAAAATTTAGACAATTTAAACCGAGATCTAAGGAAGGTAACTTAAAAAATGTACATAAAATTACAAATAATCTTTGTATTGTTATCGATAGAGAGATAGATATCATACTGATTGGTATATGTATTTTTTAGGTCATAGTCGTGGATTGGGATCAAAACGCAACTAAATTACACCCTGATAATACTTTTAACATTGCCAGATGGCTAGGTAATGATGACGACTCGCAACTACTGGATTTGATATCATTTTTAAAAAGTATGTAAAATTAATGATATCACGTCTTTATTCATTCTAACAATGGCATGTGATTTTTAGCTCTGGCCTCTGCTGAAGTTGAGGACGTTCGCGATGTGTTGCATTACTATCGTCAGTTCGATGATCCCATAGCTCAATTCAGAGAGAACCAACGCCTTTTACTAGAGCAAATGCAAGAGAAAGAACGAGAGGAGCAAACCAAATCGAAACCAATTGTGAAAAAATGGACTCCAAGCTTTCTAGGGAGGACATCTTAAGCGGAAACGAGTGATAAATTCTTATAGTTATCACTGTTTTGCATAGCTTTTATTCATTAAAATGAAAAGTTTTCCTTTTACTTTAGACTGCCATAAGGCATATACATACCGATACGGCAAAAAATGTATACTTCTAAGTTTTTTTCTTTCCCTTTATTTACTTTAACAAAATCTATTATCTTTCAATATATGAAAATAATCGATACGACAGAGAACTTATACTTCTCTGATTTCTTTTTTTTTTTCTCTATTTGGTTCAAAAAAATCTATTATCTTTCGTTAATTTTCATATTTTGAATATATCGAAGGATAATGGATTTTATTGCGCTATATAAATAAAGAAAAGAAAAAATCGGAGAAGCATATATTTTCTACCGAATCGGTATGTATAATCATAATAATCATTGTTATAATTAAGTAGATAAGACAATTATGTCTACACTCTTATTTTAATTATTAGTCGACACCCTTTTTGTATACTTAAAYTTGTCAATAAATAAATTATATGAATTAATTATTACCAAATATTTTTTTGTACAAATCAGCTTTCAGAACTGCTACCATTTTATTATATAATACAATATTATTTTTGAAGGAACGGCACGCAATCCGTAAAAATGTACATCACGAATGTAGAAGCTCGATAAACAAGTTGCTACAGCTTAATCATTACTCTATTAAAAACTTTAAAATAAATTTGACGATTAAATCGATCGAAGTAAGAAACTTGTTTTCACTTTCCGTTCTATTTGACAGTGAGACTGGAGATGAATGTCCTTTATCGCGATATGAACTTCGTACAATATATAATATTACATATTGATGAGCAAATACACATACATGAGGATAGGACTTTATCATAATCCCTACAGCAATTGAACTAAACACAAATTCTATAATACACATACATATTTRATAAATCTTGGAATTTACTAAAATTTATCAGTGAAACATTTTAAAGCGTAATGGAAACACATTTTCAACTTCAACTTTAAGCGTACTTTATGTACATATTTCAGACATGAAAGCATAATTTAATAAATCATTAACCAAAGATAATGCATAGTAATAACCATACGTTTTGATGGGTGAGTTAAGTGAATATTTTAGTATAAACTTTATATTTTTTCTAATTGTACGTTTTGTTTACTGACATTCAAATATGATTATAGGATATTATATCAATATAAATTTTTTTTGTTGTTTTAAATTTATTAGGCTCTTTGAAGATATTTGGAGGACGGTTTACATTTGGCGACCTCATTCACTTTTATCAATTATCTCCATYCCATTAGTAGTTTTATAGTTTCCAAATTTCGTTGTACTTTGCAACATCACCAAATTGTTTACTTTAAGTCTCTTATTCAGACCGGTGATAAATATACAAATTTCTAAAGCAAACGCTTTGCCAGGTGTTCCAGAGCTCTATATATATGTGAGTCTTAAAGAATCTATAGACGTACTATTGAGAATTGATCAATATTATTGTTACATCAGTTTTCCAATACTTTTCAGTAGTTGTTTAAAGATGTGTTTGCATATCGTAGAGTAATTATTATTCGAAACATTCTTATTTATAGACCATTCACTATGCAAAAGCCCCGAAAAAACTATGTAAATGATTCGTTTTTAAGGATTTATTGTTTAAAATTATTTATACATCTAGCCCAATTCTATTTATTTCCTTATGATCTTGACATATTTTACTAATATTTAATTTAAATGTTAATTATTTATTATGATTCTGCAAAACTAAAATTTATATTTACTTTTTATCGGGGTATATTAAAGATTTAACTTCTCTAAGATGAAACGAATGAAATAACAAAAATTTAATCAAGTAAATACGAGCTATGTTCTTAAGAAAGTTTCGGCATCATTTTCTATTTCGATACTCTTTTTAATTATTATGTCAGCTACATCATTATTTTTTCTACAAAACGCCTTAGCCATTTCGAGAACCTAAGAACCGAATACGAAGATTTCGATTGAGAATTTATTTCCTAAGAGCTTCGAGCAGAATACTTCTTAATCTGAATCTTCGCCACGATCATCGAACCCCGTTAAATCTACAGATTTCAGCATGCCCCTTGAAACTGCGTATTCAATCAGGGCCAGATGGCAAAATACATATTGATCGGGCATTTGTATGGAGTAGGCACGCTGTGAACGAATTTTTTCCACAGTCCCACGAATGTCAGCCGTTCCCACATCTTCTAAACGCGATATGCATATATCCAATGTTATAAAAGTGCCTGTGGAATTTAATAGTAAAGAAATTATTAATAAACCAATTTAATGTAATTAAATGTTGTGATTTGTTTTCACCTGTTCGACCAATGCCCGCACTACAGTGTACAACGATAGGCGGTCCCCGCGGATGTCCAGCCCAGGTATCGCCCAATGCTTTTACCATAGATGCTTGTTTTTCTCGCACTTTCTGAAGAAAATTTAACATGGCCATCGCAGAGCTCGGCACACCATAATCGGGCCAACTTGTGAATTGCCAATGTGAAACGTTTCTAATTTCGTCAGTCTAAAATAGAAGATACCTTTTAAGTCAAACCAATTATGCGATGCATTTTTACCTAATTTTTTGCCGGAAAAATCAGTAAACGGAAGGTTTGAAAATGTTTTTAAGAAAAAATATTGTAATTAGCAATATGTAGWAAGAGTTTACCTTAAGATTTTTCAATTCTAATGATGCTACTGTATAATCTTCATTTATTTCTATACTAAGTGTTCGCACGTGGAAGTTTCCGAATTCTAAGGAACTATTCTCAGTCGGTTCCCAGTATTGGCCACATTTGACTCGACCACGCTCCTTGACCCGTGTTGTCATTACAACAACCAAACAATGTTGTTCCCATATCATACGCCAAAAATCTTGTGATGTTTTCGGTAATGGACCTAAAATCAGATTTAAGAAAATGCCTATTATTATTATTGTAATATCATATTTAAATTTGCATTGACCTTAGCACATATCATTTATGAACAAGTAAGGAAGGACTAAGTTCGGATGTAACCAAACATTTTATGCTCTGGCAACATGCAGGAATCAAAGTTCGGGAAATTCCTTCAGGAAAATATGGTAGTTGGGGGTAATATTAATTATTTTTGGAAATAACACATTCTATTAACTCGTCACATACTAATAAATGTTCCTGGGTTTCATGAAGGTACCTCATACATAATCACCAATCAATCATATGGTGTCAGACAAAACTTCGAAAATTGTGATTTTAGTATATACAGGGRATAGGTAAAGTTTTCGGCCAATTTTATCTATTTTAAGCCCAAATAAACTGTTATGAGTTAAACACGCTCTCTCATTTTCATTTAGCTAACTCACATATTGGCCGATATGTACGGCCCCAGACCAGACCCCCATTGACCGGTATTTTCGGTGTGATTTTACAGAAAAGAGGGCGGTGCCACGCGCAACGTCCAATTTTTACCCAGGCTCCCATAAAGCGTCTCATACCATCTTGGATGTAAAATTCTATATCTCTGTTGTATTCAGTTATTGATTTATCGAGCTTTTAGTTTTTACAGTACCGTTATATGTCGAGTGGACGGGGTTATCTTACGAATACAACAATTTCTACAGTGTTTTTAAGGGTGCTGGAAAGCTTTATCTTGAATGAATTTAATTTTGGCTTTAGTAGCCTGACAATTTGTACGTTTTCCGTTAGTTGCGTTTTGTAGGCGTGACAGTGGTCCGATTATGCCTATCAACGAATTCCATCTTACTTTTTTCCCAAGGAACATTTCATCAAGGTATCTTCAATTTTACGCAAGTTGCTGCTTGCATGGATGGACAGACACACATTCACCCGGATTTTAACTCGTCTCGTCAACCCGGTCATTTATACATACATATATATAGCCCTATATCTATCTCGCTTAGTTTTAGGTCATACATGCAACCATTAGATGAACAAAACTATTATACTCTGTACCAACATGTTGCAAAACATGATTATATGTCTCGTAAGAACACGGCTTTTAGTAATTTTATCTATTTAATCAATCGTCATTAAAATATTGACAACAACAAACTCCGTAATCTAAACCAACGGAGTACCTTGCACTGTCGTTTACCTTGTGTGGAAATATAGGCATTCTTTTGTTTGTAGCCATCCACGAAATTGGCGTTTATATAGTCCTCACCATCCTCCCTAGACAACACCACTC
Organism: Bactrocera latifrons; assembly: GCF_001853355.1. NCBI lineage: Eukaryota > Metazoa > Arthropoda > Insecta > Diptera > Tephritidae > Bactrocera > Bactrocera latifrons. The sequence goes on along the minus strand of NW_017534742.1, from coordinate 699,743 downwards.
TACTATGATCATAGCAAAGAACATCCGTGTAACGATTTTTTGTCAAGTTATTCCCCATTCTGCAAAATAATATATTGTGCATTTTTATTATTAACTCATTTTATATTTGTAGCACAAATCTACAAACCTTGCATAAACAAAWGTGCCCTCAGGCGCCCGATTACGTATTTCGGCGTATTCTTTCACTAGACCTTTTCGTCCCTGCTCTTTCACCATTTGAACAATTTGTTCAATTGTTTTTGGGTCTCCCTCTTGCCCAGCCAGGCTGTCGTCATCACTAAACCCCGACGACGCACTACTTGGCGGGTTTTCCGACCACAATTCACTTAAGGCGGATGACCCGTTAGAACTGGCGTTGCTCGTAACTGCAGATGGAACAGCTACACCATTCACCAAAACCACGGAGCCTTGAATTCCACTGGCCTCTAAGCCGTTCAGCACTGGTACACCTACTGATGTTTCCACTGAAGCCGTCGTCGTCGTCGCCGCACCCACCCCCGACTCGGTGTCAATTTGGTTGCACACAGATAATAATGCCGTACTATTACTATTACCTTGATTTAAAGCGGTTGCCGATGTAGCTATGACAGCGCGCAGACTGCTTATTGTGATATTTTCGTTGGGCTCCTCGCCGCCCAGTAAACGTCGACTGTAGTCTTTGTTCGTTAATGCGGCTGTCGTCGTATTTATGTGGCTGTTAACGTTGCTGTCGATATCCCCAACAATGGTAACTGAACTATTCACAACGTTGCTATTAGTTGTAGCGTTGATTGTGTTGCTTCGATTTAAAGCCACTTGCTCAATATTGGCGAGCAGTTCGTCTTCACGATTCGTCATCGATTTGCGGCACTGTAGCAACCATGTGGCGTGATCGATTTCCAATCCTCCGCCAAGATGCAGGGGCAATGCTTTCAGAGGCACGTGAAGGCCCAACGTTGGCACAGATACAGTAAAGACGCGTTCACGCAATTTCTCCCGTACAAATAATCGCAGAATTTTGAACGGTGCTTTAAACCACAGCGGTGCCGTTACAATTAAGACTTTTTTTAAACGAGCTGGATAGCCACCCTGCAAAAACAAAATACATGAAATAAATACTATATGTCGAAATGGATATAATCAGAGGCGATTTACAATGAATTAATCAATAAGCCCTGTTGTGATAACGCACATATTGGGAATATTTTATACATATATGRTAAATTTATAGTACAGATTCAGTCCGTGGCACCTTTATAATGAATGGCAAAAATTCAAATCGAATTATATAAGAGTTACATATGTATGTACATGTATATGCTGATTTGCATACATATCGACGTATTTTAAGAAAATACCTGCACCTGATTGTTTTCGAAACAAATGTGACAAAAAATGTTCACCATCAGATTGAGTAGTAAAATAGTGTACGTAACTGCATTTCGTACGTGTTTAAGTGCAAAATATTAATAGTAAACGTGAATGTATGGATGTACATATGTGCGACCTTGTGGCAATACAATTAGAGATTTTCCAATTAWCAAAAATTTTAATGTGGTCGAGTTAGTATTTACAAATGAGAAACGCTGAGTTTGCTTCTCATGAAAAAGGTTCGTGACATATCGGCAGATCTGTTGCAACACGGTTTTCCTATTGCAAATGCAATGTTGATTAGTAATTCTGCGAAAGTAAAAAATTATCAATGTGACATTCTGTTAATAACTTTCTTCTATCTTCTTAGAATTAAGGCCGGCCACATTGTATATTATAGTGTAGCACGGCGTACACTAAACGCAACAAGCTACATACATTTTGTTTGTTCTCTTCACGAATACATTTTCATACATACATACATACATTCGTAGCTGCGGCGCAATAAAAACCACTTGTTCCGAAAACMACAATTGATTTAGTTTTCCTTCACCGCCCACATAAGTATGTTTGTATGCTCATACACACGCAGCCATTCAACAATATTTGAAATAATCAAAAACGAATCATTTGACTTGAAGAGTAATAAAAAAAACGAATCGAATAAGAATAATTAAAGTATGACTTGAAAAGGAAAAGAGTTGAGACRGTCAAGCACATGTGCCTATAAATTATATATAAGATAATACTASAGGACCCGTCCAAGCTTCACTGTGGCTGATACATAGATAATACTACTACTACCATCTATATGATTTCTATTAGTTGGATTATAATTATTAGTTAATGAGATATAGCATTTTTGTGAAGCACCTTGTGTTAGTTGACAAAAAAAAAAATGGAGCATAAAGCATTTCTTGTGTTAATAAAGCATTGCTTTTTAGAGAAAATACTGTTAAATTTGGGGTCAGGGAAATCCAGCTTTGAAAAGATAGTTGCTAAACTGGTAACAGGTGGGTTCCTCGCAAGTTCYTAATCCAACAAAAACGACGAATAACTGATTCTGAAAAGTGTTTAGTGCTCTTTAATCGTTATAAAACATAATTATTGCGTCGGTGTGTGACAATAATATCATATAGCTCTATTACTTCCCACTGGAGTCCAATCGACAGCCATTCTAGTGGACTGSACATGATRAACCGGTTCTCAAGGGTCTTTTGGGTTGCACGTGGTATAGAACATTCTCAACGACTGTTACTGAGCCAGTTATAACCTATTTCACTGCGTATTTGGTTGCAGTTCTTTTCTACTATTCCAAATACTTAGCAATTGTATTATTTTTGAGGAAGAATCTGTTAAAAGATGTACGCATATATTCAAGTGATTCCTACAAACATGAATTTTGAACAAATGCTTATTATTTGAAATGTAATTTTTCTTTTTATTAGTTGTCAATTTTGACATAAAGAGATAAATGTATCTTATGTCTTTACCCTGGTTCTAAGCTATCTCCCCACTGATTTTCCAAATCGGTTCAGCCTTACTTGAGTTATAAATGGTGTAAATAACACAACTGTAAACATATGTATGTGCACTGTGGCACATTGAAGACTTTGTGATTCAAACTTTCTTGTACTCTACAAAATACCAACTAATTAGAATCTGGGTATTCGAACTCACGATAAACTTCGTCAATCAGTGAGCATATTTATAAAAAATTTTACTAAAATGTTAAAAAAAGCAAAGATTGATTCCGCAAGAATATACCAATTACGAAAATATTGATCAGTTTTTATATATGTATGTACATATTCATACATACAGTGGCAGACAATAGTCTATATACACCCACAGTTTTCGAGGTTCTAAATGTACAAAAACATTTTAGAAAAATGTGCTGATACAGTTTTATTCTAATCATAATAAGCTAAAATATCATTATTTAGCAAAAACAACAAACGACCATAACGAAAAACTCAAAAATTGCGCTAAAAGTGTTTCTTTCTTTACTTTTATCGTGTTTAGTATTGGTTATTATTAGAAGTGTTATTGTAGTTGTAGTTTGGACACGCTCCGAAGAGAAATATCCGTTGGCATAAAAAACTTGGTTATAAAATATAGAAAAGTATACGGCGAAACATCAAAAATTTTAAAGACAGTCGACCGACGCTATAGACCATTGCAAAAAAAACTAAAAAAATAGTGGTTCTAAGGGAAGCCAATCGGTGAAATGCTCAGTGGTCATTCCAGAAAGCTATCTTGTAGAAACGTCAACTTGAAACTCCAAGAAGTATTCAAAAGTTATTCATCCAAAATTAGCCAAACAAATATGAAATWAGCCACAAACAAAACAGTATCCATCTATTACCAAACAAATAATTTTAAACGTTAACACAGTAAAATAATCCACAAGAAGCATTTTAATTCAGAATAAAACGAAAGTTTCGTAAAAAAGGTATTTTCTATGATATTATATGAGTCGAAGCTCAACATTTTTCGTTGCGATGGGAGAAAAACAGTTTAAACAKGCTGATCTGGCTGAGCTGGCATCGAAGAATTCAGTACCGACCCTAAAGCGAGGCGGCAGCAGCGAAGTTCTTTGGAGAGTTGTTGAGGCCTCTGGAGTTGGGATTTTAGTCTATATTGAGGGTAATATGGAATATGGAATAAATTGAATCCTTAGTGGGTAATTTGGATCTCGTTTCGAGTTAAATATTATAACAAGATAAGGATTTAAAGGGTAGGATGCAAATTATTAAGGATGGTCTCCTTTATTATGGTCTCCGACAATTAACATACCACCTCAAAGCCCAGATTTGGCAATTTTTAATATGCCCAGGAAATTTTGAAGGAAAGCATTAGAAAAAAAATAAAAAAGTTTTTTTACCGCTGTTATAGTCAAACAACGCATATAGAGAGCTTGGAAGAGCATTACATGTGCAGATTTGTCAAATTTAGTAGAATCAAGGACAATGCGGCTTTAAGTGGTTATGGATGCCACTGGAGGCGCAATTAAATCCCAAAATGTTATAATACGTACAATTAGGTAAAGTTTTCACGCTAAAATATATTRTTTTTGTACGGTATATATTCCTATTTAACGCATTTTTTTACTTTTTCGTCCATAACTTTGTTGCTTCATCTCAATTATTGAATTTTTTAGCTTATTGTGATTAGAAAGAAGATAGGAATAAAAGTGTATCAACACATTTTTTCTAAAAATTTGTTGTAATTTCTAAACTACGAAAACAGGGGGAGTATGTAGACTTTTGTCCGCCACTGTACATATGTAGAGCATAGCATTTTTGTTTGTTTAGTTAACTCTATTCCTGTTTATTGCACCTCAGAAACCTTTTCAATGGTCGAATTAATACGCATGTAGCTTTCCCACCACAACTGTTTATATCGACTTTGACAAACTACCAACAATCACTTGACGCGTTACACTTTATCATTATTGAAATGTACATATTTCCACTCAGTTCTGTTTAAAATTTAATTCTTTTTTTTCATCTACGAGTTATATTTAAGAATTTTTCATGCGAATACACTTTTCTCGATGGCAAATACAGAGAAGGGGTTGAATTTGCATCAGGCAATCGCCAAAACTATTCCACTTTGCACAATTTAATTTTCACGATTGTATAAACACAAATACATATGTAGGTATGTATATACATATGAATTCTTCACAATAATTGTTTTGTTAATAATAAAATGTTATAAACATGTAATTCGTAGAAATTCGCACCTAATTGCAATGGCTAAATAGAAAAAACTTGAGGAGAAACAGTTGTCCAAGAAAAAGTATGCTCGTCTGTTTCGAAATTTTGCTATATTCGCCTTTACTTTAGTTCAGTCTGATTTTTTCAGCCCATTCTCTTGTATTGGACAACGGCAACCCCAAAAATTGGCATATTCCTCTCAATATCGACAACAAAATGCGCCAGCGCCTAAAAGAGACTCGTACATTCGTACAATTTGCTTACGATATTTGAGGGTTAGAGCGTTGTTGCAGTTCGGGGGTTGATAGGTCATTTAGCTTTCCTCTTTTCGCATTTTCGAACTCCTCTCGATACAGATACAGTTGCCTCCGTTGCAACGATTGAAATATTGCCTTGTCGCAAAGCCATACGACAAATTGGTCTACTCAGTTTTCGCTTTTTCATGCAAAATGAAAGTGAGCAGATATATGCATTCGGTCAGTTGATTACCAGGATAATTCACTTCAACATTTACTTGTGTCCGCTTTTCACATAGCGAAAACAAAATAATTGTGGGAACAGAGCGAAAGTATATTATTATGAAAAAAGCTATTTACCTTTCTATGTAACTACATATGTACATGTACTATTATATTCAGTAGATTTATATAAACTGATGTCTGTGTGTACATGTATGTATGTGTACGCATTGTCATTGTATTTTAATAGAGAATCTTAAGCAAATGTGAAGTTCCTTACTTCCGGTTACTTCTTTAAAGCTTTTAACTTGCTTATGAAAATACCTTTTCTCCGTGCTTGGCTAACTGTTGTTACCATTCTTGTGGGTATGCATATATGTGTCTGGAACTGATTGCTGTATGACCACTTTTGTTTATATGTACCGTCAACAAAAAAGCGTCATATCCGCCTATTTTCTACTTTGTTTATTACCGAATGCTGAAAGTCTTTATTAGAAGACTTACCAACCAATGCAGGGAATTGAATCGTATGAAATTGGTCTGAAAATGCGAACTTACTACGCACGTACGTATGTAGCTAATTTTTTCACGTAGCCCAATAACTTTTTAGCTCCTCAGTAATTATTTTTGCTAACTTGGGTGATTCAGAATTGTTTATATATTTCAATGCGCTTACTGCCGAAATTGTTTTAGTTTTCTCCAAAAATATAACTTGTATACCACAAAAATTTCATTTATGTATGAACTGTAATTTAACTACACCAAGGAACGCACAGACAATTTTAAAACCGACAAAGTAGGATTTAAGATGAAAGTTAAAAATCCAATTGCACAAACGACATTTTCTACGCCTTAACAAATGACAACACGAAAGAAATTTTCTACACGTAAATACATATGTACATAAATACATACAAGTCTGTCGGAACATGTGTATATTCTTTTTTTTCAATATTTCAAATATTTTTTTTTTTACTTTTTCATTGACAGCTGCTTTCTCAGTGCAGTGCATATAATTTTAAAACAAGTGTGTACTTTCACCAAAACACACCAGAAAATTTAGTTATTTATTTATTTGTATATGAAGAGTTGCTTTGCACTCGTGTAATATGTATGTTATTACTAAGCCAAGCTAAGCGAACGACTAGAACAAGTACACTAAATAGCGAATTACTTAATAAAATAAGAGATAGCCCGAAAGTATCAAGTATGCGTGTACGTACATGTGTACGTATAATATAACTATAACTTTGGCGGTAGAAGCAACAAATGAAAAGTGAGTTTAATATGACGCACGCGCACACGTAATCTCGCATTAACGTTGTTGTTATTATCATTGAAATCTCCCTACACACTCGAATGTTTTTATTTGTATTAGGTATTTAAATATATGTATGTATATACATACATACGTGGATATTTATGTATGCATACATAATATATAAATTTATACACGCGAGGGCAGTCCCAGAAGTATTAGAATCGACTTATAATGACTACTTAATTTATTTACATTAACCTAACTTGGCATACCTTACCTGGCTTAACTAAACAAAAGCGATGAGCGGCGTGTTTTTCATCGCTCAGCGTTAAATCTTCACTTAAATTTTAAAGTTGGTACAAATGGAATGCAAAACGGATTATTTTATTAATATTACTTATATCCATTCGTTCAAGCGTTAAATATCACGCGACAAGATATTTTTCAGCAAAATTACAATTTCCATAATCGCTCAGCATTGCCGCCGCCCTTATTTAAATGTGCGCCATAGAGAACCTATAGGCATGATGAATTTTTGACCGTAATTCGCAGCTGCCGCTTTTATTTAGGGACGGCAGCAAGCAAGTTAATGTCCAATTAAATTTTTATAATAGCAAATTTTTCACAACTTCGTTTCCGCTGACAAAACACATACATATCTAAGAAAAATGAAGACAAAACGAAAAAATACACCATCAAATACTTATTATACGTATGAAATCTACGTTCTTTTTGTTATATTTTGTAGTTAAAAGTAGACTGTAACATTCGTGTAAGTGCACTTGCATTATTTATAATTTTCTCTGTTTGGCGGATACTTTTTATACTGCCCTCGTATACTTGCAAATATGTATGTAATTACTCTCTCCCACCACTTAGAACTTTACCATTTAAACAGTCAACCAGAAATGAATTTAGAAAATACATACATATACCAACAACATATAGTATATGTATATGTATTTTGCATATCATTATAATTGTGATGTTAATGGTTACCTGATCATAAATATCTACATACATACATACTTATGTAAATATTTGCGATCACCAAAAAAAGCTTGTGAGTGAGTTTACTTTTACACGTTTATGGCGACAATATCTATATCTGTACCTATGTATAATAAGAGTGTAACCGGCTGTTTGGTGAGCACATCTTCGCTCACGACTCGCCAATAGCTTCCGATCTCTGGACAATCGTCAGAAATGGCCCCTTCGGTATGTTATAACAAAGTGTGCGAAAAACATTTAATGGAATTGGCATATCCAGATATTTATGTGCACATGCATTTACATCTATTGTCCATAAGCGCAATTTCATACTTTATTTGTGTCAAAGCCATATAGCTATTAGAGGTGTAAATAATGAGGGTAATTTCTCTTCTAGACCTAGTCACCGATGCCCAGAGCATACTTAAATTATGGAGGGAACACTTCTCCAGCCTGCTGAATGGCAGTGAACACACAACGTCAGGAGAAGGTGAACCCGATTCCCCAATTGATGACGATCGAGCAGACGTTCCACTACCCGACCATGAAGAAGTTCTAATAGCATTTGCCCGCCTGAAAAACAACAAAGCGGCAGGGGCGGATGGATTGCCGGCTGAGGTATTCAAAGACGGCGGTGAAGAGCTGATAAGGTGCATGCATCAGCTTCTTTGCAAAATATGGTCGGACGAAAGTATGCCCAACGATTGGAATTTAAGTGTGCTATGCCCAATCCATAGAAAAGGTGACCCTACAATCTGCGCCAACTACCGTGGGATTAGCCTATTGTKTGAAAGATTAAAGCCCACCGTCAACAAACTGATTGGACCTTATTAGTGTGGCTTTAGACCTGGTAAATCAACAACCGACCAGATATTCACCATGCGCCAAATCTTGGAAAGGACCTGTGAAAGGWGACACACCACCTCTTCGTCGATTTCAAAGCTGCTTTTGACAGCACGAAAAGGAGCTGCCTTTATGCCGCGATGTCTGAATTTGGTACCCTGTGTAAGCTGACGTTGAGCAGCACCAAACGCTCCGTCAGAATCGGGAAGGACCTCTCCGAGCCAAATACCAAACGTGGTTTCAGRCAAGGCGATACCCTATCGATATTGATATCATCGGCCTCAACAGCAGCAGACTCCAGAGCACGATCGAGGAGATAGTTGCACTTATGAATCRGGAGCGCGTATCGATAGCTGCSGTCCAAGAAACCAAACTAAACAGCCGCTCAGATCTTCTGAGTTGTGCAGGTTTCAACGTTATACGTAAAGATCGCGAGCGAGATAATGGTGGTGGCCTAGCCTTCATATTGCACAACACCGTGCAGTATCGTCTAATCGATGAAGGCATCGACCGCAGGGATACTACCCTAGAATGTTAGGGCATAGCTGTCCGGTCAGGCGATGTCGAGCCCGAAATATTTAATATATACATCCCCCCAGTTACATGTTGCCCTRCAGGATATCACCCGAATGTAGGTGCGCTAATTCGTGGTGAAAACCGTTTGGTGCTAGGCGACTTTAGCGCGCACCACGATGACCATAGGGGGATGGAGTTGGCGGAACAGATTGACGATTCGACATTCTGCACAATGAATGACGAAGYCCCCATCAGAGTTATGGGCACTTGTAGTAGCCCGCCCGATATTACAATCGCTAGTGGTGGTCTGATAAATAGCATAACCCATAATTATCTCGATCGAGAAACCTGCCGATTTCGTTTCTGTGGACAAYCGCACCTTCGTTAACTTCAACAAAGCTAACTGGGTCGGCTTCACAGAATTTAATGAGAGCACCTTCAACGCAAGGTGATCGCAGCAGSTACCGCTCGCTTCGTACCAGCTGAACGAATAGCGGAAATCCGCCCCAACTTCCCAGCCGAAGCAGCCGTTTTAGCTAATGAGCGCGACACCTTACGTCATGCCGATCCCGGGGATCTCCGAATAAGGGATCTCAATTTGGAGATTCGCCGTATGGTAAACCAGCATAAGCGGACGACATGGATARAGCACCTGAAGTCCTGCAACCTCTCCACCGGTGTGAGTAAGCTTTGGGCTACTGTCAAAGCCTTGTCCAACCGGAAGAGTCACGAGGACCGAGTTGAAGTTCAATTCAATGGTCATGCCTCCTCGGACCCGAAGAAGTGCGCGAGTYATTTTAGCCGGCAGTTTACACTGCACCCTTCGGTAGACAAAGCCAAACGATGTGTTAACCGACGGTTGYGCAAAATGCCATACGACGGCGCGCCACTTACTTTCACCGATGAAGAGGTTCAGGGTGTCATCAAYAAAGCAAAATCTTCCAAATCCATTGGCCCTGATGCTAATGCTAAAGCATCTAGGCTCGACGGGAGTTAAATATCTCACCAAGGTCCTCAACCTGTCGCTAACCACTCTTCAAATACCCGATGTGTGGAAAGTCGGAGGAGTGGTCCCACTACTGAAACCTGGGAAACCCGCCAACAAAGGGGAATCTTATCGCCCGATAACTCTCCTCTCCCCAGTAGTGAAGACACTTGAAGCCTTGTTACTCCCAACCTTCACTCAATACCTGTCCTAGCCAGCCACCAGCATGGATTCCGTATAATGCACAGTACCACCACAGCATTTAGAGTAATAAACGCTCAGATAGTTCGTGGCCTCAACCAGAAACCACCCTGTGAGAGAACGATCCTCGTAGCGTTGGACCTGTCAAAAGCTTATGACACGGTCAATCACACAACGCTACTGCAGGACATTGAGAAAACCACACTTCCTGTACGGTACAGGACCTCGGACGCTACAGACTTCCGACAGGCACTGACCGCCATTCACAGCGGCGCCATCAACACCTTCACCGACTCCCTCCCCGTGAATGGCGTACTTGGAGTCAAATCACCACCCATAGCAGACGAAGAGCTCGAGTTGCCGCGAGAAACGCGAGTGACCCTTGCTCAACTTCGTTCCGGATGTTGTAGTAGGTTAAAGTCCTACCTATCCAGAATAGACCCTGACATACCCAACGTATGTCCTGCATGCAACGAGTCTCCGCATGACACTGWCCACCTCTTTGCATGCCCAATCAACCCCACCCATCTAACACCCTTTTCCCTTTGGCCCGACAACGTCGAAACAGCACGTTTCCTGGGCCTCCCGTTAGATGACATCGACGACAACACTGATAACCCTCACCATCCCAACGGGGACTGATAACCGTTAAAACAACAACGACATTGACAAAGTTCAGCGAATTAACAGACAGCGGCTACGCTGGCTAGGTCATGTTGTCCGGATGGACGAAAACACTCCAGCTCTGAAAGTATTCGACACAGTACCCGCCGGGGKAAGCAGAGGAAGAGGAAGACCTCCACTCCGTTGGAAGCACCAAGTGGAGAAGGACCTGGCTTTACTTGGAATATCTAATTGGCGCCACGTAGCGAAAACAAGAAACGACTGGCGCGCTGTTATTAACTTGACTATAATCGCGTAAGCGGTGACTACGCCAATTAAGAAGAGAAGAGACATTCTYTTCTTAAAAACGGAAATAAAAATTAGCGCGCATAGGAATTTCTTAAATCGGTAAGACTGCGTACAAGCGCGACGTCTCGAAGTAAGTAGGAAATGAAGCAACTATGATAAAGAAACGCACCGAGTTGTTTCTGCTCAAAGAACACGCTTTTAGTTTTTATACGATTTGCTGCTATAAAATTTGACATTTCTTTTAAATATGAATCTCSTTCTGAGTGTTCAAGTTAAAAAAAATGCCTTAATACGAAATATGTTGCAGAGAATAAAACAGTTTTGTTTACTTAACTGTTCTTTGTACAATATCTAACTGTCAGAAGAATGAAACTTGGAAAGTATTCGCTCGCACTCTCAAGGATGTTGGTAGAGTAGTAATAGATAAMTGAAATTCGATATTAATCAATTGCATAGATAGAAAATTAAGTATTACGAAAATATATATTGAAATATACTTAAATATCTGAAGTTCCCTTAATCAACAGCAAAACTTTTCTGTCTTGAATGTAAGCAATAATGGTTTTTGTTTCTGTCCCAGCTATTAGGATGACTATGAGTGAAAAAAAAGAACTGCTCTTACAAAGAGGCAGTAATGAGCAGTACAAAGCGTATGAAAACTAGCAAAAAAAAAAAAAAAATCCAAAAAATACCCAGGCAGAGGTGTTTTCGAAAACCAATCCAAATTATCAATTGGAAATTATTCATTGGAAAAAAATTGTTCAACTAATGTATACAAATACATAAAACTATGAATTAATTATTACATTCAATTTATCAAGGTTTACACGTATAGTGTGCATGCATCCCTGGAAAAAATTTCGGAAAAAACTTCCTTCAATAATACATAAACTCGTTTTTCGCCATTTGGTATTTTGATACTTTTCGAGTACTATAGAGTATTCTAATAATATTTAATGTTTTTTCCATCACGAATATTTACCAAAACTCCCGATATGAATAATGTCAGAGAAGAGACCAGAAGCTCGTTATAAAGATTACCGCGATCTCGTTATCACCTTCATACCCTTAAATTGCGTTATACAGTAAATTTAGTTTATTGTTGTTAAAAAATAAYGTAGATATAAACTTTACTTTAAAATAATATGCAATAATTTATTTACAAATACTTAGTAGAAACAAAGAAAATAACAAAATGATGGCCCTTCCTTTCAATTCTTTACTTATATTTTCAGGGAAAATTTTTCCTCACACTAATTGTTTCTCATGCTGATAGAAATCCATAATTTTCTCCAAAGCTTAAAACTTCTTACTCATTATGAAATTTTTATATTTCACAAATTGTTCGCCAAAACTAAAGCAACTATAGTATAAATAAGGAAAAACTGATATTACTATTTGATCTTACGGTCTGGAGTTTCCAATTACATGTCGAAAAACACAAGAAGCCGTACCCATTTTGGATAGGAGTTTCTAGACCTTGCAGTGGTTGATTATATCTTTGAACCATGCAGGTTGTAAACTCCCAAAAGCAGGTTAAGATGGTGCRTACCTATTGCTTACTGCCAGTATCTTTCTCTACCCGTTTCCTCCTATGTGCAGAGTAGCTCTTTTGTGGTGTGGGACCCAACCGCCGAACACACTCCTGACCTCTTCACCTTAGAGCGGGCCAGTTCTGCCAGCTCGTTGCCGGTTATCCCTCTTTGTAACGACCCCTCTTGGAGGAAAGGCCAGTGGTGTTTCCTCCCCTTAGGCCTTCAGTTGTTGAGACGAAATTATCCGCCCTTTACCATACCCCTATACTGTCATGAGCATCATGGTACTCTTAGCAGTCTACCTGATCACTAGATGGAACGGTGTGAGCTTCAGCATGACCCCTGAGTAGCAGACGATACCTTCGATGCCCAAACCACCGCTAAATATTTGTCAATCTTACACATCGATAAAATTTTTACACATTGACTACGCAGTAAGAAAACAACGTTATATTTACCAAAACGTTGTATTAATAACTACAAACATACATATGGATACTATCTTGGAAAAAAAGTTTCTTATTTACAGGACAAACAAGAGAGTTTTAAAAAGCTTACCTTAAGCAATGTTAAAATTTTTTGTGACAAATCATAGTCAAAGTTTGAATACTTCGAGCCACTCATATCATATATGAAGATTAGACCCGCCCTCTGAGTTTCTGTATCTTGTAGTGCACAATCGAGTTGATATACGATTCCCTGCAATGTTATTGTATGCGTAACACTAAGAGGACTGTGTTTGTTTGCTGTGAAAAGAGCAATCGCTGCTCCGTTGGCATCACGCGAAGGCTGAAGGAAGAAAATTTGCGTTTTTGTGAAATTAATTTATTTAAAAATTTTATGAGTAACCACTAACCAATATAGTGAATTTTCCAGTTTTTAACTCTGAATACAGCGGTTCTAAATCTGGATTTATGTTGTACAAGCCTTCCCGTAGCCGAATTTGTTCATGTTGTTCGTAAAGTGATACAGCTCTATGTACATCAAATTTTCGCGCGTAGAGAAATTTTATCGCCGTTGCACATGATATATTTCGTCTAACACTTGATGAGGATCCAGTACAATGGTCAATAAATTGTTTGACAGCCTAAAAAAATTAAAAATAAATTGTTTTATAGTCAAATCAAAGAACTGGCCGTATCTGTCAAAAAATTATATTTACAATTAAAAAATTTGAAAGAAATTAAAAAGAGTAATTAATGCTATACTATTCTTTGGAGATCATGAATATATTATTAAATTATAGTACGATAATATTAGATTTCTATATTAAATCATTTCAACGAACAACTTCTCAATTGACAAATTAAAAAAAAAAAAACTCTGGAGACTGACCCAGTTACTCTAAAATGTCATACATCTTAAAACGATGCTCAATGCTAAGTTCTAATACGCTATTATGCTCAGTAGTTAATACATTTTAGTTAATTTTAATTTTTTCTTAACTGTAATCTCTGTAATTCTTTAAGAGTGTATAGACTGTTACAACAAGAAAAGAAGATAATCTAATACGATTTGGTAATACAAAAAAATTACCACAGTATAAACAACATATAGTATGTACATATGTATATGTATTTAAATAGAAGTCGTATTTAAAGARTTTACAAAACGCACGCCAACTTTTGACTAAGTTTGTATGCCATATTTGTAGGCTCTCGTTGGGTAGCAGGAGAAGCAAAATCGGCGTGCCTACACACAGTGAATTCTGTCAAGATAAACAGCCACCAATTCCAATGAACTGATATGATATAAGTTTGTTTGTTGCTGACCAGACCGCGGTGACGTATCGAAGTAAAAATACCGTCTTTACTTTATTGCCGGCGTTAATCAGAATAGTTTCCTCTTGAGTCATTCTGTTGGCATATGTATGTATGTATATATATGTATATCATTTTTTTTTGATGGTAGCTTAACGTATATATATTTATATATATACATATATATACAATATGAATGTAGGTCTGAGAAGCCTGGTTCGAGCAATTGAAATAATTTACTCTTCATGTAAATGGTTGTTCGTGATTGTAGTTCAATTAATACAAATGACTACATACAAGGTAGGTATGTAGATTTAGGAAAGGAAAACCGAAAGGTGTCCAATGGTACATTGAGAAAATGTGTTACTATCAGTCTCTAGACAATTTGCAAAAGATGTTATTCGCAGTTCTATTATAAAATTAATAATCTTGGTTTCGAAAAGCTTTTTTGTTTTTACTTTTAACAACACACATCATAAGCTACATTTACAATTAAAGAATTAATTTCACCTTTGTTTTTTTCTTTATGAATTGAAATTAATATCAGCTGATATCCTATTAGAAATCAGAAAAGGGATGGCGAAACATAATGAAAACAAAAAAGAAGATAGAAAATGAAAAGCAAAATTGAGCAACCGTCCATTTGTGTATACAAATACGCGTAAAACCACTTGTAAACATACAACATACACACGTGCAAGTGCAATTAATTTATCCTTATTCTAATCACACTAATTCCAAAATAGTTTGTAAGAACAATATGTACACGAAGTACATCAATTTCTACTTTTAAATACACATATGTAGTTAAATGAAATATTCAAATGCCAATATTCATTATAATATTAAATACCACCATATTATATTCAATTAAATTTTGACGATATGTGGTGGAATTTCAAACTGATAATCAGAGATCTTAAATTTACTGATACAACACTTTTAAATTTCCAACCCTCCAAAATTCTATAGGTGGAGATATAACGATTTGTCACTTTTTTTATTTAAATTGCACTTTCCTCAGGAAGATATTTGTTATTATATTTTAGTTCATATATTTGGAAACGTAAAAAATGTAATTGGAACAGGAATTTTACTTACAAAATTTACATCTTCCGACGCCATTTTGAGTGAGTGTAATTCTGACATGACTCCGGTTCTTCTAATTTCGCTTTGTAGCYCAAACAGGGTTGCTCCCACAAATGTTTAATAATTCTATTTTAAGTATTTTACTTACAAATTCGTAAATTATGTGTTCAGTTATCATATTTCGTATCTGTTTTACATATATTTATTGGTTTATGGTGTACTTTATGGTTATCTTATTTATTTTTAATACGAAACTGATTGATTGTTGACAAATGTGTAACTTTCTCTGAAAACGCACAATAAGAACTTCAACTGAAAGCAAACATCAACAAAAACAATCAATGACTAAATCTATTACAATTTGCTAGTTTTCCAAGCATTTCTCTAATGAATCACCATTGTGGCTAATATTGCCACTTAGTTCAAATTCTTKTGAATTGTGAGAAAATATTGAATAGGGAATAAGACCCCTATTTGCCCTTTACGATTTTTCTTTAAAGGGCTTTTATCACACTCTATTACTATTAATACGGGAATTTAGTTATCGCGAAAGTTGGGGTAATGTTGATTTTTGTTATGACTTAGATTTCCTTCAGCTCTTGTATAGACTATAAAATATCCTTTCCGTGAACAAAATCTGGCAGGCCGTCTTTATCGTGTCAGGTGGCAATCACTATATCTGTTTCCTCGTAGTTTATTTTTTATTATAGTGTCGTTCGTATCTAAGTGAAAATTAAAAACACTTTTCAGTAATTAAAACTTATGAAAAGTATATATACATTTGAATTTTAGGAATAAAGTGGTTCATATAATGAAAAATTGAGGAAATCCATTATTTGTTTTCGTTATCATAAGACGCAGACAACCTTAGACCAACCTGTGGTCTAAGAAGTATGCTAATATTTTATATTCAAGCCCTAGAAATCCTCTATCAAGATATCGAACGTTTCCTCTATTAAAGCTACAAGAATAGCGCAGGTTTAAGTATTTAATATGAGCGGCGGTGGAGTTGGGAGTGACTCTGCTGCGCCAAGTGGTCCGCGAGTGGTACATATTTACAAGACGGAAACTGGTAATTACAGCAAAAAAAAAAAAATTACTTTGACTATTTTATTCTGAATCAAAGTTAGCAGTTGCCTTACGATTTTAGGTGCAATACTATACAGATAATCTTAAAGACACACACACACCTAAATGTAAAAGAAACCTAATATATTGATTTTTTAATATTAGGTTTTGGTTTCAATGTACGTGGACAAGTTTCTGAAGGTGGGCAACTTCGTTCGATAAATGGGGAATTGTATGCTCCCTTGCAACATGTAAGTGCTGTTCTGGAAAATGGGGCGGCAGAAAAGGCTGGAATTAAGAAAGGAGATCGTATTCTCGAGGTGTAAGTATTCATGACCATTAATAGAAGCTTAATAACAATTTATACATAAACCTATGCATAAATTAATTTTTATTCGACTCTATGTGTATACGATTTTCTTCAACTGTAACAAAAAAATTTTTTGAAATAATTTACAATATTATGATTTGCTTTATTACACCCACTTGATGTATTCGCAAGTGATAAACTAATCAACTACTTAAACTTTAACAGACTCGACAAATGCAATAATTTATTATTCTATCTAGTTTCGATTAGTAACATTTTTACATAGTGAAATAAATTAATGAGATAACCATAACACTCAATGTAATTGAATAACTTCTCATACATAGCGAAGAATTAATTTTTACCGTTCTGTTCAAACTCTAGCTCAAAACTATTTAAATTTCAATTTGATATACTATCAAGTCAACACCCACTAAAAAATTTACATATAGTATATGCATAAATATATGTGTATATTGTGATAGTAAGATTTRTTGCCTCTTACCACGAAATTGTTCATAATTTGGGATGAATATAGGGAGAAGCTTATCAGTTATTTATAAACAAAACCATATTATGTTTATAATAGGCGCTGCAGATAAGACGTGCAAATGTATTAAATGTTGTACTTATTTTTAATTCGAAGTACTTATTCTTAGGCAYGCATCCTAATTATTTAAGTACTTTTGAGATAATACGAAAACGGAACAATGTAAATTTTCAACCCAACAGTAGTTTATATATATTAAATCAGATATTGAATAATGGAAAATTRACTTACTATCAAAAAGGTGTTTGAGAAGGGTGTCGAAACTGAAATGGTATCTATGTAAAATAAATAGCCCATAGAAATATCAATACGCTTAAGTTCACTATTTAGATAAATCATCACCAACCGTTTATAGCCGATTAAATCCATCATTATATCCTTAAAAAGTCCTTGAGCCCTTGCTGTGTTAGCATTTTTCAGGAAAACACCCGAAATGCATATGTTGAAAAGTTGTTTACAATACAGAGCTTATATGAATATAGTTTACGTGCAATGTTCGTTGTTTGAAATGAGAGATTTGATGAAATTTGTAAATATAGAGGATTCCTAGTACTATATTGAAGAAATCATTATTATTTTTCAGGAATGGTGTTAGCGTAGAAGGAGCTACTCACAAACAAGTCGTTGATTTGATTAAGTCGGGAGGAGATTGCTTAACTTTAACGGTAATTTCCGTGACACAGCAAGTGAGTAATACACAAAATTATACATATCATGAAGTTTTCATTTGATATATAATTTATCTTAAAGGAAGCGGAGAGACTTGAACCTCAAGAAGATCAAAGTGGTTACTCTTATATTGACTATTCTGATAAACGTTCGTTACCCATTAGGTAATTTAAGATTATATATTAATAATTCAACCTTTAGAATTATTCCCGTTTTTAGTATTCCAGATTACAGTATTGTGAATCGGAATGGAGAGCGCTACATTGTATTCAATATTCACATGGCCGGGCGTCAACTGTGCTCTCGTCGTTACCGGGAGTTTGCGAATCTTCACTCAATACTACGGAAAGAATTCGCCGGTTTTAATTTTCCTAAGCTTCCAGGAAAATGGCCATTCCAATTAAGTGAGCAGCAATTGGATACACGTCGGAGAGGTCTTGAGCAGTATTTGGAAAAGGTTTGCGCAGTGCGTGTTATTGCTGAAAGTGATGCTGTTCAAGATTTTCTCACTGACTCTGAAGATGATGTATCCGCTTCTCCAGTGGATATCAAAGTAATGCTGCCTGATCATGAAGTATCGACTGTCTCTGTCCGAAAATCTGCTAACGCGCAGGCTGTGTGGGAGCTTCTGGTCCAACGCGCCAATCTTACATCATATACACAGCAATATTTTTATCTTTTTGAGATTGTTGAATATAATTTTGAAAGAAAACTGCAGCCACATGAAATTCCACATCAGCTGTACGTGCAAAATTACAGCACTGCATCAAGCACTTGTCTTTGTGTACGTCGGTGGTTGTTTTCAGTGAATCGGGAACTTGGCCTACCGGATGGTGAACAAGCAGCAAAATTTATTTTCTACCAGGTAAACGAGCTTTAAAATATTCCATTAGTGGTACTCATTTGTTATATCGTAGGCAATCGATGAAGTTAATCGTGGGTATATACGCGCCGAAGGTCGCCTTTACGAGCTAAAAGCCTTGCAAGATGCTAAGAAAGCATCGGAGTATTTGGCATTGGCGCGCACACTACCTGGCTATGGTGATGTTGTATTTCCGCATTGTGCCTGTGATAGCCGCAAGGAAGGGCATGTTATACCGGCTGTTGGTAAGTAAATATAACTTTTAATTCGTAAATRAATGAAGAGCAGTATATATTTATTTTTATCTCAATGAGCATGAATAGATGCTTTCATTTCCCAAATCTAAAGTAAAATAATGGGCACATACAGTGGGGAACACAAATGAGTACATGTTTGTGYTTCGTGTATTTATATCTGCATAACAATAAATGTAGTAAGGAAAATKTTTAAAGTTGTTAAATATTAAAATAACAAATACTAGAAAAGAAGTAAGGAAGGGCTAAGTTTGGGTTTAACCGAACATTTCATACGCTTGCACCTTGCAAGGATTAAAGCCGGGGTAATGTTTCATATATTATTTATTGACCGATATTTTCGATCAAAATTCAACTATAGATACTGAGGTCCATACATTCGGTACCCAGAGACTTTGAACATTTTTTGTTGGACTTTTGACAATTTTTGGTGATAAGATGGCGTACTTCATAGGCATTATTCGAACAAAGTTTTATTCCGTTATATATGTAAATTGCTTCTTGGTTTTTACATGGGAAATGGATTTCAACTTGTYCCTTCATCCTCATAATTTATATATACACAACCGTTAGGTGAACAAAACCKTTATACTCATTAGCAACATATTGGAAGAGTATAAAAACAAGTAAAACTGAAACAACTCCTATGTACTTAATTTTGTACCTTTCAGAAACTTTCAGAAAAGAGCTAATTTCTAATATTAATCCCTAGCCCTTTACTCCCCAAAATACTTTTCATCAGATTTGCATACTTTTCACCAAATTTTTATAAACTAATTTGGAAAGCTATGCCATTCCCGCTGTACCCGTTGCCAAAACTCGTCCAGATTCTATGAGGTTGCTCGGTATTATCCCGACCTTTTTTTACTATTGACTATAAATCCTCGATCGGATTGGATCAAAACTTTGATTGGCTTATTTTAACTTTTTAGATATCATTCGTGTAGAAGACCTACTCTTGTTATRACTATAATACTCCCCTCATTGTGTGGTAATAGCTTCGACATTCTTTTTAGAGGCAATGAAATTAATGTAATAACTATTCATAGACATTTTTTAATTATTAAAAAGTTTTAACCAGGTGCAATAAAGTACAATATCAATGAAAACAATGCAAACATACAGCAAACTTTGATACTTTTTTATTAAAAACGCAACGGATGCATAATTGAGTTCATGTGACTTGTTTTAGTTGTATTTCTCTGGTTTTTGGAATTCGATACTTTATTTGTTTGTATTTTTAACCACTTGTTTAGAATTGATAGAGAACTAAAGGGATGCTTATACAAATATAAATACACAAAGGACAAACTTGTACCTATTTCTGCATGAAAAACACCTATATTTTTTCAACTCCGGAAACACCCCGAATATATAAACTATAATAAAAAAATAAAAATAAAAAAAATAAATAAATAAAAAATAAATAAATTTATTAACTCAATTGGCCAAAATTCTAAAATATATGATTACAAATATAGAGGTAATAAAAAAAATAAAAATCCTTATGCACGTCGAATAATGTTAATATGTAATATAATTTACCGAAGTTTTTTAAATAGTTTTTTCGTAAATTAATTTTCTACTTTATCACGTTGTCAATCGTTTTTTATCAGGTATAAAAAGTTTCCGTTTGCATGCTTGTCGGGAGGATGGTTCAATGGAGGCGCAAATGGTTGAGCTAACTTGGGAAAGTATAACACGATGGGAGAGCGACGAAGAGTCCATGTCTTTCTGCTTTCAATACAATCGTCCGGATAAACCGGCACGTTGGGTAAAAGTATATACGCCATATGTAAGTATGCTTTGTTATTTCAATAAAAAAATCAAATATTTTATTATTTTTCCAAAACTGCAGCATTCATTTTTAGCTGATTGTTTCGATCGAATAGTGGAGGAACGAAAGTGGGAAGACACTGGTGATTAACAGAAACGAGTTCACAACGCTTGAGCGTGGGCTTCAATTTATTCTAGTTTTACAACTATTTAAGCATTTCGCAGCATCAATTCATTATCTCTTAGCATTTCGCTATTTACCCAGTTGATAATCAACATCTCAAAGYTACGACATTTTCTACTTTTGTCATTTCGACACTCACTACTCGTCTACTTCGTCAAGTGAATTATTTCGTGTACTTAGTAGCAAGTGGGTCTGATAAATTATTATAATTAAATTTATTTTTATTAAATCAATGGCCATAATATCCCGAATATAGAGAAATGCAAATATAATTGAAGTATTAATTATACAGATGAAATAACCAAAATTATTAAATATATAACAACAATAGGTTAACGAGCTTTGAATGCATTATATCATACAAACTTAACYACACATAACTCAGAAATGACAGTTTTTAAAATTAAGTCAACTGTAAATACATATGTATACATGTATTTAAATGCACCATAACACTTTCAAATGTGAACAAATTGGTATTTTCGCACTAAGATCAAATTGCTTTTAACGTACATACATTTAAATTAATCTAAGATGTTTAAGAAATTAATATTAAAATTGTTGTCAATTTCTAAGGATGAAGGCTTACGTACTCCATAGTGGAACAAATATATATAGAAAATTTAATGGACAAGTAAATAACGAAAGTCTAAATAACTAATTAATTATGAGTGAAAATCAAATAATAACAAATTGTTTATGAATTAAAACCCTCAAAAGCGTTGAATGTAGCTATAAAGTAAAAATCATGCGCATTGGCCCAAATTAAATGATAGTTACAATAAGATATATATTAGGGGGAACTAGGAACATTCTTCCATAGTATCTGATGTAAATTTAACAAAAACCGTAAAGTGAACAAACGTAAATACGAAAAGTTGTATTTTTTGCAAGTATATGAAAATAGAAAAATCTAATTGTATGTATAAAATAATTCTATATTATCAGTACAAACAAAGCGTATTCAGCAACATCAGAGAACATTTAAAATGAGAATATTTTGTTAATATATATTTTTTTTTAACAACACCSATGTCCTCGGTATATTCTTTTAAATCTTTATTGTTCCTCGAAAAGGTTTCAATGATTGAATGCGAACAACATTTCYATATGTTCCGTAGGAGCTTTCTGAAGCAACATATTGTTTCATCCATTGTATTTCTAACTTAAAAYATATTGTGAGCCTAAGAGATCAGGAATATAGAAAAATTATTAATTGTAAAACATATAATTATATTCACACTATCTCATTTTAAATAAACCTAATTCTACGCTTTAGAAATTTTCAAATATGAACTCGCATTGTACACTTTTTAAGCGCATACATATATACAAATTGTTGGCTCAGATAACCATATGTTTCAGTAATTCGTTTGCGTAAATATACGAAAAAACTAGCATATAGTTTTAAAATACACTTACAAATTATTTATATTTCAAAATATAGTGATATTCTTTAGGTTCATGATATTTACAAATTGTTCTTTAAAAAGCATAAATGTGGCCATTACATTACAATAATTACGTTATAATAGCAAGTTCTGGCTCTGACATTCCTTATATAGGTAAAATGAGTATGCAAGCATCAGACGTGTGTATATGAGTCTAACGATAACCGTCAGGTGTCTGAATGCATTTATTAAATAGAAGTAGAAATGTACAGAAAAATTTAATCCTGTCAATAAGATATGCTTAAGTCCAGCATATTCATATCTTCTCTAAGCTCTGCTGATGGATTGAGACTCTAATGAAAAATACGAGCAAATATAATTATTTAACTTAAGTATAAAATAGATTGTTACAACTCTCATTTTAATATGAATTTAATTATATTGTTTTATTATATCATTCTTAAATCCGTCGACATTTCATTAATATATTCATGTATAGCAACTAGTATGACACTATAAAACATAGAGCGATAGAAAGTTTTTGTTACAATGTTCAGAACTTTCAAAATTGTGTATCCATTAATTGAAAATATCTAAATATCCACAGCTTATTATAATCAACTTGATTGTTTCTATGAAAATATGTTAGATAACTTTAAAAACTTAAAATTCGAAATTAAAATGTTTAGATCTCTTGCATGAATGAATATGCAGACATTTATTTTATTTTACTGACAGCTGCTGTCTTAAATTKAAAATTTCACTGTAACATTTTTTTAGATTTACGTTATGAACATATATTGTGATTATTTAAATTATTATTATATTTTATTATTATTGCCAATAAAATAAACTGCGTCTAAATGAATTACGTTTAAAATGCATATGGTTCTGGGTTGGATGTAGCTTGACTAATAGTAAGTTCAATAAAATTCAAAAGCCATCATATGAATCCTTGGTCTAGTGTCTATACTACTGTTAGCATTACCTTAAATGGGCTACTTATATTGGGCACTGGATCGAACCAAATACGCTCCGATAATATAGAACACATACCTCAAAAATCTGCATATATTTAAACAAAATTTTTATGATATTTTTAATTTTAGACGGGATGCTGGGAGAACTGAACGACGTGCAGACATCGGGTGGCAATCGTTTGCGTATATGCTTGTGAATTTAAGCACTGTGTACGTGGTTTACGTTTGTAATATACTACAAATTGAGCGTTATCCAATTTTTTAATTAACGCTATCAGTTTATAGCTAAACCTATACAAATATTGGCAAGAGATATGGATAATTAAAGTGTTAAGAGGCTATGAGACGCTTAGCTAATTGTTAACGAAGTAAATACAAAATGTTTTTGTCAATTAAGCTGCTCTTAATGCGGTTAATTAGTAGAATCAATAATAACTCAAAGTGACTGCCGCTTTGTTGCATTGATACAACCATTTGTACATGTGTACATGCGTAAACATGTACGCGGATATAAAAGGCAAAGCTGATAGTCAATAAACTTCAAATAGTATGGAAAATGCTCTATGCTCCATTCTCACACATGTAGATGGGATTAAATAATAAAGTTAACTACTTTGCGACCCAATGCTGACGTTGCTTACCGATAGTATTAGTAATATTACCAAATTTCCAAACTTCATAAGGCTTCGTAGCGTATGTGGCATAAACCTACGATACACAAGCTTTTGGTGTCATAAATCGTTCTCAAAATATCGCTGAGTACATATGAATGTATATACATATGTATTGAGTACGAATCGTAAATCACCACTATGCATGTAGCCATGTGTTTTTATAAAACGTTATCGAGTGGTTTCATCCCACAGATAAGAGGGGCACGTAAAGGGACAACAAATATTATCTCAACCGAATCTTTACAGTGCCAATTATCAGGGACTCGTGAAAAGTGTGTACGTGTTAGTTAACATATGCTTATAATTAGCGAAATGCGAAGCTATTGCCAAACTTTTGGGACATATACACAAGCTACATATACGCAAGTAAGCTGTGAATCCGAGAGGCGGATAACTTCTTCACTTACCAATGTTTACCCACTTATAATTGGAATGTGGATTGAATACTTTTGCTGTGCAGCTACAAATGCGCGGGTGTTGGGCGATTTTATCATCCGTATCAATTGCTGCGAGTGTGTTGGTGAGCCGGTGCCATTGAGAATGCGCTCAGAATCGCTACGTTTGTCAGCTTTGTAATCTTTGTATGGATGCAAAACAACGTTACGGCTCGCAGTGCTTTCGAATTCTACACCGTGCGCACACGCAAATAGAATTGCTCGGAAACGATCACAAAGCTCGTGGGAACAGTTTCGGTTCTAAAAAGTTTGATTTACAACGGTTAGAAGAGTTGAAAATACATACATATATTTATATACTATGTGAAAGATTTTTAGTTCTCTATAATTTTTATTTAATAATTGAGATAAAGAAAGTATTGAGWGTATGAGTGCAATTAAATAGTGCTGCTTCTATAAGAATAACGTATAATTTGATTCTTAGCCTTTAATCGTCAAATCATATTTGGTAGTTAGAACTATAGACCCATAGAGATTAAATGATTTGTGTAAATACACATTTGRTCTAAGTACATATGAATCTACCCTTTTTTGACTTATTTTGTTTAAAAGTTCAAATAAATCCGATTACATATGGATTTAGCAAGTTTTGTCGCATRTTCAGAATGATTTGTAGCAAATCAAGTGAATCTAGTATTTTTAAATACTTTATGATAATTTTTTAAGTAGTCAAAATTTTTCGTATATATGTAAATTTCAAACTTAGGCACCAGAGACCAATACAAGACTCAGGGCTTATACCATTTTACTTTGTTTTGAGTCCTTGCTTGTTGCACAATGAATTCTTAACGGATCTAATTATATTATTCTTACATGAGACAATTTTTGGTGTAGATTTAATACAGAAATCTTTATAAAACGAAAAAATTTAAATAAAGCAGGGTTTATCTAGATTTTACAAAACTAAAAAAAATGAACTCCACGGTATCAGTTTCAAGTCTTTCTCTTCTCTCTTATTTGAAGCTTTGAAAATATTGTAATACTTAAGAATCCAAGATGGCCAAAGCCATTTAATGGTCGTTTCATTACCATATATAAATAAACATGTCTATATTGTATAAATGTATACACATTTTGCTATTATCCTTTAAGGACCCTTATCTTGTAGGAAAAATCTTAAAATTATTCCGCAGATTGGTACTTGGTATATGTATATACATATATATTTTCCCGTAGTTCCTAGGTGGAACATAGGGCCTCATACTTGGTAGTCATATTTATCTGCATTCATTTGGAATATCAAATATTCATGACGCAGGAAGAGGGTCACATACTACTCAAACAATATATGTACAAATTCGTATTTACAAATGTCTGTAGATCCATAAGTGTGTGAAGGAGGTAAATTTTCAATAGCACGCCTTAAAAGCCTAAAATCGGCGTACTGGGCTAGCGTTTATACGACAATGAATAAACACTTTGGCAATATTGAGACGAAAGGGGCTCTTGGAATTAAAGCAAATGAATGGTGTCATCGATGATATTACAATTGACATCATTGCTTCACTGCTGACTCAGCTGTCCAAACGTCCGTTACGTTATTTAGTCCGTTACGTTATTCGGTCCGATGTTTGAAACTACCAAAAGGATAGGAAATAGACCTGTACTACTGCATACTTATTTCCTGTGGAATGGTCGACTTTAAAACTGCACTTTAGAGCGAATCTCGTAAATATACGGTCAACACTTTTCACGAACTATAAAAACATCACTCACAATGTCAATGAAATATCAACCGGCCTTTCGTGAGATAATTATATTTGCATGGTTGATAATTGTATTTGTCTACAATTGGCATTTAATGCTTTCCATAATTTAYTAATCTTATCAAGTGATGATATAAGCCATTGATCTGGTTCGGGATCGGGATGATTAGACGAATAAATGGCCAAAGGGACAAACGGAAACTTGAGTAGAAATTATGCCGTTTTCATTAAATTTGGTGAATATTTTCCTTAACACCCTGAGGGCGGTAGACAATTCTTATGGGTGGAATCTGGTATTTTCCACGCCTAAAAAATGTTAAAAGCTATCAGTTACAAAACGAATTGGGTCAAGGGATAATAATTGGTATCTAAAATAATGAGAGTAGATCAGCCGTCTAATACGTTTAAAAATAAGTATTAACCGAACTGTTCTTTTAAAATACATAATTTGCCTGTTTAACTGTTTAGCGAACAGCATCAGAACCTTTATATTTTGAAGAAGATCATTGTTCTTAATGAAATCAGGTGATAAAATTCCAGCATAACTTAGTTCATTTCTAAAAGTAGATGAAGTCGATCCAGATCCTGTTCAACTCTCATGCACCTATTATAACGATTTTCGCCATACTTTGTTTGATTATGAATGATGATTCAGAATTTCGATTTTTAATAATTTTTTGAGCAGATCAGATTGCCTTAATCCTACCAATATATTCTTACATACCGGAGGAGCTACATAATGAAACTTAGCCTTAGTTGCAATTTAAAATTATTCTTAAATGTGGCTATAACATATGACATAAATTTGAGTTTCCATTTCGATTTATATACATGCAAATATCTTTTTAAATTTGCTTTTACTAAATTATTATGTTGATTGACATTTAATAATAAATATGTATATATCATACTGTGTATATACTGACATGTATGTAGGTAACCGTAGCCGTACAAAAATAACAAATTACGAAATATCATTAACTACTCTTTAAGTGCTTAGCAAATAAAGTCATAAATAATCAAGATACTATGTACATGTACACTGTGAAAGGTGTTTAGCGTGTTAGTATAAAAACGTGTTTTAAAAGGAGTGTCTAAAAAACTCCTTTTACTTCGAAATGTTCCATATCTGAAAGCACATGCACAAGGTACATTGGAAATGTGAATACATACTAGACGAGTTTATTTGTATAAATTCGTATAGTTGGAAATGACACCCAGATTATGCTAATTCGATTATAGAATTTCGGCATTCTTAAAGCAGTTTTAGAAGTATGCTGCTTAGTTTTAGGGAATTAAGACTTGTAAACATTCGGTAGCAGTGTGCTAAGTTGATTAAGTAAACTATAATTAATGGAGACAATTCTATACTTTTGTGTATAATTTTGGACATTTTTTTTTGGACTTTGGATCGACGACATCAAATTAAGTTTGTGTTGCCATAGTAGATATACTGAGGTTCTTTCTAGAAATCAAAGTAGCCCTCAACCCTTTTTTCTGTTACGCTTTTAAAACTAAAAGCAAATGAATTTTTTTGAATTTTGATTAAACGGGTTTGAATTAAGTTTTCAATATATTTATCATGGATGTACACGCAACCACACTAACAAATATTAATAAAGTTGAATATATATATGTATTTGTGTAAAACATGTATTCGAAATAATTAGCATAGCAATTTACTGAGCAAAACGTAAAGCTCTCAAAATGAGCGATAGAGAATACAATAAAGAACAATATAAAAACAGAGAACAACGCAAACYCCTGCTGCCAAATGGACAAAACGCACGGCCACCGAGCACGGAAAGTGAATGCAGTATTCCTTATATGGATAGACTCAACGATTCCAGCACAAGCGACATTTGCAGTGCAACCTCCAGCAATAGCGGTAATGTTGWTGAAAGTCGGTCAAGCGAAGGTAACATGAAGCATGGAATCGCTGCAAGGCGAAATGTCAATATGCCGATCGTCATACAGGTGGATGAAAAAGACAATGTATTGAGGGCCAAAGGCGATGAATTCACACCACCCTCAAACAACCAAATTCCCAATGTCGAGTCGGTAGGTAGGAATTTACGTCGAAATTCCATATCCTTACCAATGGGGATCGATGCCATTGATCTCGAAGGCCTGCGGCTGAAGTATCAAATGCAAGAACAGGATGTCCTCAGCGAAGAGGAAAAGAGTGATAGTGTAAGTACTCATTTATATGYAAATACATACATATGTACATAAATATATGYATGTATATATAACAACAAAGTTTTGGATCTATAAATATATACGAAACTATGAGGGGTGCAAATAATGCTTATGCATAAATATTTGGGAAACCCTGGATATCTTCTAGAAGCGTAATTATTTAGTTTAATTTCTTACATCAGACAACCCAGTGGGAAGAATGAGATGTAGTACGTTTTTCTCACAGTCACAGAAATTTGTAGAAGTTGGTTTGATTGCCATTTACTCTGCACCTTTTTTTGCATTTTCATTCACTTTTATTTGGAGCTTTTTTAGTCTTTTGCTAAAAGTATATGTATATATATCCAATGATATTGGATCGCCTAATATTGTAAAAAAAAAAAACAAATCATTAAAATTTATGAGGTTCAAGATGATATTCAGGGCCAAGGGCCTCTTTTACTAACGTTTTAATATGAACTTATTAAACATTAATATTAAACTATTATATATTTATATTTTAAAATTGTTAATATGAACGTAGTACGATATAATTATTTAAAATTCTAAGCTATCGCTAGGTATATTAAGGTCAAGGCGGCACATAAAATAGAATATAAATAAGCCTTTTGAAGAAACACTTTATTTTCGTAAGTAGAGATGAAGGAACTAGCCAAACTCCGAACGTTCATTTTTACAGTGGGTCTGCTGCACTATCTAAATAAATATGTATGTACGCATGCATATTTATAGATGATATTTAAGTATGTGCATTAACACACTACAGGTTGTGATGTGTCTCATTATTTCCGTCCATAAATATTGCCATTTTTTTCTGAAATGGGTTAAAGTACTCATGGGAGATAAAAAGGTGAAGTAATTTATACAAACTGCGCCCGTTAAGGTTAATGGAAATATGTTTATATATGATATCCATTAAGAAATACACTTAATAACAAAGAAAATTAAAGTTTTGATCACATTGTCAATCAACTTGTTTAAATTGAAGATAAACAATTAAGCAGACAAATTTAGAAATGCCAAATATAACCGAAATTGGAGATAGAACTTGCCGATTTATAGAACAATACCCACTGGATAAACTCGGTTCCAATCTTCCCCTGAATGTCTAGAATTTCTACAGCGCATGGCATGACCATAAATCATCATCATTAAAACCGTGTTGTTCTTAGCCTAATCGAWTGTGTTTAATGGTAGTAACTTGCAAGTAAAATGAGTTTGACAGCATTTTTTATAATCACATAACTTTGACATTTCGAAGTGCATTGGAATTTCAAATACTAATTACTTGTTTGGTATCCTACTCATAAACATGTGTTCACGACCCCAGCGATAGGTAATTTATCGTTTGTTTGCACATTCATATGAGAATTGTAGCGTTATAATCATTTGATTACAAAGCTTGCATACAAATAATTATCACTTCGCATTGAGTCCAAAACCAATACAAGGTATAAGTAGTGGAATAGCATTGAGAACAAACGTAAATATGTATGTATGATACATGTGTGAATTACAAATGTATTTATTTACAACAGAGCTGAATTGTCGTGAGTTACTGTCAATAACCGTCATTTTCTTCAATTTTTAAAATCTCTCCCCGACGACGTTCTGAGCTGCATTCTCAATTTTATTTAGTTTGCGATGTTGCAGGTTTCTCGTAGTACATATATGTAAGTATATATGTACTATATCTGTGAAATAATCATGTGACCTTCGATCCAATGTGCATTATTAATAACTATTAATGTACTAGAGGACCCGTTCACGCTTCACTATGGCTGAACCATAGATAATACTATTACTACCATCTATGTGTGTTAGTTTACAAAAAAATGGATCATAAAGCATTTCGTGTGTAAATAAATCATTACTTTTAAGGGAAAAGACCTGTTGAATTTGGGCTCAGAGAAATCCACCGTTGAAAAGATATTTGTTCAGCTGGAAACAGGCGAAATGAGCACCGAGGACAGTGATGCTTTAAAGCGGCGAAAGCTCTGTGTAAAGTGGGTATCTCGCAAGTTCATAATCCAACAAAAACAACGAAGTGCTCTTTAATCGTAATAAAACCGACCTTTTGCGTCGGTGTGTGACAACAGCTCCATCATTTTCCATARKAATCCAATCGACAGTCATTCTAGTGGGCTGCACTCGATGAACCGGTTCTTAGGTGTGGAAGGCGAAAAATTCGGCTGGAAAGGATATGCTATCAGTCTTTTGGGATGCACGTGGTATAATACAACTCAACGACTGATTAGCGAGCTAGTTATAATCTATTTCACTGCGTATTTGGTTGCAGTTCTTTTCTACTATTCCAAATACTTAGCAATTGTATTATTTTCGAGGAAGAATCTGCTTAAAATTGTACGCATATATTCAAATGATTCTTACAAACATGAATTTTTAACAAATGCTTATGATTTGAAATATAATTTTTGTATATATGAGTTGTATTGGATTCTAACGTAAATAAATGAAAAGTATCCTATGTCCTTACCCTGGTTCTAAGCTACCTCCCCACCGAACWAGCAACAACTTTCTTTTATATATGTATATAGATTAGCTTTATTGAAAAATCCAAAAGTTAAGATGTCAAAAATATACATTCTCTGGTTAAATTGCATAAGAGGCGTAATTTTTTATTACTTCTTTGTGAGTGCACTGTGCAGATTTTATGAGTCATGCCTAAAACTATGCCATAACTATTAAGCAATACCAAATTCCAATTGATGTAAGGTAGATACAGAGAACGTAAATTTATTACGCTCTCTGGTAGATATATCAATTCGCTTTGCTTTGAGGAAAACCCAGCCCGAGTACTCTCGTTAAAATGACGACGCGCGACGACGATTTTAAATTCATTTGTAAAGAGGTTTTTCTTATTTGTTTTGTTCTGATTTTAAAAATACAGTTAAACTCCATAACTCGAACTCGCATTGGCAATAGAAGTCCAATTTCAAGTCTCTCAAGTTTTTTGTGAATTATGGTGATCCGAGTTAGGAAAGTTCATGGATATATGAAATTCGTTACTTCTTGATTAAAATTCATACAAAAGACAATCTATTTTTTCCTTCTGAAATTGAACTATCAGATAGTATACACTGTAATAAACATTCTCTCAAATTTTAAAATCGAAATTAAAATTATTACGGCCTCAACAGCGTTTCTGGTAGAAAGGGAACAGAGTGCTGAACATAGCGACTCCAATCTTTAAACGCGTTTTTCTCAGAATGGGTTTCTTCAAAACGATTTTCACTCTCAAAAGAAGAATTTTGAAGATATCTAGTTCCAATTTGGAGAGAACATTTTTAAAGTCATTCGCTATCGCGCTATGTAACCTTATATTTTTTTGAAATCAACGAAAGACTGTCGGAAAAAGAGCCTAATTCGATACTTTTTGTTCAAACAAAACAAAGCTTCTATATCGCGATAGCGACTTTCCCACAAATTAATAATCCTTTTGAATTTTTTTTTATACTTAAATTGCGGCCGCAATGGTGGACATCAAACAGGACCTTTTTTACGGGTAATTTCAACAATTTGTTTAATAATAATACACCCAATAAATAAACATAAAAGAAAAAACCGGACGATTAGTTAATTTCACCATCGACAAAAAAATTCGCGAAAATCAGTGATTTTTCTGATGGTCGCTCTGAGACGATCCCTTAATTGCTTCTTTATTTGTGTACTGGAAACTGAATCAATCAAATGGAATTTAAAATTCTGCTATGTGGGAAGAAGGCGTGGTTATGGTTCGATTTCGATCATTTTCATAATGTGACATAGGCATATTAATATAATGGCATGTACCAAATCGTTGGTCGGGTCCCGTGATATGAGATTTTACCAAAAAATTAGCGATGCCCCGCCCATCGTCCAATTTTCAAACCAGTTCCCATAAAGCGCTCTTTTGCCATCTTGGTGGTAAAATTTAATGTCTCTGGCGTATTTAGTTATTGATTTATCGCGATTTTATTAGTTTTTAACAGAACCGTTGAATGTGGTCCGACCAAGGAACAAACATGCCAAGTTTTACTCAAGTTACAGCTTGCACGGACGGACGGACGGACAAACGAACAGACAGACAGTCAACCGGATTTSAACTGATCTTTTATAAGCAAGGTGCGTTCCAATGTAAACAGGACATTAAAAAAACAGAAGAAATGGTTTTTTGATCTGTGTGGCCGCCAGTATGCCGGTGCAAGCCTTTTGAATGGCCTCTACGTCTGCATAACGCTTTCCTTTCATGGGCAAATGCATTTTTCCGAAAAGAAAGAAGTCGCACGGTGCCATATCAGGTGAATACGGTGASTGGTTAGTAGTTAAATTGYGATTTTTGGTCAAATAATCGGTCACAAGCGTCGATCGATGAGACGGCGCATTACCGTGCAACAAACGCCAACTTTCATCTTCGCGACATTCGGGCCGAACACRTCGAATACGACGCACCAAACGCTTCAAAATTCCAAGGTAGAATCCGGCAATAACGTTTCCATGAATTTCAATGATGATTTCAGCTGAATTTTGATGAATTCACGCACAGTTTCGATGGAATGTCCGGTGATCACGGATTTGGATTGGCTCAGATGTTGATCGTCATTTAAGACGATCAAGACCACTTTGACAACGTTGAAACCACTCGTGCACTCTACTACGGGATAGGCAATCATCGCCATAAACTTGTTTCATCAATTGAAACATTTCGGTAAAAGTTTTACCAGTTTTAAAACAAAATTTAATGTTGGCTCTTTGTTCGGGCTCATTTTCGCACYGATAAAACAAACATACTGACACTTAAAACGCARTAACTTCACTTCCAATCAATGAAATGCCATGTCTCATAAAGATAGCAGATTCTACGCACTAGTCGACATACATATRTAGTATATGGCGCCATATAAAAGAYTTTAACGATGAATATAATTGTTATCAAAAACTCATGTAAATGCATGTAATTGCACATTTTGTTCTTAAACTTTCTTGCTTATATCGAAATGAAATTGCACAATTTTTGAACAACAAATTCTAAACAAATTAGTTGTACTTACTGGTATATGTAGCAATAATCCGATCTAATGCACACTTCTCATCCCCTACAGGTGGTTATATGTAGGTAAATATGTAAGTTTGTAATAATCATGTCAATCTAAATTCTGTAGCTCATCMATAGCTTATTTTCAATGCGCGGTTACAGTTAGTRKGCTTATGTATATAGCACTCATTTGTAAATTTTCATATTAATTAATTTTGCTCTCACACTCTGCGCTCACATTCGCACAATTGATTTGGACTATTTACTTGGCCTAATGTACAACGGTGAACATGGCCTGCGTTGTATTGAAATTCATTTTGAATTTCGACATTAGTTTATTAACAGTAATTGATAGAGAATATTGTGCTTTTAACTAGATCATATTCCTAATTTTTTCAAATTGAAGAGTTCAAAACCAAACTCTATTCATACGTATGTTACATACATATGTATGTATGTACATACCAACAGACATGTGAACATTAAAATATTTAACTTTTATATAGAGTGTCTAATTGACAACGGTTAATTCCTTCTAATGAATTTCAAAAATGGCGAATTATTCTGCAAACACGATTATTAATACAGCCGATTWCGACTGCTACTATCCGAGTCAACCTGTGACTAATTTAACAACTTTGTACATTAATTTTGATAAGGCAGGTGTACGAATACGAGAAACCTTACAATGATTTCTAAGTGAACCTAATCAAAGATTTTAATTTTCTATGCATTAATCAAATCTCTTGGACAGATAAACGATGACAGCTGCGGTTCGGTCACCCCGAATGTGCCGGAAGCGAGTATATCATCAATAAACCAGAATGACGAGGAGAGTGACGATGAGGAGTATGGTGGCGGACGTCGCAAGTATCGGTTCGTATTACATATCTACACAGAGATACATATACATATGTATTTAATTATTTATTAGTCACGCATGTTTAGGAATTAATATTCTTAAAATTGCAAACAAATAATCAGTATATAGACTAAAGGAGRAACTGAAATAGGAAACATMAAAATTTGTGGTTATAAAAAGTTACCGAGTTKYTTACATGATTACTTACATACTTATTCACACATCACCAGCTTACGATCTCAACTTCACTCCGAGATTACCGACTGTTTCTATGGAAAATGTTTGTAAACATGTGAACGGTTAAACCCATTATAATCCGATTGTTAAAATCATTAATCTAAAAAGCTACAGATTCAGTGACTTTAGTAAAGAAACTCTCTGAAAGAGCAATTAGTGGAAAATGATAGAAGGATGGTACAATAAAATACTAGATTTGGGTTTCCTCGGGTAAAAAGCAGCCTTTTTTCAACAATTTTTTTCTCACATAAAAAACCAAATATTTATTTAGAATATTTTATTAATACAAACATACACTATTAACAAAGAAATTGCAAAATGTTTGGAAAAAAAAAATATTTTAACCCGGCCATTGCGAAGAAAGATGCGCCCGCGTTGGTAGGAKAACTCCTCACAGGGTCATCTGAAGTGAAAAAGTGCGGTTTTTAGTTTAAACCTTATCTTACAGYTTTGACGCAGGAAAAAACTGAAAATTGGGTTTTTAGMAGACACTTTTACAAAAAAATGAAATTTTCAGTGAAAATTGCGTTACATTTTCGTTTAATAGTTGTAATCGGAAAAAATCCTTCATCCAAGTCATTCTCGAAATCTTTTTAACCGACTTCAAAAACAAAGTCGCGAAAAAAAAAGTCAAGAAAAACGCGATTAAAGACGGCGCACTCAACCTAGCTAGCCCTGAGCGCACAAGTTCTCAAAGCTGTATCTCCAAAACAATTACTTGGATCAACTTGAAGAGAGGTGTTGTAGTATTTAATAAGACAATCAATTTTTTGAAACCCGTAAATCTATGTAACACCTTAAACTCAACATCTTCACAGTTCCTCTTTTCCTGTACAAACGAATGTTGGCGACATGTCAACATGTCAACATGTTGTTATGCTAATTATACATACACACATACATACTGTAAGATCACGAAACTTAGAGCCGTCTTCTCACTCATCTGTCAGTTAAGTTCTGGTAAAAAAAAAAAAAACAAGTTCTTACTCGAAAGAAGGAATTTTGTTTAAACAGCCGCCTTTCAAATAAGAGAGAAGGAGTCTTGTTTAAAGTACCAGAACTTTACAGGCAGATTCCAGCTAATCAGGCATAGAGAAAACGCCCCTTAAACTATTATCTGATCATAAAAGTATAATCGGATTGATGTTAGAGAATTTGTTTGCTATTTTGAATCTATTACGAATAAATCAAGATCAAAACTGATTCGTATTTATTTGCAGTTGGAATACGAATTTACTTATTATGACTTAAGAAAGAAAATCTTCTAAGTTTAAAAACAAAATATTTGTTGTTTTGAAGAATAAGATAATTGAATAGAGCAAATAATTCTTGAAAAATAAAATTTAAATTCAATTATTATAACAGTAAACATTTCGAACTGGAACTCCCAATGAACTTGTTCACGGAATTGTTTGTTTTTTTTTCAAACAAATTTGTCAGATAAAGTTTGTATAGTATCTTGAGTTACTGGCTTTCTGTTGTCACTCAACGTTATGCCTTGGTAAATATATTTTTACACTTGTAAATCTTGAGAATTTCAGGCTAATTTTGACTTTGGGAGTGTTTTCTTCCACAAGTGGAAAATGAATATAATTACATAGGAGCATATACATACATTTGTGAGTAGGTATGTGTATGTCCAGAGTGTATGCTTAAAGAAATGGTTCGTCTCGGCGCAAACGGTGCATTTATCTTAGTTAGAAGAGATATAACAACTCAGTACTCGATTGAATTTACTAGCGATAAGAACGTAAACCTTCGCCTGATTGTCTGATAAAAAGCTAGCCTAACGAAAAGCATATGTAAGTTCTTCCTAACCTTTCTAATTAGAAATTGTTTTTTCGTGTAAACCAACTCCATAGTTTAGATAATACAGATTGCAGCATATCACATATGTACATATTTACATGCTATGCTAAAACGCACAAAGTTCTGTAGCACATAGAAGTTAGTATTTGCAACGCACTACTTAATCTGGAGATAGAGTGGGAGAGATGAAAAAATAAAATAATAAACACATTAGTATGTATTTGCTTGAGTACGTGATATACATGTATACATACATATGTATAAGCGGAATTTCAATTAAGAATACATTTTCACTTACAAACATACATACAAATGCACATATATGTTTTTAAGTGTATATGGGTGTAGAGATTATGGAATTAATTTAATTCAAATTCGAAATTGATTATTTAATAACCGGTTTGTTGGAGTACACATGCATACATACATAAGTACATATGTATGTCGATAAATATGCACTTTTGTGTAATATTTCTTATAAAAAAAATTAAACCCAAAGTGGACTCTAGCTCACAAAACCACGAGCCTACGTACATACATATATTTCTTACATATGTAGGTGCGAAATGAAACGAGCATATTTTCATTGCAGTGATCCATTTCGGAGTCGCCGCCGCGCATCGATAGCCCCTCTACCCGCCTTGCGCTTGAATAGTAAGGAAATGCTTGCCAGTGACTTCGACACCCACAGTGTGGCTAGCAACCAAGCGTCCATCACTAGCGTTAATTCATTGGCCAGTTTACTCCGGGAAAAAATGAATGTAAGTTGTAATACATATGTATGTACATATACTTATACATACATAGATATATACATCCGTACTTATTTATTTACGTACATACTTTATATCATTTAAGGCATTCCCCCAAATGATTCGCAAAAAGAAACGTGAAACCAAGGATTATAAAATTAAGATTTTCGTCACAATATTATTCTTCATCATTGKCTTCTTGGTAAGAGTTTATGATTCACTATATGGAAGGATTTGTTTTTCCATTTAAAGAAATGTAGTTTTAATTAATGAATTCGTACATTAACTTGTACTACTATGTTTATTTCTTATCAAACCAGATTGGATACTCTTATATTACCTACCATAAGGAGATTTTAACTCGCTCCTATTTCGAAAAGATCAAATTCAGCTCGTTGGATCGTACTTTCAGTATTTTAAGTCACGAAGACAAGGAAGTGATAACAGGAAAGTTAGGTCTCTCTATAAGTTCCGATAGTATCCCGTTTTATTGTCTGGAAGACCAACGTAAAAATGATGGTAGCGTTTGTCTGGAATGGAATGGTATAGCTCGGTTGTATATGAGTTTCCACAATATGAATGTATTCCGCTGCTATAATATACAGTGGCAAGCACTGGGTTCGGGAATTTATCCAACCGATTGTTATGAGTTGAAAAGGGATAACGGATTATGGTTTGGTGGAAGCTTTACAAAGGGMATGGAATGGTCCTTAAGTTCGGCAAATTTTGACTATGCACCTTTCGGTAGTGGTGACGGTAAGGTTCATCAGTTCGGTAATGGTGTAAAACGTTATTTCATAAATTCGATTGGTGTGGCAATGCAGGTGGACGATCGTACACCTCTGCACATATCTGTCAATCAAACCGAAAATAGATTATGCTTTCGTGCGCGAAATGACAATTTCACCTTCGTCAATCATCTAACGGAATATCCAGAGCTTACATATAAAATTTGCACTACCGAAGACATGCGTAGCCTACATATGCTGATGACACAACAGAGTCTGTGGGATGGTCTAAAGGAATCTGATATCTATTCTCTGCATTCCCTGATTGAAGAACCCGTATGGAAGATACCGTTTCTGAGTGAAGTAACATCGATTAATGAAACAACTATATACAATTATTCGGAGGATGTTATCGCGATGGGCTTTATGCGTTTGGGTCATATTTTAGTAAATGAATTCTGGCAAAGAAACATTGGAGATTTCGTTGTAGATCAAGAACGTTTTCCCACACTTAAGGACACTGTTGAGGTACTCCATCGCCGAGGTTTTAAAGTTGTTTTCACGATTCAACCCTTTATTAGTACAGATAGTCCAAATTTCAAAGACGCCGTTAAAAACAAATTGCTTATCTATGAACGGCACTCGGATAGAAGTATTCCCGCGCTTACACGGTACAAAAGTTCATCCAGTGCCGGAGTATTGGATATTACGAATAACGCTTCAATACCATGGTTACGGAATAAATTGGAAAAGCTAAAGGAAGACTACCAAGTGGATAGTTTTTACTTGGATCTCGGCACGAGCTATAATCTGCCGCATTATTATCAGTGTCGAACGACTCTGGACAACCCCGATATGTATGCGAAAATCTTTACAAGTAGTATGGAGAGTGTTGGATTTATTGGTGTATCCAGTGCAAGTGCTGTCCCAAAGCCACCAACCTTCCTCAGCACTCCCCCTATAAATTCTTCGTGGGAGGGTTTGCGTGAATTGTTAACCGTTGTTTTAAACAATGGTATAAATGGCTATCCATTTGTTTTACCGGGAGCTATTGGTGGCGACTATTATGTTAATCGCACTTTAAAAAAAATGGCGTCGTTTTACTCTCTGGGTCAACCAGAACTCGTCGAACAAGATCTTTTCATTCGTTGGATGCAATTAATGACTTTTATGCCGTCGATGCAATTTAGCCATTTACCATCCGAATATAAAAGTGATTACATTACTGATCAAGCCAAGGAATTGATGTCCATACGACAGAAAATTGTTATACCGTTATTGAAAAAATATCTAAGCGAGTCAATGAACGAAGGATTACCATTAGTGCGACCACTTTGGATGCTAGATCCCCATGATCCGGCTTGCTTACTTGTAAATGACGAATTTTCAGTAGGGGAGGAATTGATCGTGGCTCCAATTTTGGAAAAAAAATCGGATGAACGGGAAGGTAAAATTTCTGTCATTTACACTCTCTCTTATATATACATATATGTAAGTTCATATTTATTGATTTTTTTCCTTCTGTTTGTGTTGTAGTTTACCTGCCACAAGGAGTTTGGAAGGACGGAATTGACGGCTCGTTGCGGAAAGGCAGTCGCTGGATGCATAATTACAAAGTGCCTAAAGATAAAATAGCCCACTTCGTTAAAATGCCAGACAACACTAGATTTTAATGCAGAAATGCATCTATACGAATACTTTCCTAAGTCTTAGCTGAAATAGCTGTAAACACTTCCGTATTTCAAACGTGCCTTATAAAACCTGTAGACCATGTACGAGTATATACTAGCATTGCACTCTTAGAATGTTTTAAAATAAGTACCTACATATAAACCATCTTCATAATAATTAATAACAAAGTCTAATAGATTCCTGTTAATTCCATTAGAAACTTGAGCTTCCGTACATAATTC
Organism: Bactrocera latifrons; assembly: GCF_001853355.1. NCBI lineage: Eukaryota > Metazoa > Arthropoda > Insecta > Diptera > Tephritidae > Bactrocera > Bactrocera latifrons. The sequence continues at coordinate 659,701 of NW_017534742.1, read as the reverse complement.
CATATTTGGTCCATCAACAAATTGGATGTAAACATACAGTATTTAATTTAAATTTTAAGTAAGTATAAATGATAGAGTTAAATAAAATACTTTACAATTTTATTGTTGTGAAAAATATTATGTAAGTACATTAAACTTATCACGTATTGTTAAAACGATTTTTAAAGTCTACATACACACCTTTGTTAAAAATAAACATCAATAATTCTATACACAATATAAATCTATTTACTATATTTATATAATTGCATGTATTTAACTTGTTCGGCGGAAGTTGTGAATACTAATTTACTAATACTTTATATGTTTTGCATTTGCAAAACAACATTTTCCATATTATTGCTTACTTTACACTTGGGTAAATTATGACTGCAGGGTTCTGTGCTCGGAGGTTTTAATGCAATATTGCAGCGATCATCCTCGACTACAACCTCATTTTGATCCAAACACATGACWGTGCGACGCCGTACAGGCGACAAGTCCTCTGACCATTTGCAGGTAACTGGACAGAATTGCCACGGACCCGTCCACCAATGGGCCGGGCACTGATGCCTATTGCAAACACGTATACGCCGCGTTGGTCTCTTGTTTTCTGCAAAAGTCCAACAATATTCGGAACTAGGTGTCCCTAAATGAAATAAGGCGCGATACTGAGTTCAAATACGTATTTATAAAACAACACATTCCTTACATTCTCCATCCGCATAGCATTGTGCTATTCTATATTGCACACCGCCTCCACAGCCGCTGGTACAATCGGTCCAATCACCCAACTTCCATGAATACCGTACTCCTTGCGAGTTATTTAGTGCGGGCAGGGCAAATTCATAACGAATACTGGTATTTAATCCGTCCTCACGAATTATTGCCTGACAATTTTTAATCTTATAATTAGTAATTGTTTCGAAAAATAAAGAGCCTAGAAGTTTTTAAAAAGTCAGATAAACCCGTCGATTCGAATAATTCGATAATTAGAAGCTTGGTACTACATCAAACATTATTAACGTGACCCTATAAACCCGAGAGCTACCAAAATTAAATCCGTTAAAAAAATCAAGCAAAATTAATTAATTGGAAAAATTGCTTAGAACTGTCTACATTGAGATGATTCTATASCTCACAAATAATTAGACAAATTTGGTGCAAAACATTAGCGAACATCTCAAATTTGAGATATGGAACCAAAGCTTACTTCCTCATATCCCATATAACGCCGCTTTAAACTTTATCATTTCATTTSAATCTACTTTAGATAATTCAATAAGCAAAAGAAGTTAACGCCGATTTCTTGTAAACTAGTTATTTTAAAGAAACTTCTATATAATTTTCAGCTTTAATTCAATTGCCGATTGARTTATGTATAGCGCTAAAGCACTGCATTTTTGAATAACAAATAATAATGATCATGTAATCATCAATCATGTAATGATCATGTGATTTAACTTAACATTTTTGAAATCGTAAACTTAATATATGTTTTTCGCATTAATTTAGAATGCTTAAAGCATTTCTGGAAACTTACATGTACTGTTATAGCATTTTCAATCGGTTGAGGTATTTTTATGGTCTCTTGCTCATCCACACGATCATATAAACTCTCCGTTCCTGCTATTCTGAATTCTCCAGGCATAGATATAAGTCCATCACCATTTAGATAAAAATTACTACTATTCGCCATTGAAAGTCCGAGAAATATTTTCGAATTGCTCATTTCTCTTATTATAATATGTCGGGCTTTCGATGGAATGGTTACAATCTCTACGTACCCATCAGTTACATTGACGTTCTCTTCAAATACCTCCTGAAATATTTTAATTTTTACAAATGATTTTGTTTTTAGATTTTATAGTTTCTATTTCATTACTTACTCACTTTTATCAACTTACATCGATCGCTCTTTCCACCACACACTCCACATTGATCCTCTCGCATGTTGGAATCCAAAACCCAATCACATCCGACTTTCTAAATTAATCCATATGTTTGTGTTCATTGACCTTTGAAAATATATGTTGCATTATTTTGCCTCACCTTGCATATTCCATCGATGCACATATCGTTGGTGCCAACACCACAGGGCGTGCCATCCTTCACTGTGTCTCCCCAATTTGCAATGATGGTGTCGTCAACATCAGTGCACAGCAGCTTACAAGGATTTTCTGTAAACACCAAAATACTTGTAGGCGTCTCAACAAACAGAAAAAGGATTTTTTCTAAATTCCTTCTACTTACTATTATCGAAGAATGGTAACCATTTGTAAATTGAACCTTGATAATACACATTGTCATACTTGGAACATTGGTGTGCCCGAAAACTGACTTCACCCACTGGACATGGCTGATGATTACATATCTTATATCTGAAAATACTGTATTGGTAGAACACCCTCTTTGTGTGTAAAAGTCCAAGGAGCAAGAAACCTTTTTCTTTCACCAATGCAAAAGAGACCGCCATTCGCCGGCACCGGATTGTTGCATTCTCGTTTTTGAGTCGACACACCTCCGCCACAAGTTCTCGAACAATCGCTCCACTTGGACCAAGCCCCCCAACTCCCATTAATTGGGTGAGCTTGTTCATTTGGTATACACTTTCCATTATGACATCCCTATCAAATCAAAATATCACAGACTCAAAAAATAGCAATGCTCACAAAAAACCGAATTCAAAAATATTGATTAACCTTTCCATCACCACAACTTGTTCCCGGTGCTGTAGGACGCAAGTTTGTTATGCATTCGCCATTTACTCTACACCACAATGTGGAGCAAATTTCATCCATAGATGTGCAGGACGATGCGTTGACATCGGCTTCCGTTAGATTGAACTGCAGGCGACATTGCGTTTCGACATCAAATAGTACTCCTGGGGGTAAAGCTGGATAAACATATTTTCTTTTTGGAGTGGGCGCATCATCTAGACAGTCGCCGAAACCTTGACTGTAAATTCAAATATAGTGTTATTAAGCTGTATAAATGAACTGTGGAAAAATTCGTGAGCCACACACGCACTCGAGAAATTGTGTAATATACTTCCGGCTGCAATTCGACCAGGAAACTTGTAAAGTATCTGCTCCAAAAGTCGGTGTCATTATGTGAACAATTGAGCCTACTCGAGGATGGCATCCAGTTTTCGCTGTATCATGAAACATGCCAAAGCTACGATAGATGGTAAACAGTTAAGCACAAAGCCATATTCAAATTTGTACATACATAAGTATGTACAAATACTTTTTTTATATTATTACAACATGTTGCTGTAGAGTAAAATACATAGTTTTKTTCACCTCACGSTTGTGTATCACCTAAAACTACAAAATATGTGATATTGGTATAGCGCTGAATATGAATGGAATTGGCTTAGACCATAGACTCAATGATTTAAATTTAGCATGGTGGACTTTTTTTGGCAGATACATACGTATACCTTTTTTGAAGCTGATTTTTATGTAGTTTTCGTTGTCGGCAAGTAAAATAGAGTTATAAAATAAATTGAATGTTTTACCAAGAAACAAATTTGATGGTAAATCAGTTAGTTGCGTCGAACATTGAAATTCTTTCGCTACATTTTTTTAATAAAATGTTGCCAACACCTGAAGGTATTTTCCCATAAAATGCATAAAAGTGAAATCACACCATACTGATCCTGTCGGAGTAATAATAGAATAAGCGTTTTAATCGTTATATGGTTAAAGAATGTTAAGAGAACTTCCCCTGAGACAATTTGGTACATATAGCTCGTACGGTTTATGAAACTATTAGAAGTCGGGGTCATGCCCACTTTTTTAATAGTTTCAGCCCACAGAATAATACGATCCTTTCTACTACATCACAAAGTTGTGTCCTAAGAGGAGCTTAGTTTCAACATTTCATATGCTTTCGATTTACAGCATTTTATGAGCATAGAAATGATCCATCTGCAACGCCAAYCTCTTTGGGTGCTAAGATACAGGTGTACCAAGACTCATCACGGTATTCTAATTTTTACTCAACTTATCGCTTACACGGACGGGCAGACAAACAGTCGCCCGAAATTCAATTTGTCTCATCATCCTGATCACTTATGTACGTACCATCTCGATTAGTTTCAGTTGAAACAAATACACGTTAATTGAATAAAATTATAATTGTCTATAGCAACATGTTGCGAAAGTATAAACTAAATATTAATAGTTGTATCGAAATTAATTTTGACATACTTGTGTCCCAATTCATGTGCAATCGTATGCGAAAGCATGATACCATTGTCTTCATTAACGCTACACGATTGTTTCGGCTTACACATGCCACCCACATTGGCTAAACCGAGGGTCCTAGAAATTTAGAAAAATATAAACGAAATCTGCTAACACATACACATACATACATATGCATGCAGCAAGTCAAAAGCGAAATTTACTCAATTAACTTGAATATTTTACTCACATGCAGTTGTTGCCGCAAATATTTGTCCGCGTTATAAGAATCGCAACATCATGATGATATGGATCATTTTCGTTGGCCGTATTCAGTTTGTGCTGCCATCTGGTGTTGTGTYAACAATTATCAAAGAGGAGTATAAATTAACAGTTTTTATTGCGTAAAGTAAATTATTATAAAACTACTACAAATACTAACAACAATACATTAAGTACACCTGAAAACACACATGTGTGTACAAATGGTTTCCGTACATGTCCTTAACTAAATTTGGAATATACGAATTTAATCTTTACTCTCAAATCATTTTACATCAAAGAAATCAAGCAAGTATGTTTGAAAGAAGRCTCCTTTAAAAAAACATCAGGTAAAGAAACTTCTAGTTCCAAAAAGAAATATATCGTGTTAGTTAACAACAATTAAAAACCAAGTGCAATTTGAACTATATATATGAATATGATGACATCAACATTCACAATAACATTTAAAGTAATAAAACGATTTTWAAGTAGTTTGCGACTCAAACATTCGTTTTCCAATAACTCACCTACAAAATTTATCCAAATTCTTTTGCGCATTTTGCGTAAGATTTAAATCGGGATGAGCTTCATGCTCCTCAAATAAAAAAATTTTGACGACAACAATTTCAATTGAATTGCCTATGCTGGGGTCTTTATAAAGCGCCGATACCATATTCATTATGGTGAGTATATATGTCTCCAGTTTGCTATGAAATGCGACCATAGTTGCATCTGCCACTAACAGCGCTTCCACGTGGCGTGGACTGCTAATTGAACGTTTTGTGCGCTTCATTTTCTTCGTATTTATAATGTTTTTGTTAATATTGATTTTCTCATAGTCTGTAGTTTGACTTTGGATCGTGGAATCCGATTGATTGATTGTATTAATGTGATCTGAAGCTGTCTCATATTTGAATTTCATTTGTGGCGCCTGATTGAATTGCCTAGGATATCTTCCTTGTATGCATTGTATTGAATGTTGTTGATGGCGACGGTATGAGCGGAATGAATATTTATGCCTTAACTTTCTACCGCCTTGAATTTTAACCTAGAAAAATGTACACACATTCGTTCATAAAATGCTTCACATTTATGTTTTAAACATATATATTCAGTCTCAATATTAAAATGTTTTTTAAATTTAAATATAAAATATGCATATTTGTTTCCAATTTAATTTTTCATACTTTCCCATGCGCTTGCCATTCTAGACGTGTCCCACTATATCTTTTCGGTTCCTTAGTACCACAGTTGCTAATCAAATCTTCTCGCTGTTTGTATTTTACATAGTGCTTCTGCAAAGTGCAATTAGTTACTCAACAATCTTTTTAAACATTAAACAGATTTTTAAGAAGATGCGTTTTACTTCATAGTATAATTATGTTTTATACACGCATTTTTCGCTTTACCTTTGGTTTCAAAGACGATCTCTGAAATAAAACATGAGGATGCCCGCTTGAATTGTCAGCTGGCATCTTCGAAGGCTCAATATAGTATTCATGACGTTTCGTCTTTATATGACCGACCTAGAATTTTAAATAATATATATTTAAATAGTTTAATTTATTTTATTTAAAGTATAAGAACGTAAATAAAATTTAATTTTTGTGATTAAGAGCTTGACCGCAAGTTACCAATGCTCCAACTAACGGAATATTGCTTATTGCATTTTCTTCTCTTAACTATATATGTATGTATATACGTTATAGCTTCTTCTGAGAAACTAAAATTCCGTCATAAAAGCTGTGCAGTAATCAGAATATTTTAATAATAACTTGAAATTAAAAGTCACTTCTGTTTTCCAAATTTAAAATTACGGATTGAAAATTCTCATAATAATGTAAGAGATTAAACTTCAGSAAGCTCTGGGAAGATGATTGGAATAGAAACTTTGACCTAATTAAGGTTTTAATTTCAATAATTTGAAATGAAATATTGTGTACTGTCGAGTTAAACTCACCAAACCTTCACACGTTGATATCGCCACATTAGAGTCCTGGTGTCCACGCACTTTTCCATGAAAATGACAGTCTGTGCTTGGAACAGCCGCCTTACGCGTACGAATATCGCGCCGATGCCTCTCGACTATCAAGTTCGGGGCGATGAAATAAGTATGAGGTCTGCATTTATGATGATAATCACCAATATGCAATGATAAGTAGGTATATTATATCGGTAAATGCATTATATGTAAAACCAGTTAAATATTGAATAAATTATTATTCTCACTCTAAATCAAGATGCATGGTTCCATTATCCATGTCCAGCCGGTAATGAATTTTACTGACAGTCTTAGCAATATTTCGGCGGCGTCGGCTATGTTCATGACGATAGTTCTGATCATGTCGATACGCCAAATCGAAAGTTAGAAAATCGCCGTCTGCATTTACTCGTTTTGGAATAACAATTGCGCCCGATTTTAGTTTGTTCGAATGCAGTCCTAATCGCAATAAAAAATACGTAAGTCTTTAGAAGATATTAGTGTCACTCCGTAATAAAAAAATAAGAAGGGCATTAAATCAATATTATTAGAATGTAAACAAAAACAAACCTGTGTCAAATTCTGAAGATACATTCAGATGTATGGTACGTACCGTATAAAAGATCGGTTGCCGCGGCTTCGTAAATACACAGCAATTGTAGAATTGAAGGTACAATATAGATGAACAGCTCCATTCTAATTGTGGAAAAATTTTATCATCGGTTCATCGATTTCATAGCGACAATTGGGCAAAAGTATTTTTTACGTTAGGGTCCTTATTATTAACACAAATGGATATTTATTTTAACCACTTTAACCGTTATCAATAAAATCTTGAACTTTGCWAATTAACTTAAACATGGCAATGTGTGCATCATTTAAAACTTCGTCAACTGCAACATGTTCTAAGAATTCTGAATGGAACTGAGGATACAACTGAAATAAATCAAAATAAAATCAATATGTTTTCGCTTAAAAGCACTTTGTGGGCCTGACAAAGGACCGATTCCGTTCGTTTGCAATACCAACCCTCCTTGGGTSCCAAGGGACATGTTTACAAAGTTTCATGAAGATATCTTAGTTTTTACACAAGTTTCCCTTGCACAGACTGACAGACAGACTGTTATACTGTTTCAACTACGGCACAGTGTGTTTAAATATATTATCCCTATTATACCTAGTATTATTGTATGTATATGACAGATGGATATGAGTAAGGATACTAATATCAGATTCCATACAATTTTTATAGTTAGCTATATATCAAGCGCGTCATGGGCTTATTGTTGCCCACAGCACACTTAGCAAACATGTGGAAACGGGTTCAACTTGCTCAATTTCATATTAGTTTTATGAGATTGCATTTGAATCAATTGCTTTCGATCTTGCTTTAACAGACGTCAAGTTTGAGAATAATATCAATGTTTGTTGTCAATATCATAAATCATACAGTAAAATAATAAAAAATGAATTGCCAACAAACGTCAGTAAAAGTTGGCAATAAATTAAATAAGCACATCACCTTTAACGAATAATCCTCATATTATGACATGCAATGCTTCACASTAAATACTCGGATATTTGCATTATCCATGCATTTGCATTTGACATCAGTCGCTTACTTATATATACTTAGTCTGACGCCAACGCTAAATCCGTTTGGTCCCGCAAATTCGAACAAGCGTTGCAATCATCTTTGTCCATTTTGATTTTTAAAGCCGGGGACGCGACATCATTTTCGACCAATGTCGAAGGTGTTTGCCAAGCATAAATTCYTGTTTGTTTATTTCTATATTTGTAAGTAGTATCGAAGGCGAACTTTAGAAAATAAAATATTTTATTTTTTGCATATTTTCAAAGTATGTAGATACCAATAAAATAACACACCAATTTTTTGGAGTTACCGCCTTCTACCATAAAATGGTATATTGAACAATCATTCGACATTTTTTCAAAGCTTGCTTTTTGTTTAACATCAWATATTTTTTATCATTTGTAAAGGCAATTTGTTTGATTGTGACCACGGTGAACGCTGCACTCTCTGCAGAAGACATCATTTCATTATTTAAAAAAATATCCTAAAATCATATTTTTTAGGTGATCTCAGTAGAATTATCTTCAATAGCCTTTTAAGACTTCGTTCAAAAATTGTTAGTTGACGCAAAATTAATGAATTGTTTTGAATTCATAGAAAGTAATTTTTTTATTAATTTTAAATTCATTGATAAACTTTGCTACTCATATATTATCATTGTTTATATACATACATATGTAAGTATGTGTGTGTATACGCAGGTAGTGACACAAAATATTGTTTTACTACGGACGAAAAACAACTTTTTAATTCTTATTCACTCTTTCGTTACGTTTTCGTTATTCTTCAGGCAGCTATTGTGCATACTATCTACTATATACTGATATGTTCATTCATACGCCCAATAGATTTTGTGAATGAAGCACACAAAACGTACTATAGAACTGTAGCAATGTGGATAGACGCATGAGTCTGTTCGTTTCATATAAACCCMTGTGAAAATGCACCAGTACAAAATGATTTAATTTTACTACTAATGTCGAAGTAGAAACTATCTTCCTTTTACTCGAGTATTCTTCATATCACAACTATGAATTTCTGAACTTATCCAATAGGCATTGCTATTTTGAGTTGTGATACTAATAATTAAACAAATTTCGGTGTAACAGGCCTAATGCAAAAATATCTTTCATTTCCTCAGTGAAAAGAAAAGTTAACAAAACCCCTTCAGACGTAATTCTAGTCCTGTAACTTGTCCCACTTTTGTATGYAATGTTGGGTAATTGGAAATAGTTTTTAAGCTTCAGGAATTTCCCAGACTTTTTTATGAAAATTGGTTCATCTCATTTTTCTTGCTTTCTAGAATTTGTGTGAGTACTCATATGTACATACATATGTAGATACTATATGTATATTATGATTATTTGTAATTTKCCTAGGAATATTTGTTTAAATATTAGATTAATTAGAAGAGATTGACCCCAGTCATACACTGGCACAAAAACACGTTCAGAAAGTACTCGTACTTATAATAATATATAAAATGTGTTCATATATGTACATACATATGTAGTTAGTTGGCTTTCTCAACATTTTTTAAATGACGCGTTTATACTGATTCATTTTGGATTTCGCTAGCAACGCTCTTGCCTTCTACTTCCCGGAATAGTTTACATACAACATTGACTCAGGAAATTTCCGTTTCGATTTAATGCACAAATAATAGGAAAAATAAATAATTCGATGTAAAGTTTTTAATTTATGATTGACTTCTGTATTGCTTTAACAATCGACGGTCACTGTCACTGTCACTGTCACTCTCATTAATATCGTCGCGACAACGCGTGCGTCCAAACTCAATAATTTCCATCGGGATCCAATATCGTACTGAGTTAAAATAGGCAGAAGTGCCTAATTTAAAGCGTTCAAAACGTTATGTATGTACATATGTATGGTTACTCAAAACAAACATCAAGACGCATACAAAGGGGAGCACAAGCGATCGAGTCAGAGCGTACGATCGGGCTCCGCTCCTAACAATCGAGTAAATACAATTTGCCGGTTTCTTTTCTATTTTATCCACAGTGTTCCAAAGAGCGCACATTCATGGCGCCTCCGACGCTGGCCAACCTTTACAAATGTGCTTACTTGTATGTGTATATGTATGTATGAATAAACAATATTGAATATATTTTATAAATACTTCCACACATTCAATACTATACTCCTACGTACAATGCATGCATTTGTACATGTTTATTATTCCCATCAAAACATGGCCTCAATTCTTATAGGGGGGACGTATACCCCAAAATTAAAATATCAGAGCAAAATACCTTAAGATAAGTAAGAAAGGGTATAACTGCACATTTTATGTTCTCGTAAGAAAAGKTGTTAACTAAAACCATATAATAAACAAGTTCGGATGTAACTGAAGTAGACCAATAGATATAATTTATTTCCAGCGGTAAACCACAATATGGTTAGGGAATATTTAAAGCCACAGATGGCTATCCCTACTATAATCCCCTACATAAAATTTCTCTATTCTAGCTTAATTTGTGGTATAGTTATATCAAATTATAGCTTTACATTTAACAATATTTTTCGGTCGTGTCAATGGTTCGATTTCGCTCCTGCGGACGGACTGACCGAAATTCGGCTTCAACTCGTCTCAAAATCCTGATCCTACATACATACATACATTAAACTTAATTAGTTTTAATAGCTTTTAGAGCTATTGAAGTCCCTGGCAAACCTACATATTAATATTAGACATACATATGCATTATATTTTCGTTTCTCATAAATAACCATCAAATATTCAGAAATTTCACTTTTCAAACTTTAAACATTTCTGCGACAAAGTTTGATTATCTCAATTAGGCGATTAAACATAGTGATTTAAAATTAAGATTTTTTTCAATAAAAATAAAAAAATTTCTGAGAATAATAATTTTGTCGCGCGAATTTTTAAACAATAATGAAGGAACAAGGAATTTTTCCTTCATTATTATTGTAAGTTTATACAAAGAATTATTTTTCACTTTTTAGTTTGATATGCTTTAAAAGCATGTTTTTTAGTTTTTTCAAAATATATTAATTTTTAATTTTTTGGTTTGATGTTATAAACCCCAAATTTGTTAAAATATGAACTATTACATGTAGTATTGGTTAAGTAAATCGATAATTAGGCAGCATTTAATATCGTATTAACTCGTCGTATCGTAACCTGTCATTGACTAATTGTTATATTATTTGCGACCAAGTTATATTGGCGACTTTACGAATTATTACTTCTTAATCGAATCATTTCTTCTAAAGCTTCTCTGTTACATGGGCATTTGTCAACTTTGAACAGTCTAGTTCTTCAGTTCGAATACCGTCCAAAGATCTACAACGACTAAGTGCTGCATAAGCTTGTCCAGCCAGAGAATGTATAAACATAGAGAAGAAATTGGTTTATACATTCTCTGGTCCAGCAGCGAACAGTCGAGAGCCCAGATAAATTACTGCATGATCTGCTGTATGCAACCTTGCATCTTATGAACGGTTGACGCCCAACTCAGTATGCTATTCAAATATCACCAAAACTAGTTTTATTTAGATGTTGCATACTTTTAAGCGCATCTTTTTGGTGAGCTGCTTAAACTTACTATCGCCTTCCTACAGTGTYGCTAAAATATTCTAAGTTTTAGTACCACTTAAAAAAGTTACAAACAAACATAGATACATACTTACATACAAGTGAAGCTAATAAAATAGTATTAAAAAAGGGAAGAATGCTCACAAGCCAACAATTACATTTGTGAAGTTTTCGGGGACGAGGAGCTGTATCAGTTGGTGTAGCACAACAATGGTACGCTCGCTTCCTATTCCAATGAAATTATGTTTTTTAACGGAAAAACGCCAAAATGAGATCGACCGAAATGGTACATATTTATTTATTTATTATTATAAATGTAAAAAAACTTTCCAATATGTACAGTGGAATTCTCCAATACGCACTGTCTGGTTTAACCCAACAGCCCCTGCAACCACTAGACAAATTTCATAAACACTACGTTTTCATTCATATTTTCATACCAAAACCGGACAAGGGCACTATTTTACTAATTATCTCTGATAAATGGACAAGAGTTCATAAAATATGGAAAGAAAATTAAGTACAAACTGTAGTTTCCGTTTTTTAATTCTTATTAATTTGTAAAGTTTTGCAGATTTTTAAGGACAATACACAAAATTGATTTGCGCTGAGGCCGTCTATCCTTATGTATATAAATTGATATACATAATTGTCATTTATTCACTGCTGACTGATATTGACTCACAGTTATTAGTTCAGTTGAAATATAGATCWGAGTTGCAGCTTCGTTTTTACCACTCTCCCATATGTGAACAAAAACACTGCAACCGTGGGGGTGTAAGGTTATGAGAAATTTCACTGTACATATGCATATTTTCCAATGCATTGTTTCTCTTTACCTCAATTAATTAAATACGTTAAATTAAACTAAACGTGTTGCGAAGATCGATCCACATAAGCCAAAGCCACAAGAGATTAAAAGTGGAATCATGACTTTATATTTCTTTAAAGCGTTTTTTTCACAACGGTTTATGGTTTATTAAAATCAATTAATTTAATTTTATTCATCCTATTAGTGCTGTAGAAAGATATAACCACCATAGTGTTTTCCTATGTAATGACATAACACGAAATATCCTGCTTAATTCCTTAGGTGTAGAGAAGGCGTGTGATGATTACAGAATGGCTTTAAACTTACTGGCAGGTCAACTCTACTTGCAAATAATTTGGGTTTCCAGTCATAAGAGCATTTTTGACAACGAAAAAGTTGACGAGGTCGCTCTAGGAGCTTCTTTATATGAATTCGATGCCGAGTTAATACCATGCCCGCTGGAAGCGAACAATAGAGAGCTTTATACTCACTTTAAACAAATAACAATAACCAATTACAAGATAACGAAACAGATATGATAATGGGTCTGCCCTATAACACAGTCTGCCGCAGCCGCAAGCTAGAAGGGTTTGAGGTAACCTTTTTCCACTTTCTCAGTGAATGCCCTGCTCTAACACTAAACAGACACAAAATATTTACAACACATTAGGCATCAAACCTTGAATGGCTGCCCGCAAAACGCATAACGGATATAAGTAGTGACGCATCCTGCGATAAATGTCAGCACTCCTACAAATATATTAATAAGTTTTGAACTTATTCTTCATAACTTATTTTAAATATTTTAATAATATTGGAACAAACTGGAGTAATAGAAAAGTAGATAATATGGAAAATGGATCCAGTAATATATAAAATCGAGGTTTCACGAGATTCAACGTGATCTCAAACCTGCTTTTGATGAAGGGTTTGTGGTAGGAGGAGGCCAAGTCCTGGTATTCATCTCGGTGAAGAAGGAAGAGAAGGACGGCGTGAATAAAAATGCCTTCTATGAGCGCACATATAAGAGCTGCCCCCGCCATGATGTCAAAATCGTGCTTGCCGACTTTAACGCCAGGGTGGGCAAACAAGCTATCTTTGGCACAACGGTCGGTAAATTCATACTCTATGATGAAAATCCCAAAATGATTCCAGCTTGGAAAATTCATCAAGCTATCTGGCTGTCTTCGGATCGGAAAGCTACCAACAAGACAAAGACATCCGAACGATTTTCTGCTCGACTTGCACTCCTGCTCTCTGAGAGCACTCATCAGCAATTCGGTGTAATAGAGCTGTCGGACCGCATTTCAAACTCCTTATGTACAGCTGCAAACGAAATCGTTGGTTTCCGGAAACTCGTGCAGGATGGGATATATACTGAGGGTTGAAAAAGGAAGCGAGAGGCACTTGCATACAAAAAAATAGACAGACCGAAATGCGTGAGTATGAAGAGTTTGACAAGCTGGCCAACAGGGGTAATGGTCGAAAATTCTACGAAAAGATGCGTCGGCTTACAGAAGGTTTCAAGACCGGAGCATACTCTTGTAGAACCCCCAAAGGTGATCTTGTCACCGATGCCCAGATCATACTTAAATTATGGAGGAAAAACTTCTGCAGCCTGTTAAATGGCAGTGAAAGCATACTATCAAAAGATGGCAAACCCGATTCCCCAATCAATGACGATGGAACCGACGTTCCATTACCCGACCATGAAGATGTTCGAATATCAATTACGCGCTTGAAGATCAACAAAGAGGCGGGGGCCGATGAACTATTCAAATACAGCAGCGAAGAACTGATAAGGAGCATGCATCAGTTTCTTTGTCGAATATAGTCGAACGAAAGCATGACCGACGATTGGAATTTAAGTGTGCTCTGTCCAATCCACAAAAGGGAGACTCCACAATCTGCGCCAACTACCGTGGGATAAGCCTCCTCAACTTTGCATATAAGATTTCATCGAGCGTACTGAGTGAAATATTAAACCCTCCGTCAATAAACTGATTCGACCTTATCAATGTGGCTTTCACCATGCGCAAAATCTTGAAAAAGACCCGGGAAAGAGAATCGGCACGCACCACCTCTTTGTCGATTTCAAACCTGCTTTTTGACAGCACGGTAATGAGGAGCCTTTATGCCGCAATGTCTGAATTTGGTATTCTCTAATCTAATATGGCTTTGAGGGCAAAACGAAAGACGTCCACTCCGTTGGAAAGACTAGGTGGAGAAGGACTTGGCTTTGCTTGAAATCCCCAATTGCCGCCACATTGCAAGAAGAAGAAACGCCTGTTGTTAACTCGACCAGTACAGAAGAAGAGGGGCTGCATAGATACTTTGTAAAGAAAGTGGAAATAATTTCGATAGAAAGATGTATGGAATAAGTTTTTAAATAATTGTTATTTTTTCATGTTTTTATTAATTATATATTTGCATGTCTCCAAAGAAATTTATATCTTCATCTAGCTAATGATATTATTAAATATAATTGTTATTGTTATGTAAATGTTWCCCTTTTATTCAATTCGATACTTTAGTTTCTTACCGAACACAAATTGAGAAATATAATGAAATGGAAATAAAGTTTCCTTCCGGATATTCAAATACGTTTCGTTCTTTCACATTATCATGATCTAATAGCTATTAATTTATATCACATAAATGAATATTGAATACGTTATTTTTAAGCTTTTAATTATATTTTCAATGTCAATTTTCATTTAATTTTAATAATGTTATTTTTCATAACATTTGTGTATGTGTAATGAATACATACACTGAACACACCATAGCAAAGACGGTATTGCTAATGTCATGTTTCCATTGCGTGAGATGAATGTCAGCAACAATATGAAATATCCACGAATACGTAAAGTTTAACGTAATTTTAGTATGTTTTGAGGCCGTTTTATGTAATCTATAATAGTTTTTCAATTTTCGGACTTGTGTAAGCTTTAATAATATCGATAAAAAGAACATTTCAGTAATATTTGAATATCATTTTCCAAATGGGATCTAAGCTAACTCTGTCAAATTTCACTCAAACAATTTACACACGTTATGAGATATCGTCATTAAGCCTTTTTACATTTTCTATTTATTATATTATTTTAGCTACGTTATTTAAACATAAGCAAGCTGCGAGTTATAACTGAAATATCTATAGCTTATTAATAATGTAATAGCAAAGATCTTTTGCCTTTATTAACTGTATGTAACGCATTTTAGAAACGCGTGGGTTATTCCTCTTTGCTTCGCAAATTCTTCGAGATATTTCATATATTTTAAATTAGACTTGAACATTGTTCATAATATACGTATTTTGTTACATTTTTATACCGACCAAACAATTAATTATATTTGCCCTACCAATTCTTGTATACTTCTTAATAACTCTTCCATATTTCACAATAAATCTCGATGGAATACCCATGTATGTTTTGTATGCGCAAATTTATGTGACAGCCATTGCGATTCCAATAAATTGAAGCGGTCCTGACTTAGATAAAGGGGCTTTCCACGCCTATATCAATTAAATTAATTAGTAACGTCCGTAATATACAATATATTTGTAATCCGTATAAACAAAATTACTCACTTGAGATCTCGATCTTCTTCATCGAAATCATCCAAATACAACGAACCCCAAAGACAAGCACGTCTACCACGAATCACTATTATGTATGTCGAAGTAACGACAAGAAATATTCCGATTCCTCCCCCACAAGTAATTGTGTGCTAAAATTTTAAAAACAATAAATAATATATACATACATACAATTTTTTATACAATATTAATGTAATCTCTTTTACTTACACGAACCGCTTCACAACAGTCATTTTCAGCACAGCATGTTTGTTTAAGACACACAATTGTGCCACATAATAAACAGATCGAGCTCTCTTTCGGCACTTTATAACAGTTCAGACATGGACGTTCATGATAATACTAAACGCAAAATTAGCAAATATGTATATATGTATATATGAGTGTTATGTAAGTGTATTCATTCCAAATCATACCGTGAATAATCGCTCATACTCGCGAGGTAATTCGAGAAGTTTTGGTTGTTGCCAAGATCCATGCTGATTTAAGATAACCAGCTCACGCACTGTATCTGTTGGTGGCCGAATATCCATTAATTGCTCACACCAAAATTTAGGCAACGTTTGCTCAGTGCCAGATATGAAGCATAAACCTTTCGAAGCATTAAAGCAGTCCCAGTCCATTGAATCTGTAACTAGTTCCAAGTAATAAACAAGACGCACAAACTCCAATCCTGGTGCGGTTATTTCGGGCATATCATATCTATATAAATGTTGCCGTAACAATGCTGCTATGCGTAAAAATGGCAAGCATAGTGTTTGTAATTGAGCTTCCATGGACTTGAGATTTACTTCGACATCAGATTTCGAAATGTTCGCATCATCGTTACCACCTCTATTATTCGATGAATATCCAAGACCAGAAAATGCATAGAATCCCGCGCAATTCGCCTTTGCCGCGGCAGCAGCAGCCGTTGACGTACTTGGTATGCTTTCCCGACGCAAATGTGACATACGATTTGTGTTATTCAATACCAACGCCATAGCACGGCCTAAATACGGTATATTCGATGAGGTAGTACCACTTGTACGGGAAGAATTTCGTCGGCCGATAGTATCATCATCATCCATGGAAGGAGATTTGTTAAATTTCGATATTATATATTCGCATTCTAAATCTGTGAGTGTAACGCATAGTTGAACTACTATTTGGTAGTACAATAAATTGTACATAACCTTAACCATGCAAGTGAAGAAATCTGTAAATAATCAAACAAATTTATTAAACTTTCATTAATAATTATTAAATGTTATCTTTGCRATTTATTATATATTTTACCTTGGTCTAAATGTAGAGGAGCTAACAAAATAAATTTCAACAGCAACGCTATGGGGTCGGCCAAAAGGCTAGGTATCAGTTCGAGGCAATGCGAAGGTACTGGAGCCGAATCGCTTACCGGTAAACCAGCAAGTGATGCCCAAGATCGCCAAAGTGGCCATTCCACCAACACACGAACGTGGACAGATAGCACATGCAGCAAAGGAACGATGCAGTCGCGCTTCGGTTTGTAGCGTGTTGAATTTGTTGTGCATAGAGAACCCCCGCGCTGTATAATTTCCGACTCTAAATTCGTACGAGCAATTGATGTCACGAAGACGAAAAGACTGCGTAATGTTGGCGGTACACGCTTCATTTTACGATGAGTAATATTTGTCATATCCTCCATTGCGCGACCCATGGCCTCCGATAGTTTTGTTGACGTCTGCTAAAGCGACGACAAAAAAAGAATGTATAAACATATAAGAATAAAAAACATTTTACTCTTCAAATGTATTTACCGTTGGTCGCACATTTTCTTTGATCAAATTGGTCAATTCAGCTACAAGCTGTTCAAAAGGTTGGGTACCTGATCGTACCATCGGCGTTGGTCTATCCAGTTGAGGACTCAGTGGTAGTACCGAATTAGACAGCTGCCTGCAGACTGGACAATAAAACTCGCCTCGTTCATGCTGATGTTGCCGTTGTGTGGCATACAATGTTTTCAAATAAGCATCAAGGCAACTAAGGTGAACATGATGGCCACACGATTGCACATGTACACCATTTTCGTAGGCCATATTGTTGGAGAGATACCAGGACTCTTCCCCAAATTTTAAACTCAATAAATCAGTCCGTCGGTTGAACTCAATTGCTAACCTGGTGGTTTGTTTTAACCGCTCTTCGTCTTCTAGACAAAGTGGCAACGGCAACCGTTCAGCGGTTCGACGTCGATGTCCAACAATACCGCTAGATTCAACCAATACAACAAGTCCAATGGGATTGGATTCAGTACTGGGTGTTGTGCAATTGCAAATAATACAATCATACTCCTTTTCACGCGGCTGCTCTTCGAAAATGTCATCATCTTCGTCGTCCATATTGCCCTCCATGGTATGAGCAGCCGTTTGCATGAATTCTTTTTGCTTATTTGCGAAATCTTGCATCATTTTCATTTGTCGCTCCCGTGCGCGCTTACGACGTTCTTCTTTCTCCCTCGTCTCGCGAGCTTTTTGCTCGGCTTGTTTTTCACGTTGATTCGGCCAAAGTGTTGAACGTATCTCGTCAATGCTTTGGGCGCACAACTCATCACGTTGTGCTATTTTACGTATAAGATTGCCAATAAAATAGGGGCCATCACCAATCCGAGAATCGTATACTCGAATTTTCCTATAATTACGAATACGCTTTCTACTCGTGCTACTGTGATTGTGTTTCCGTTGACTAGAATCCAGGTTAAGATTAGAAGCGGCAGCAGAAGTGCTGGCTTCCAAGCAGTCTATATCCATGGCTGAAGGTGAATTTGGTGCGCTATGCGATGGATTACTTGATTCCTCTATCTTTGACAGACTTTCCTTTTCTAAATGATTGACAGATGCTGCTTTTGGTGTTATGTCATTTTCAATATTCACATGTTTAAGTCGGTCTTTTGCTATACTTGAGCTTGAAAACTGCATCCTTTCGCCAGTATCTTCTTCTGCTTCTTCATCTTCACCATCGCTTAATGAGAAACTATCCAATGTACCACTAAGCTGTGAATGTAGCTTTAAGAGTAACGAAAGTATGCTTTCCTCGATAGGGACTTCATCTTTGTTTCGTCCTCCAATCGCATTGTCTACCAACTGGGTAGTTCGTTTACGTGAAGCCGAATCATAAGTTCGACGTCCACTTAATGTAGGAACTCCCACCACACCACGTATGGTTGCTGTGGGAACTATGCTTCGACTGCCGATCGGTACAGCAACCGGTTGTACTCGTTGAAATGGCAATAACATGCTATTAGCATTGTTAGTACTGGGTGAAAACATTTCATTTTGTTGTTGTGAATTATTTTGGACTTCCGTAGTCCTTAATCCGCTCGCCGATGTTCCACCAGCGCTAACAGCACTACCTGGAGGTACCCCTCCACTAGCAGTTACACTGCCACCAGCTAGTAATTGCAATTCCCTTCTTATAGCCACTTCCATTCCACTTTCGGGTAATGTAATAGGTTGTAATGAGAATCGAAAACCTACAGATGGTGAGGCACCTTCAATAGCATCATCGACATCTCGCAACGTATCATCATCCTGGCTATCTTGTCTGATTACTAAGCCTTGTTCTGGTACTAATGAAAGATCTGGGGGCAAGGCCACTTCCATATTTTGCATTCGCACCATTGCAGTCGACGTACCGCTAGCCACACTTACACTCATTGAATCATCATCTAAGTCATCATCACTGCCACCAATCATGGGCAAAGCAGCGGTATCGCTTTCTACATCATAATCTAAATCTCCGTAAAATTGATTAGAACGGTAACTTGCTGGCGATACCTGCGGCTCGTGAGACTTTAAAGATAACTTTGAGACGACATAACGTAAATTACATCGCAGATTATCAGTCGGATAGCAGTGGAAAAGTTTTGGTGGATCACGTCTCAAAGAAAATGGGTAGCCATGTTTGTTTTTTGGTTCACATTCCACAACTGCAGCCTTGTCATTGTCAGTACCATTAGTGTCGTTACTTTTCTCAACAGCAATTTCTAAYAGAAATATTGCTAACGCTAACAAGTGCTCAGATACGTCCCGCGAATGCACTGCCCGAAATAAAATTGATAGTATRGTAGAGTGCAACACACGAGAATTAAGAATACAACATGGATCACTAAAAGCCTCGCCCACTTTCCTTGGTAATCGAAACGGTGGCCACAAATTACCACTAGCTGGCATTTTATTCTTACTTTTAACGTAGTTTGTAAAACGATCGAGAGACGATTGAAAATCCCGCCGATGTACTGCTCGCAAAAGTACATGCAAGGGGTCATAGTGCTGTTCCCACACATCATCAATCGGAGTAAAAAGACCCTGTTCCAAATTTTCCGAACCGGAAGAAGGAGCCTTGTAAACAGACAGCTTTTTCAGAAAGTTTTCAAAGTTTTTCGTATGTACATTGCCAGATCGTTCCGGCATCAATTCTAACAACTGCGAATGTGTCTTATTCTCAGTAGCGAGTAATGCACTTATCTCAATGATACACTGTGTAGCCTCGTCATTACCGAGATTCGTACGACTAGTTACAAGCGTTGCTAAAAAAGTTAAGAATCCCTCAAGCATTGAGCACTGCTCCAACTTTTGGGGCTGTTTTAATGGTGCAAACTCTAACCACTGACCTACACCGAAAAGTTCAATTGTGCTCTGCAAAAAGAAGTATTGTGGCAAATTCGTTGCACATATTTGCAGAAAGAAAAGGTCCATGTCCGCCATAGAGTTGCAAAAATTCGCCTGTATATAAGTCATGGCTTGACCTTTGATTTGTAGTCCATTACGCACCCATTTCCCAGCCAGTATCTCATAGAAGAAACTCTGTAAGAATATATCGAACGAGCTTTTTACAACATTCAATTAAAAGGTAAATATATACATTTATTTAAAACTATAACATGTGCCTCGGTGGAAAAAACATAGTATATGCAAATGACATATCATTGAATAAACTTTTGCTTCACTTCAGACATTTGCTTTGACAAGTAAATCCGATGTATACTTTGTATAAGTTCGTTCACATCAAGGCGAAGCAAAGCAAAACGAAGCAAAATGTTCAGCTACTCTCATCATTTTACACTTTGCCAATCAACAATCGCTATTCATATTAGAGAAAACCACGGAAGGCAACGCGTTCCTCAATTCGTTTTTTTTTTTACTTTGATAACTAAAAATTTAAATATATTCGATGTTATGACAATATTTTACGACGGCACGGCAACACTTGTTAACAGTATATTTTTGTAACAGAAAAAAAGGTATATTCTGTTTGCCATGAAGATTGTAACACCCACAAGGAAACTATAAAATATATACAATATGTCAGCGTAAGGAGCTGAGTCGAACGTGAACTAGTCCCTCAGTTTTTGATATATCATTCAGAAACATCCTTCTCTTTCCAATCATTCTTATAATTTGCTTGAAATCCTTATCCATTACCTGTTATGTTATTAAAATGTTTGAAGCAATTAAAAATTATGAGTTTTTTTTAATATCAATAAAAATGGTTTTTGCCCTGATTCATTTGAAAGTTAACAGTGAGGAGTAGGAGTGATGTTAACAGCGAGAGCGTACCATGAAAGAGCTAGCAGCACTCATAATTACTCTTGCCCGTTTGCGAGTTTTCCACTCTCTGGTTTAGTCAACGAATTTATTCGTATAATGGCCTCTGACAAGTGCTGAAGTGTTGACTCGGCGACTGGTGTGTGTGAAGTATCTCTTTCAATAAAACGCGTTTACCTCTGCTATTTTAGATGTTTTGAAGACTTGAATTTATTGCAATAAAAAATAAATTACATTGAAATAACTACAATTACCGCAACTATAAAAAAAAATTCAATGTGGCTCATCGGAAGAAATTTGTCTGGGCTTGTGGTAATTTTTTTCATCTTCTTCACCACACCGCCACCAGCTGCAGCTGTTATAGAGGATGTCCTTGACGTTATTTACGTGGTGAAGGAAGTTACTGTAGGAATCTTAAAGGCTTGGGACATTGTACAACAGTCCCCAATCGCTCAAAACATCGAGTTTCCTTTAATGCGTGAGAAACAACGTAAAGTTTTGCAGCGTTTAAAAGATATGAGTCGTCAAATAGATCAAACAGAACAAAAGGTTTGTACATACATACGTAAATGCATACATATGTTGGTGCAGATAAATATCTCTCAGTAGACAACTATAAACATTATTTTCTGTAGTATGCTCAAAACGTTGCACTGGCAGTTGAATCCTTGACAGAATTCATCAATCAAAATTTGCCACTTATGTCTAAAATGAACGACATTCAGGATACGATAAATCGAATTTCTTCTCGTTTCCAACAAATGCAAAAGTATGAAGCCCATCAAGATAAACTGGAGGCAAGCACTCTAGTAGCTTTCGCTGAATGGACTGTTTCGCCCAATGCACACTCGGTGCATCATTTAATGGATCGTTTACATTTAATACTATTCGGTCCGGAGGAAAAGGAGAATACAACCACGAATGTTTTGTCTTTACTAGCAAAGACTTATGAGGTAAGAATTAAATATTGCAACCGGTATGTAGCAATAAAAACATATTTCTATCAGTAGTATTTTCTTTTACCCTAGTTTAATTACAAAATGTCTCAAATAACTCTCAGTTAATTGCATGTTACTTTTTTATTTTGAAGATATACTGATATGCTATAAATCCAGCAAAATGTTTCTTATAAATCGGTAATGACAAAGTCAACTGGCAACTACTAATACAAGCGTTTTGATAAGCACGCATATGTATCAAAACGAAATCGTTAATGGGCACTGGAAAAGAAGTGTCAGTGAAATCTGAGAAGTTCGCCAACAAAGCATAAACAAATAACAAGCAGTTATATGACTCACTCAGCAATTTATTCACTGTTAAATAATAAAAAGAATGATAAATGGATAGACTGTGAGGAAACCGAACATTCAAAACCAAGTGAATACATTTAAATTAATTCAAAAGCGAATAAGCAATTAAATATAGTACATTTTTTCCTCCATATTACTAATGGTGAAAGTCAAAGTACTGATTAAATACATTTTGTAATGCTTATGGATTATTCGTGTAAACGAAATTTGGTTAATCCAAAAAAAGTCCGTGGAAAGGGTTCCGTTTATATAGACAAATTAAAATTAAAAGCAATGTTTAAATCTCTAAAGCTGGGTTTGGCATCACCAAGCAAGTAAAAGGTAGAAATACTTAAACACAAAGGTACATATTATACGTATGTAAATGTGATATACCTACTATATGTATATTAAATCCTAATACTCATGTGCTTGCAGTCACATAAAAATCCTCTCCCCACTCAAAACTAA
Source organism: Bactrocera latifrons (assembly GCF_001853355.1). Classification (NCBI taxonomy): domain Eukaryota; kingdom Metazoa; phylum Arthropoda; class Insecta; order Diptera; family Tephritidae; genus Bactrocera; species Bactrocera latifrons. The sequence goes on along the minus strand of NW_017534742.1, from coordinate 636,368 downwards.
AACAATGAAATAATAAACACACGCATTACTGCTGAGAGTAAATAACAAGACGCATAGGTAAATATTCTCTTATTAAATATTCTCGTATTGTTTATTGATGCGAAGGTTCCGCTGCCATTTGCCGACATTTATAGAAATCTGAGTACGACCAGAAGAGTGTTTTCATGCTCCGACTATGAACTCTCAGTTGRTTTTTTTACCTCTCATCACAATGAGTTTTACACTGCAGTCATTCTATTTTACTTTAGCTTTGTAAATTGAATAAAACAGACTGGATCTTGGTACGGCGCAATAACACACAAATTTTAAATCTTCAATTTAAAACAAAATAAGCAAAAAATTTATTTTACAAAGACAAATAATAAAATATTACTCCTTTCGATTCCGGATTCGATATGTCAATTGGATACAGTTCGCTATTGTCGTGATATACATAAGTAAAATATAAGATTTTAACCTTCTTTTCACGTAGAACAAAGACTCTGAACAATGTTTAACTTAATATGTGATGATGTGAACAAAAATGTGATAAACCAGCGATAAACGTCTAAATATCGGAGTGAATTCACATTACACACAAAGAATAAATAAACGTCAAGCGAGACTATTCGTCGTCATAAAGAAAGAACAAGTACATAGTTGTGAAAAATCAGGATGGAAACAAAACCAAGAGGCAAATAAGCAATCGTTATATTTAATAAAAGAAGAAAAATCAATATTTAACAACACAAACACTACATTTCAAGTCTGCTAAAGTTTTTACTATACTTATATAGGAACAATTTAAGAATTTAAAAAAACATTGTCAATATTACACACAAACATAGGCTCCCAATATCAACCTGATAATGTTTTATAAWTTTTCTATGGTCAACAAAGGTAACAAACCAAAAACGAAAGTACTATAATAATAATAAACCCGAGCAAACATTGAATAATAAATATAAAAAAAAAGGAAACGAAACGCAATGTCGACCCTTTGTAACTTTTGTATCACCCTTACGGTGATTGGATTAATCTTAACAAATGCCGTATTTTCGGAGGCAAGGGTAGAGGTACCGGAGTTGCAAGTCGACGCAATACGCTACGAATACATCGCCCTTCAGAAATCACTTTGGCTTTATTTGGATAAAGAGGGTACAAGCAAAAATGCCGAATTTCGAAAAGTTTATGATTCGCATCGAAAATTTGTTAACGATAATTTCCAAAGCAATTTCGAAGTGGGAAGATATGATATTCTAAATCATTATGAATGGAGTCTATTGGAACGCGACCTTCTCCAAATCGACAGAATGTTTGATTACTATCAGGTGCGAAACACATACATTCAAATGGAATAGATAAATTTGGAAAAAAATATGGTCACAATTTTAAACTTGATCATAAATCATTTGTTTCGTGCATTTGCAGAACTTCATGAACGAGCACAACAATACTGCCGAAGTGAACGAACGTGCCATTTTGGACATTTGCGAGACGGTGCTTCGCAATGATAATGTTTTCTCTATGTCGCGTATTTTTCAGGAGTTGGAGTTAGTAATGGTCAAGCAAACTCTTTATTATAGAGCAATGTTGGTTAGTTTATTAAGTACATGTTTTTGTTACGCCAACCAGGAATCCATTTAGAAATCACATAGATACAAGTACATGTAGTATCATATGTATATGTATATGTGCACACCTAAATTATTTATGTACTTATACGTATGTATATAATCAACAGGCACGAACAACCAATTTGTATACTAACACCAAATAGATTTCATTTATATAATAATGTTAGAGATCGTTAAAATCACGATAAATAATCCCCTGATTCATTAGTGTTTTATGAAATAAGTAATTTTAAACCTAGTAATAATTAAAAATAATATGATACTGAACCGTGTAGAGAAATAAGTGGTGATATTTGGTATCATGCGAAAAAATTTATATATATTTATTATTAGAAGATAACGATCAGATTCACTGTTTGTTAATTGTAGGAATCAACGGATCAAATATGCCATACACAACAATCGGCGCAGCAATTCATTTATTCACTATATTCCGATATAGCTCTTACAGAGTTAAAAGGCTACACTATGATGCAGTTTTCGTGGATGATGTTACGGATTTACGGCAAAGGTAGAATAACGGAATATGTAGTATTTAATATTTTAATAACGATGCTATTTGTAGGAAATTTTTCTCAAGAAGTGGAGCTAATGCGTATGGACTACGTAAAACGAACAGAACGTGCCTTAAAATTGCTGAGGGAGGTTATGCGTCGCGCCGATCGAATTTTGTGGAGATGTGACCCTGGAAAATTTGAGCAAGGCAAAAATTATGACGAGGTGACTCGTCTTCTACAGGGTTACATTGAGAATGAAGTTGACTTAAACAAAGAGGAAACATGTCGTGAGGATTGCGCATTTTATCAATCCACCAGATCCGAAGGCTGTTTCAAAGATCTGTATTGTGCGCGCCAACCCAGATGTTCAGGAAAATTGTATCACTGTACATATGTTGACGCGGACATGTGGGTTTGTCCCGCTGTAGGTTAAGCTGGTACATTTAGCTAAATAACTAGTTATTGTATAAAAACTGTTTCTTTCAGAGCCGAAACAGTACCCGTCGCTATGAATATCTAGAATATGAAAATGGTCGAGTACTTGGACAAAGAACTCCTTGCGTGCGGGGTACGACAAAGGTAAGCCTTTCAAATGATTCCAACTATATGCAAAAGTATATATACATATTATACGAATACTGACAGGTGGAATCCTGGTGGCGCTATCTTTTTTGGCACTGTAGCTATTGCTTTTGCCTGTGCGATGAAATTAGTATAAAATCAGACCGCTACTTCAATTTGCGTGAAACGGTTGCAGATGTGGATAACAATAGGTAAATAACACTAGATTCTATATGTTTTTACATAAAATCGGACAGAACATTCGCAACATTTCTTTTTTATCACTTTTAGAGTAGTCACCGGCTTACGCATTACGAAACAAAATCGAATATTTCACTTACAAATCCAAGAAGGAGAACTTTTACCGAGGGGCAATATAAATCGATCGAGTCTTACTTGGAAACCAGTTGAAAACTATCAAATATTCGACAGAGACGTGCGTAATGGTCGGGATTATCATACACTCAGTTACGAAAGTAGATCAATGGATTTAGACGACATCTACACAGACGACAACTCATTTATAGTAGTTGGTGTGCGTTGGCGAGTCGTTGGTGCGCACTTAAATCTTGAAGCCAAGTTAGCAGAATTCGATTTCAAAATGGGTAAACTAATATCCCCAGAAACGAATAGTTTTTGGAAATCCAATGATAATACCGATGTGAGCGGGGAACGGAGGTAAATTAGTATATTTATTATTCTCTCAAAAAAATCTAAATTAATCCTCCTCTTCTTAGACAAAAAATTAATCTCAATAACCCCGACAAATCAACACGAACAATAGTCAAATCAATACCCGACTCACGACATAACCAATATATAGATTTTATAAATACAAGCATGGATAAAGATGCCGCGCAGAGTACGGTACCGTTTATCGATACACAGGAAGTAACATCTAACCCGCCAGTGCCTCTATCCGGTGTGGGCATATATCATAAGGGACGACAAGGTTACGGTGGTTTTCTTGCACCGAAGATTATGACCTATGATTTTACACCCCACGTTCGAGTGCCACAAGATATTAACTAAATACAAACTTAGAAAGTAAATATTATTATTGTAAGTGCACTAGTATATGAATGTATAAAAAAGGAAGTATATTTATATAATTATAATATTGATACACTATAGCAGACACACCTACATATAAATATCTTAGTAAATATTGGAGTGTTTACAATGCAATGTGAATTTACAATGCAAACGGATTGCAATATTTTTTATGCCAATGAATACAATCACTACTTCGAAGAAAGAAATTGATTGTATTTACTTTGCAACTGTTTTATCAAAATTGAAATTTCTAGGAAATTTATTTAAAATTAATTTTAAATTAATTTAAAATTCAAAGAAAATCCAGTTAGAAATATTCTTGCTCGAATTAGTACATAATTGACACATAAATTGACTTTAATGATTTCTAAAAGCTATATGTTTAGATCAAACAGTGTACAGCAAATTTACATAAACTTGAATTAGAAACTGAATATCATTTGATTTATAAATTGAAAGCAAAATAATGAATAATAACAATGTGTTTATACTATTTGTTTCTTGGTAGTTATAGACCCCCATGGAATCTTGTTCGAATACAATAAAATAAAATTGATAAATTCTAAAATTATCCGTTTTTATTGTAAAAATACTCAGGGGTGTTGTGGAATCCAAGACAGAATTGCTTAGCTGTCAGAATTGCAAACCTATTCTGATTTTCAATGGTGTCACAGAATCTGATTGGATTATTGTCTTTTCGAACATATGCAAAACCAATATTGGTATGAGCTGTTTACTAATGTGACCAAACTTGCAAATGAATACATTTGGAAGCAATCCTATTAAAGTTTTTAATGAGCTCCGAATTAAAGAAAGATTTTAAAAGATTGGGTGTTAAATTTCGTTTTTCATTTTTACGATAGAAAAAAAGTGAAAGTCATATTATTATTATTATCTTTGGGATTAAATTATCTCCTGTTAAAACTAAAAAAAAACTAAGAAAGGCTAAGTTTGRACATATGTATATTTAAAGTAAAAATTTTTTAGACCAAAATCAGTTTTTTTTTTTTTAATTTTAAAACTTTTTATAATTTTACCCTTTTTTTTTGAAATTTTCAGTTTAATTTGAACATAAGTTATTAAATAATATGAATCTGTTTGAATTTTTTGTTTCGGATAGAAATCTCGACCTGCATGCTGCCCGCCGTCTGGCATATGCACATGCGAGAAGCATCTGACAATTGCTTCCCAAAAGCAAAATGTAAAAGATTCCGTATAAAAGAAATTTGCGGATGATGTTTAAATATATAACTATAAACCCTAGAAATTTCGCTATAATCAATTATTTATTTCCCTCCCCATTAATTCATAACAATAAAATAACTTGATTTCTTTGATACATTACAAATCTGTACGCAACTATCTTCTTGATTTGTTTCTGACAGCAAAACCGATAAAATTGGTTTCCGTGACTCCCAAAACCGATACAAATTCTGTTTCGAATATCAAACCAATATCTGAATTCATGACACCTACTGCTTTTTTGATCGGTTTCAGTTCTGATTCCGACAACTATCAGATTCCACAACACCGCTGACTAATATGAAGAGAAAACAAGCAGCAAAGGGATAAGTACGATACCAAATATTTAATACTGTCACAATTTGCAACGATTGAAGTCGAAAGAATCCAACATTTATTATTCGGCGAAACCGTGAATGGATTACAATCATAANGATTCGCATGCGTCGATACGGTCAAAGATGTTTTTTTGCGTCAATTCGTGTGGCACCGATACATCGAGCTTCTTAGTGACTCCAAGCTTCTTCAAATGGTTTATAACGGTTTGATGACTCATGCCCAGCTCTTGACCGATGCTACGGCGGCTACTATGCCGGTCTCTTTCGACCAATTCAGCGATTTTATCGAAATTTTCAACGACAGGCCGCAACAAGACGCTCAGGAACGGTTTGATGACTCATGCCCAGCTCTTGACCGATGCTACGGCGGCTACTATGCCGGTCTCTTTCGACCAATTCAGCGATTTTATCGCAATTTTCGACAACAGGCCGCAACAAGACGCTCAGGAACGTGGCGCATCTTCGACCACCTCTACACCAGAACGAAAACGTTGAAACCACCGTTGTGCGGTGGAAATGGAAACTGYATCGGGTTCATAAACTGCACAAATTTTATTGGCGGCTTGAGATGCATTTTTACCTTTATCGTAGAAGTACTGTAAAATATGGCGTATTTTCTCTTTATTTTGCTCCAATGCAATTGCAATCAATCAAACACGCGTTAGCGTGAAATGAGCTTTCCAAAAAGGTATAGCATGACCCGATGCGACGAATAAAACTAGAACTACGCGCTCTCAGCGCCAACTAGCGAAAATACCGCAAGATTTTTTTGACAACCTAATATTTGATATCTCATTAACTTCTATTACATTACATTAACTTCTTATTACACTTCCGATATAGACTTATTAAAATCAACCTAATTAACTTAAATCAGATATACGTAGTATAAGCTCGTCTAAATAAGTTAATTTAATATATTGGGTATATGAGAAAATGTCAACCAGAGAAACCGAAAACATTACATTAGGCTTGTGAAGATTAGACTAAGGTCAAAACAAATTTCATTCACCTCCAGCGTTTTAGCTTAAAAAAACATGCACACTTAATTCCATGGAAATATCACACATATTGACCTTATTATATAAATATTTTGAAAGCAGGTGAAAAATCAGAAATCACTGAATAAAGAATTCACCAATATAGATGGTGGAGATGGGGTAATTCAGACATTTTTTTTTAAGATTAAACCAATTAGTTGCTTACAGGCTGGATTGTTAATTTYTTAATTAAAAGCTCCAAAATCGGAATTAAAAACTGAAAAAGTTGGATTTAAAATTTAAAATTAATAAAATGATAAAAATGAAAATTAAATTTTTAAGGTAAGGAGGAATGATAGGTGAATGTAAATCGTTTCAATGTGTAAATTTACCGACCACTACTCCAGAGAATTGAATTGATGGTTCTGTGCGAGCACTAGTTCAAAATGGTAGGACACACAGTACGCAAATTCCAAAAAAAATTATAATTTTAATCATGATAGTAWCATTTTATCTGATATTTGGGATTAACATTTCTTTTTTAATTTGTCAATCCAGTATTCGGGAAAAAAAGAGTTTTAACGCTAAAACTATATCAACCAATCTCGCCTCTAGTACTCCTTTTACGTTGTGTAAATTAATGAAACCGGATAACCACGACCTGTTGTAATGATTATAGGTTTTTCAGACTTCCCGGCAGGATTCAAAGGTATCTTAATAAAATTCAGACAGACAGAAATCGGGTCAATACTAAGAAGTCGCTCTAGCCACGCTCATTTTTTCTAAATACCAATACCAAACAGACAGTTATCGCATCCACGGACAGTCAATCACTAAAAATTCAACTCATCACTCGGATTATTTTTATTATTTTATGTTATGTATACAAACAACCATTAGGCGAACAAGAATTTTATATGTACACTGTGCAACATGTGTTACACAATTTGGGGTAATATCAGGTACCTCGTACAAAAACACGAGCTGAAAAGTTATTAAAAGGAGTTTGAACCCAAGTTCCCTTTACGTTAACTTCGTTAGGTTTTATGCATAAATTTATAACATCGTAAGTAAATTGCCGATATCGAGCAACAAAAGTTTTCACGTCTGAACTCAGACTTAAATTGAACATAATCTACACTCAGACTCAGACTTAAATTGAACATAATCCGTCCGCCGACGAATCGCGAAAGTAATGTGTCGACCAAAAATGGCATAAGTAAATAATATTAAAAATAAAAAAGTAGCAAATCCAATTTAAGTTAATCTACAAATATAAATTAATAATATTCGAAAGCAACTCACCTGAACTCGCAGAGGATGTATCATTAAAAGAGGCAATATATATGACCTGGTAGGCAGCACTTCTGAAAGCGACATCCCCATTTTGGTTACAGCCTGGCATAGAAACGATGCCAAGTATCGATGTAATGGAAAGTGAAAGGACGCTTGCATCATTTCATCCTGTTAAAAAATAAGACATACGTTAATAAGGATAAAAATTGGTTTATATAATAACTTCGTGAACACAAATTTGATACTTATAATAATAAAAATCTGCAACTTTTAATGAAAATAAGAAATAAATAGATGTCCCAGACCAAGGTTGCTCACGCTGAATTTCATTTAAATGACTTTGGCGCAACCATATTACTTATAGCAAATACAGACCTTTTAAAGAACAATACGCAAACAAACAAGATAATTGCCACTCATTTACAAAAAAACAACAACATTTTTTGGTTTGTTCAGTAAAAAATATAGCTTCGGACCGAAATATTTTTTAACATTCTAGCTGCGTTGTACTTTCATTMTGTATATATATAAGTATATATACATACATATATATTCTGTATATGCTATAAAAGCAGAAATGTCAAATCAAGAAAGTGCAGGCATTATATTTTTGWGAAATACTGAAAAAATGTGTCCCCATTCCAAAAACGACTGATGTTATTTTAAAGCAATTCTATAAGAACGCTTTTAATATATAATAATTATGTTTTAATTATTATTGATAAGTGCGAATATTCCAATTGGCATTGAGTTGGTGTAATGAAAAAACATTTCTGCGGTTAATAGACCATGTATCTAAAATAGCTGTTTTCAGTTCAGAAACTGCATTTATTTGACGATAATCCTTATAGCCTTTCTTACCAGTCATCCCCATATGTTCTCAATAGGACTTCAGTCAATGACAATACCAAAAGGTCGATATTTTTACGTTTTCATTTTGGATTCATGAGTAGACTTGTTGAAAAGACAAACATTTTTGCGGATAACTGTGTRTATAGGATAAGAAATTTGCTTCTAATACTGCATGGTACTCGAAACTATCCATTTGTTAAGAAGGRAACGCTTTGAAAAATATCATACCTCCTTTCAAAGATGAACTTTTTCTCATCGGGAAAAATCACCTAGGTCCAATAGTAAAGTTTTTTTGTAAGAATTGTCTACTTTACCGCAACCGTAATATTCACAACTCTATTTTTCCTAATCTTACCTGATATCAGGCTATRCTCATTTGATTTCGGGCAAAATTGAGACGAGAGACTTTACGCTGTGGTTTCAAGAAAGGCGCTTTCTGCATTTGCTCGCGTACAATGTTAGGTTTTCGTTTCAAATTACGCAAAASTTTTGAAGATGCAGAAATTTGGTTCTCTCTTTTCACTTTCCGTAGTGACGTCGTTGTATTTGACAACTGTCGACAAATTTCTCGTTAATATCACGTGTTAATATATATATTTTTTTCAACCAGGGTAAGTTCCCTGGCCATAATTTTCTTTGTTATTCAGGTAATTACACACCACTGTTATCGACCTTCCCAAATTCCGAGCAATGGCGCGATTGGTCAAACCCCAACTTTATTTTTTATTTTTTAAGTATTGTTAATGCTTTTGCGAGGCATTTCCGATTATCTAACACAATTTAATAAAATTAGTTTATAACTGATCAGTTGTTGTTGTCGATTTAACGTTGTTTTAACGGTTATTTAATCCCCGTTATGATGGTACGGGTTATTTGATTTGTCGGGGAAGTTATCTAACGGGAGGCCTGGGAAACGTGCTGTTTTGGCGGGGACGGGCCAAAAGGAAGAGGGTGCTAGATGAGTAGGGTTTGTAGGGCATACAAAGAGTTTGTTAGTATCATGCGGAGACTCGTTGAATGCAGGACATACATTGGGTATATCAAGATCTATTCTGGATAAGTAGGAGTTTAACCTGCTACAATATCCAGGACGAAGTTGGGCTAGGGTCACTCGCGTTTCTCGCGGAAACTCGAGCTCTTCGTCTGCAATAGGTGGTGTTTTGTCTCCAACAGATCAGTATGAGTGTCCCGTTCCGTTCCCACGACAGTCGGGTATACGTAACCGGAACGGGCCCGGATTTTATTTTTATCCGGTCAAGGACTGTCAGCCGGTCGGCAACCGCATAGTCTCCAAGTATAATACATATACTATATATCGACTACCTACCTATAAACTGAGCACTATGAACACTTTCATATACATAATATGATTAAACTAATATTTTTAATATTGTATTATTATAAGTTGATAGTTTTTAAATCATTTTTTAAGATCCTCAAAATGTATATATGGCTAGTGGATTATATTTGCTTGGATTGGATACTTATTTGCAGAAAGCTACAAAAGCCAGTCTACTTCTTATTTTTGAAAAGCACTGTTCAAAGTATTTGGCGGTCCAAAATTTGCAAAATGATCCTCCACTTTCTTTTGACATTTCTGCTTTTATAATTGTTGATGGTATTAGATAATATACAGAAAATAGTGTGTGACAGATAGCCTATTATATTCACATAGTTAAGTAAATTTTATATTCAGTTGACGAATGTGGAGCCATATTTGCGTTTTATAAATGTGCAATAGAAGTGTTAGCCAACAATGCACAAAAATGTGTAAAATTATGACAAACGTAAAAATTTAGTTAAATCTTCTAACATTATCTTATAACCTGGTCAAACAAAATGTTAGGCCTAATAAACAGATTGTGGCATATTATATATTTAAGTACGTACGGGAGACAATTTAGGTTCCAAAAAGTAAATGGCATCCAGCCATTCATGTAGAGTATTAACGCAGTATGTTATTATCTTTTTGGCTAAGTGAGCATGTGTGCCATCCTGCAAATGTGAAATTATAGACCACATGGGGTAAGCACTTGCTTCCAACTCGCACGAGAACGCTGCGTAATAGGAATTCGGTTCAAACTCCACATGTGATGTYGTTTCTCGAACATTCACATTCATGCCCTGCAGCATTGACAGAAACTGGAACCACATGTCGATTAGATTATCATCACGTAAGAAGACCAAAGCCACTGATTCATGAGAGAGCACATTGTTGAAGTCAGAAACGAGAGGCCAGTAGCAATGATCCTTCATCACTTGGCGAGTACAATCGATTACAAAGTGAAAATTTTTATTTGGATCTAGTAGAAAAAATAAAAATATTAAATATAACTATATATTTTATACACCTTCATACCCACCATGTAAAGTATTTTGTATTAATATTTTTGACATCATTAGTTTGAGACTGATTATCATTACATGCAGCAAAGATAACTCTTTAACCATTTTCAAAGCTAAACTCTCGTTAGAAAAAAGTTGAACGCTCATGTGTACTACTCGATTACTAAGTGTATCTGGATCACGAGACATTTCCAAAACAGATGGTATTCGGCTGTAGTGCATAACAAAAGTTCGAGTGAGATGTTCCTATAATTAGGGGGAAAAGAAATTGTAAATCTCAGTTTTCCAGAGAAGGTAGATAGGACACCGTCGTAGCGGGGCATGTTAAGTTCATGGTGTCCACGGTATTATTACCTTGTAATCTTGATCAGGCAGCATGTTCAGTAAAAAGCACACCAAATTTTGGGGAAATTCAAACTTAAATGTCCAAAAAATGAATTCTTCTAAAAGAGTCGTGTGAACCAACTTTTCGCCTAATGCTGGGAGATGCTTATAATCGTCAGGAGGTTCTGGACGAGGAAAGCGATTAACGGCATCTTCGTATTTTTCACGATTTGACTTCAAAAATCTGCCATGTCTGGTATCCAAGCAAGGAGATTCGGTAAAAAATTTATAGACCTATAAAGTAATTTTTAAGAAATGATTTTAATTACTTTTAATTTACAATAAATTACTTACATCAGGATTAATAAGCGCTCTAGTCATTACTTTACGCATTATTTCACCCATATTGTTTAAATCAATCAACATATTGGTAAATTCTTCACATGAGTAAGCCGCCAGATTGTAAGTTTGAGAAGTTGCATCACTATTCTCTCTAAAGTGCTGTAGTAATCGGAAAAGCAATTTAGGCATTATTGCTCCTGCTACGGCGAGTAAATTAGGCGGCACAGGCTCTTTATTGGTTCGATTGTTGATTCCATGATCGCTGCAAAACCCCTCTGCTTTCATTACAGAAGTATCACCACAATCGCATGCGCCGCCTGCTTGTGATAAGAACATGTTGAAGTCATGATTGGTGTGATCTCCTTTCTTGAAGCAGTCACGGCAAATTGACATACAAGGTGAAATTCCGCATGTTCGACATCGGTACGCCACTACATGTGGTACCCAAACAAGACCGCATTTTGCGTGATTATCATAGCTTCGTACTGTTCGAAAATATATAGATACATTCAAAGATTATTTCAAAATTATATTATTATGTATAATGTGCCCCTCTTTATAATTTCTTTTTAGTGAATTTATACTTAGAACTGAGTTTCTGAGGCAAAAAATATATTATATGCCCTCTTAAATATCTACGTAACCGGAATAATCAACATCTTGTAAACAACCGGAATCCAAGCAAAACAACAAGTGAACAAAAATCATGGGAAAGACTTCTTAAATTCACAAATGTTGTTTAMCTTAAGACGTTTATTAAAACTTTACTTCAACTTACCAATTCTTACGAATTCTTGAGGTGTGCGACCTCCTGCAATTAACCAACGAATCCACTCAATATTATCAGCATTGTCTATAGGAGTTCCCGGGTTAAAAAGTTTGTCCACAATTGCGTCCAATTCCGGTGTTTTCTCACWTCGACAACACTCGGCATTAATCAGTGCTGCTACCTCTTTGCGACTTCTTAAGCTAAATGATGTTGAAGTCCCAAAGAAAAAACTTGGTTTAGCTCCACCTGTGCTGCCGGGCACTATTCCTGCGGCCATCCCCAAGCTCGAAGCAAAAGATGAAGCATCTGTTAGCAGGTCTTCATCCGTTTCGGTTGTGCCTACCGATTCCCAATYCGGAAAATTGAGCCCAGCTCGCACCGAAATAGGAGCAGTGGTAACKGCTTCATATGAAGACTGTGACCTAGGTTCTGAGTTTCCTGATGTGCTAACGGAGACACCTGATGGTAAATTAACTACCATCGAAATATCAACATCATCAAATTCGTCATCTTCTGTTATTTCATTATCAACGTTTGAAATATCATTGATTCCTGCATTACCACCMCCAACTGGACCAATTGAAATTTCATTGTTTATGTCACCACCACTGGATAAGTTGTCGTCTTCGTCCATAATGAACAAATTATATTTAAGTTTAATTCACTATAACTTTGCGGAGTCAATTGATTAATTTTATAGTTATTTGGCTAATATATATTCTTCAAGACAGATTTATTTATCATGAATCAATAAGCGTCAGAATATCTTTTTTGTTTTCTTATTTTAAGTTGTCAATCCTCAAATCGACAAATTAAGAAATGGCCGTGATTTTGGGGCCGTGCCCCTTTGTGGATTTTTGCACTTTTTCTAGGCAAGCGATGATGTGACCAAAACTGCAGTATTTGCCCAAAGTTCCGCTTCTTCAAACGAAAACTTAAAAAACACACGCGCAACTTTCCCTGACTACAAAAATCGGAATTATTACTATTTTTTCTTTAATACACCAATTTCCTTTTCATGTAAAACTTTTTCTTCTCCTTTATGTTCTATGTTTTCACTCGGACTCTCCGCCTTTTTTAATCTTATTTTATTCTCTTGGAAATTCGCTTTTCGCTTCCTATTCGCACATTTTATACAATTTCGGGTATTTTTCACCCATTTATCTTTTTTATTTATTGATCCTCTGACAACTTCTTTACACAATTTTGACTTATTTATATTCGTGATTTTTTAGCAGTTTTAATTTAAAAACAATTTGTCCATTTCTACAAAAATCTCCAATGATGACTTTACGCGAGTACGACAGTAAAGACATATTACTCAGGGTTGTTAACTCTTCAATCTTACATTAAAAAGTACGAAATCCACTTGTCACATTTGTATATAGGAATGTTACTTACGATTAGTTAGCTTATAAAGCGTCTCCACTATCAAGTCATTAAAGTCTGTTTCGGGTTTAATATGTTGTCATCAATCAGCTGTGTATACTTCTGTTTTTATTTGAAAAAATTATATGTATTTAGTTCAGAACTAGAATTTCTTTGACTCATTCTATAAATTAGAAAAATAAAAGGACCTTTTAGGCAAAAAAAAACAAAATTTTAGGAAAAGTGTCGCACGGAAATATTAAATTGGATTTAGAAAAAACAATGTTAAAAAATAATAATCATTCAATTAATCACCATATACACAATTTTATTAAGATTCACTTTGAATAGTATCAATACTGTATATGTATGTAAATATATTCAACATTTATTAAATCCAGTTCTTTTAAAAACATGTACTGAATAAATTTTAAATTAATATCTTATATCGTTAGGCACGTCTGGAAAGTGACTACATTTTATATTAACTTGAAAAGTTCGGGACCAAAATGCAATCTGGAAAAAATTTAATGATAATTTGCTGACAATAATGAGACAAAGTTATTAACAAACCTCTTCACTGCTGATATTATCACAGAAGCTTAAATCGAGGAGTTGTAGTTTTCTACATTTCACTAAAATTCTGAAAGTTCAAACAAATTATTTAGAATAATCACATAAATTTGTAAACTGACTCATAATAACGGTCTTTTGTTATCCCTGAAACCCCCATCAGATCCAATTGTTCTAGATTGCTACAAAGGTTTGCTATATTCTCCACATCTCGATCCGTAATTCCACGGACAGTAGCCAAAAAGAGTTTTTTTAGTTTAGTACAATTTAATAGTAATTTTTTCAAACTGTCGCCAAGAGATACTTCTCGTAAACTGGATCGATTTAAAATACATAGTTACATCATAATCAGAGTAGAAACTTGAAATTAATTACATTAACCAATGTGTACATATATGTTGATACTTACCACCAACCAAAATCAACTTCYTCTAACTCAGTGCATTTCGATAAGGCCTCCAAACCAGCAGCCGATAGGAAACGTGATTTCCACAAATCCAAGGAGATCAAACCTTGATTGTATTGTCCTATATGATGAGCTACAGTGTCCATGTTAACAGCTATACCRCAATATGCTAGTAAATTCGTAAATAAACATAATTATGTATCAAATTTAATGAGAAATATTGATGGTATCAACCTAAATTTAGATGTTTCAATTTTCGATTGTTTTCCAACATGGCTAACATCAGTTCTGGTTCAATTACAGTTTGAAAGAGATCTAATCTTTCAAGATTCTTCAGATTCGCCAAGCATGAAAAATTAAGCAAAGGTGGATCTGTAGAGCAATTTCGCAGTGAAAGCTCTAATGAGAAGAAACATTTGRAATATATTTTCAAAATAACCAACGAAATAATGCTTGACACTCAATAAAGTACCTTTTAGGTTATCGCACACAATTCCCAATGTTTCAATACAGCTTGCGTTTAAAATTTTACAAGAATCTAATCGTAAGCACATGAGATTGTCTCCCCGCTGTTGTATAAATCTAAATTACGAATGCGACATACGTATGTTTTATTAAAACACATATTCTTAAATGCAGTACGTACTTCTTAAACTCTGTAGGAGAAATTGTATTGAATAACCCGCACCATGACAAATCCAATTTCTTTAACACTGTTGCTCTCTTTGCCAAAGTACATAACATATCGCTTGATGCAAGATGCCAATAAGGTTTTAAATTGATTTCATTATACAGCAAAGGGTGTGTAGATACATCATAGAATGACTTGGAAACTTGTCCTACCAGAAATAACGATTTCAAATCCAAATAGCTGAATATTTTCAAAATAATTTCAAACTGAAAAAAACGTGTCAATTATTATTCGAGTATATATTATAAGAATAAAAACAATTCATTAAATAATTGTAAATGGTATATTACCGGCATATCCTTGAAACCAATAATTTCACAACTATATTCAGCAGTTACATCGCTTTTCATGACTTCCGCATTTCGGTTTAAAACGTTAATGAATTCATTTAAATCGTTCGTAAAAAAATCCCTCAAATGATTATGATAGTTTCCTTTGACATTTGGACGAAAATGAATTTGCTGTAACTTTCGTAATATGGAACCTATAAATAGCAGTTATAGTATGTTAACAATGGGATGGGATATTGTATGCTTTTAATATAATGTATGTATTATTGCAATCAAAATCTATAAGGTATTTACATTTGTGACGACTTTTGTAACAATCCAAAATTCTTTGAATGCTCTCAATATTCACCTTCCTACCCCTAAGTAAAACTGCATCAATTTCCGTAAAATAGTGTAGTAGTGAATGATTAAATTCAAGGCGAATAGTTCTAAAATGAAAAATATTCAGATCACCCTCAATAATTACTAAAATTTTTACCTCGTAGGTAAGTTAACTTTTTTTAACTGTGGGGAAAAGTGGCGGGCTTTGTTGATAGCCTGAAGTGGTGGTATGCATAATTTCTCAGTTTCCCATAAACAAATCCAGCTTTTTGTTATGGTATATGCCCAGATTCTAATCAAAGCTCCAGGATTGAAAGTTTCAAATATAGCTATCTCTTCCGGAATGACGTATTCCTCAAAATAAATAACTTGAAAATAATATTTTAATTCATACTTAACGTATAACTTTTGTAATAATTTTTACCTATATAATCTTGGGCATTTATTTTTGGAATATTTTGTGGCTGAATCTCGTGAACAGAACTTGGAGCTTTCTCCCACCAATCTCCATATGTTCGCTGCAAATTAAAATGTTAAGATAATAACTTTCGTATTACTTCTACCAACCATCGCGTATGTTTCCGGGAAGTCACCGTATTCTGGATACTTTCGTGGTTTTCCCGTAATATTAGTAGCAGTATAGGAAATACTATAATCACTGCCATACTGAGAGCTAAAGTCAGCTACGTCCACAGCATATTGATCCAAACGGTAATCAGCACAATGAAATCCATCTGAAGTATTCATTAGAACGGACGCATCATAGGAATGTCCATTATCTTCAGCACCTAGTTTAATGAAGTCGACAATGGAACCAGCTCCTCTTTTGTCTATGTCGTCATCTGATACCGACGACATTTAATATACTTTTACATGTGTAATCTAAACAGTTTTTTAACTTGTTCCGCCTCGGCACACTTTTATTGACAATGAAATAGTTTACGTTAGAACAACAATTGCATTATAAAACTTCTCCCTTTAGCATAGGATTTAATTTTATCTTTGTCAACAGAAATCGATAATTAACTTTGGGAATTGTTGTAGCACGATTTGTTTTGTTAGGGATTATTGACTTTTTCACAACAGCTGACGAAATATTGGTTGTGATCCATGCTAAAAACCAACAATTATTCTACACAATGGCATTTTTTTCAGGCAAAAAGTTAATCCTTTTACCTTTTCCTATACCAATTACACATTTTTTAATTATATTATCTTTAAATTAGTATAATTAAAWAAGGAAAATAATTTAGCCAATTTTATTATATAATGTTTTTTATTAATCTAGTCAAAAACAGACAACTGTAGAAAACTACATAATTACGCATCTACACAGGGAATAACTATTGCCTATTGATAGTAGGTTCATATCTTATTGCAGTAAAAATATTGCCATTATTGGACATCTGTTATCTGGATAAAATCGCTAGTTCTTGGATTACATCACATTATGCTAACTTGTAATGCACACAGCAGACCAAAAGTCATCAGAAACACTTTGAATACGTAATGGATCTCTTTATTTTTTGTGGAAATTAAAAATGAATGTTAAACTAACACCTTTAAAATTACAATTTATTTCTGACAATATTATTAATTATTCTGATAACTATTGTTAGCCATATCGGATAGGATTATATCTCCTATTGTCAGTGTAGTCATTCCGTTCCGAATAGAAATAATCGATTGAAAGATATTTATCACAATAGAAAACTATTGCCTACTAATTTTTTGTACATCGAATAACTACAGTTTTTCAAACAATGGAAGGAAATAAATGTCGGGCATGTTTATTAGAAAAAGATATGGCAGATCTTTGTGATTGGTATTTAACCATGGAAATAGGTGATGCTTTGACATATCTGGAATGTTTTGAAATGTGTACTCAATTAGATATAAAAAGTACAAATGCTAAATCACCTTATGTTAGGGATATGCATTACTTGTGCCAGGACTGTATTCAAAAGATGATTATTTCTTACCGATTTATAAGAAAGGCACAAAAATCTGCTCATGAATTATGTTTTTTACCAAAAAATAAAGAAAATTTATCGAATATGAGAAGAAATACATTTGAATATGTATATATACAGGAGGCCCTTCCAAGCGACGAATACATAAGTATACCTCAAAAAGATCAAGTACGTTAATTATTATTATTTTTTTTTTATTCGAAATAAATATTTTTAATTGTATATGTATATGTATAATGTAAGCAAAACAAAATCGGCAACTTTCCCGAGGAAAATCCTTTACTAAAAGTTGATACGGTATGTATTCTTAAACTATTCTTGATATTACTTTTATAACATATTTGGTACGTATTTAAAGGTTTCCGGTCTACCCAACGAAATTTGTACACAAACATATAAGAAACAGGATGCTAAAATACATCTAGCAAAAGGCAAAAAAGTATCTCGAAGAGAAAAGGAAGGCAAACTTGAAGTAGAAAACAACCAATTCCCATGCGATTATTGTAAAAAATTATTTCCGGCAAATAAATTACAACAACACAAGTCCCGGTATCATAGGCCAAAAATCTTTCTTTGTGATATTTGCCGTAAGTAGTAGTAAATATATAACGCTGAATTACATGATTTTCTTGGCAGCAAGTTCTTTTAGCATTGCAAATAACTTACGCCGACATCAACACACGCATGACTCGAATCGTCAACGAAACTTTTCTTGTAGTGACTGTGGTCGTACATTCTTTACAGAGGATGTTTATAGGACTCACTTAAAAATACATCAGACATCACGTCGAGCGAAATTCGGATGCAATCAATGTGACAAAACATTCATGCATAAGGGAAGTCTTACTTTACATATTCAAAAGCACATAGGCCCAAAAAATGAGTGTAATATTTGTCAGAAACGTTATGTTCGAAAAATTGACTTAGATATTCATATGCGTAATCATTCCGGCGATTTGCCATATAAATGTTGCAAATGTGATAAGGCATTTATGACAACCAGTGCATTGAGAAAACACGAAATACTTCATTCTGGTGTACGTTATAAGTGTGATATCTGCAATAAGGAGTATTCTCATCCCTCAAAACTAACTCGTCACATCTTGTATCATACAGGCCTTCCTTTAAAATGTGCAATATGTAACAAAGGATTCGCTGAACCAAATAAGTAACAAATATGATCCCACGATTTTGCTTTGGAATATTGATGAATCATTTTATATATTTTATAGGATTCGAAGGCATATCCGCACTGTGCACAAATTAGAAGACATTTCACGCGTAAATGAACTTACCATTAAAGTTTCGAAGAATGTTGGACATTCAAAATAAAATGAACACTTTTTTGAATTTAATTTCGGGTTTGTATTTTTATTTGATATTTATATTACAAAAAAATTGTTTTTTGAAAATGTTAGAGTGATTCTATGGATTCAAAACTTTACATTTCGTCCCCTGTGCTTCTTCGTTATATACTATTCTACTTCATTCTTGTCCACTTATGTATACCTCTATTTTTTTGTTAAGTTAGTGACTGAAAACACAGTTTAGATTAAATTATTGAAAAATATTAAATATTGGGATGAAATTCTGGAATACTTACATATGCACGTTAAAAAAATTAAATTATTAATGATATTAATGATGATGTATAATAAATTAATGCTATAATCAAAAATAAAAATTAACGAATTTTACATCATTTGTTTGAAATTAAGCACAAAAACTTACATTTTTTTAGAGAAAACAGTTTTCATTTCAACTTTCTTTGGTAGATATTAAAAACTTAGAACGCCATAATATGGTAAGTAATTTTGTTAGTCCTCAAAAACATAAGCAATAAAAAGTGCGGCATATTTGTATACATGTATATATTTATGTATTTATAAAACATATTTATTATCTCAAAGTTTATAATGAGCTGCTTTGTGCAATTGGTTTAGATCTGTACAAATAAGTGATTATTTTGATCTAATTTTATCACAAATGTTACATTTATTATAGCTCCTTTGTAAAGAATTTGATAAATTGCTGAAGAAATGATTTCTCACAATGAGAACCAGGATACAGTTAAAAATCGAAGCTCACAACTCCGACACGTCAAAATACCAACATACAACCAACATCAAAAAACCGACAAACCAAAATCCCGACATGTGAAAAATATTTTACCTTTTCCGCTCTTATTGCTATCGAAGCACAAAAAGAGAATTCTATTGACTCATAACCCTTGGTCAGTTCGTGGCCGGAGGCCKCAGGGCCTCGAACGAACAACGGCCACATTTTCTTGATTTGTCGGCATTTTGACTGTCGGAATTCTAAATTTTCGATTTTGATTATCCGCATTACGTTATTTTTATATGAATACGGTGTCGAGATTGTTTCATTTATCGCACGTAAACTTTTCTTGATTTTCTTTGAGGATAAGTTCACGAGTTTTTGTGAAACTTTTGACTGCGGTATTTTCAACCACGTGTAATTATATAAAAAGGAAATCAAAAATTTCTTTCAATTCTCGTTGATCTCATTTGTCAATTGTTTTTGTCCCAATAATGAAGAATGAAAAACATCTGCTGTTCATTTTATTGTTAATTGGATAACTTTAAATTAAGTTGGATTCTCCTCCTCTGGATTCTTTAAAACTTCCACAATTCGGCCTCTATGTTCTTTAGTTATATTTATTCTCACTACAAGATTTTCTAAGTCATCGTGTTTCTCAACTTTGTGCACTCCTTTAATATGGCGTTTAATTCTACAGGAAATATCTATGTTAGTTTAGTTTCAAGTTAATAAGAAAAGAACAAACTCAAAGGTCTTACTTATATGCGTCAGGGAATTGTTTCCCACATGCACCACATTTATAAGGTAAGCCAGTGTGCCGCATGCGGTGTGAGTAGTATTTGTCGTACTTTGAGAATTTTTCGCCACAGGTCAAGCAAGTGTAACTAAAGTATAATTCATGATACTGCAAGTGTCGGTTTAGAATACGTTTATGAATAAATGATTTTCCACATATATGGCACATAAATGGAGATTCTCCAGAATGGSTTCGCAAGTGAGTATCCAGATCTATTTGTCGGACATATCGTTTTTGACATATATTACATTCGATTGAGGCCCCCTTGTGATGAAGTTCGTGGATTGTTAGACCGTTTTTATGTAGAAAGGATTTTTCGCACTGTGTGCATTTATAAATCGGTTTTCTATTGTTTTCATGCGTTTGTATGTGTTTTTTGTAGGAATATGGTGATAAAAATGTTTGGTTACACTTATCGCATGGATACCGTTCCCGATTTTCTTGATGAATAATTTCATGGTTTTTTAAACCATTGGATTCGCGAAACGTTTTTGCTAAATATATTTAAATATTTAAATTTTAGAGTAAAAATGTATCTCAAAACTACTTACGGCAGGCTTGACAAAGGAAAACTTTGGGTTTGTGGCGTGGTTTATGTTTTATCAATGCCTTCCTTGTCATAGTTTTTTTACATTCTTCGCAATTAACCAATTCATCCATTTTTTTCAATTTCATTTTAGTTTTTGCATGAACTTTAATTTTTCTAATTTTACGTTTAAATGTGTTATTAGAGAAGCTGTCGAATTCATCTTGGTTTAATAATTCCGTTTCATGTTCATCATAGCACTGACGTCCAAATGCATTTTCGGCCTTCAAATCACTGTCTCTTTGTTCATTTTCATGACATACATTATTGATCTGCATATCGTCAATCCAACACTTGGAACAGAAAACATATTGCATTTTTTTAATAAGTATTCTTATATATATGTATATATATACCTTGCTTTCAGTAGTATTTTCTGCAGATTTCTCACCATCAATTTGTTTTGCTTTAACTGATACCCATTCAAATCGCTTTGGCACATCTTCAATTGGAATAAGCCGAGTCTTCATGCAACGTAATTCGTTATCTGCTTGCTTCGCCTTTTCAATAAAATTATAAGCTTCTATAAGCTTTTTTGCACAACAGTAGCACAAAAATTGGGATTGCCTATCATTATTTTCGATCGTTGATATTTGAGTGCATTTGCAAAAGCACTCTTTGTATGATAAAACATATTCCAATGAGTCAACAGGCTGATACCAATCTAATAGATGAGCTCGTCCTTCGGGCAATAGACATGCACGACACATGTTTATCGAATCCATTTCAATTGCGCATGCAATAGTTCAGTTTGAAATATTTAAAAATCTGTATATTTTTGTTAAAATATTTGTGAAATTAACTGTATGCATCAAAATCAAAATATCCTGTTTTTTACCAAATATTCAGTGTTGTTAACGCTATGTTGCTAATGTTCTACAATGCTCATACATTATTAAAAAAAATTAAAATATCGATACTCTCGATATTCGAGTCTGTTCGGGAATTGGTAAATATGTGAAATATATAATCGGAAAATTTATAATTCACTCTTATTGCACACAGARAAATTATGAACACCGGGGTTTTGGACCGACCAGGGTTATTTTTTTTCGAGCGCATATATATATTCAAGCATTATATACATGTTCGTAAAATAAAATGGTGCACGTTTTCGCAAAAGCCGCTCCCCTGAACCTTTACCATACTTTCTAAGCACAAAATTGTTGGAGTCTATCTAGTAAGATTTTAACACACTTTTACAATACTAACATAGCCGAAAAACTGTGTGCCAACATTTTTTATTTTGCCATCGCTAGTTAACTTGGCTATATGTATATTTCAACAGCTGTTAAATCTGGACAGAATAATGTTTACCATATAATCATGTATTTTAATAATAATTATAATGCATTAAATGCATGTTTTTAGTAGTATAATAATTTTAAATCAAAATGGAATTCTTTCCTAACACGTGCCGAGTTTGTTTAAGGGTGGAAGGTTCAGTACCACTCATTAATTGGAATCAATCTGTCCATGTCGAGGATTTGAATAAAAGTTTATCATATTCTGAATGTTTTCAGCAGTGCACTCAATTGAATTTAAATTATGAAAATAGTGGAAATGAACATTCAATGAGTAGATACGAACATTTTTGCAGTAGCTGTGCTATCAAACTCAAAGACGCGTACTTATTTATTACAAAAGCTCTTGAATCAGACAAAACTTTGCGTATGGATTACTGGAAATCAGATTCCGATAATAATAAGAAGTTTTTTGAATGGGTTGGGGTTGGTAAAGAATATACAAAAGTTGATCTCAAGGTATTTACAGTCCTCGAATTAAATCAAAATATTTTACTTATATATACATATAGAAAAGGGAGGAGGAGGAGGACCAAATCAGCTTGGGAGACAATACATTTTTTGATGAAAACACAAWTTCACAAGGCTGTGTTCAAAATGTGCATGAGGAAAGCTTTCAAGAATCTGAAGTATTAAATTCATCAAAGTTAATTTTATCCAGCATATCTAAACATATCCCTTCCAACGAAAATCGTTGGAAAAAAGACATGACAAAATCAGGAATCGAAGAAATTAATAATGYGGTTTGTGGAATCAGCAGAAAGTCAATGATTAAAACACAGGTTTTACGCCATTCCTGCAACCGAAGTGTAGAATCCTTTCTCTGCAAATCGTGTCGTTAGTAACATTGTTGTATTATCATATTATTTCATAAAACGCAAATGCATGTACATATGTATACATTATTTAGCTCGCACCTTCAGACATCGCAGTACCTTAACACAACATGAACTTATACATGAAAGCAACAGGGAGCGAAAGTTTGATTGTGGAGTGTGCGGAAGAAAATTTTATACACAAATGGCACGCAGAAATCATTTAAAAACACATGATCCCAGTCGGAAACCAAGATTCCACTGTAATGATTGTGGTCAGTCTTTTATGTTCAAGGGCAATCTTTTAGTGCATCAACAAAAACATGCTGGTCAAACTATTCAGTGTACATTTTGCCAGAAACGCTATGTACGTGCAGTAGATCTAGAAGTCCACCTACGAAGTCACACAGGCGATACACCATTCAAGTGTGATAAGTGCGAAAAGGCTTTTACAAAAAGGTCTACATTACAAAAGCATTTACAATTACACGAGGGCATCCAATGGAAATGTGAAGATTGTGGAAAAGAATACTTATATGAATGGACGCTTCAAAGGCATCGTTTAGAACACACTGGTTTGCCGTTAAAATGTTCAATTTGTGGAAAGGAATTTCCTGAAATGTACAAGTGAGTTTATTTGTGCGTTTTAAAATGTTGTAATTGATGTCTTTTACTCTAGAATTCGGCGCCATATCAAGTGTGTTCACAAAGTTAACTTGTCCGAATTGGAAAATTTCGTCGTGAAATTAAAGGATAAAAAGAAACGTGACAATTTATCACTAAATTCTTTGGACGCAAAAAGAGAGGCAAAATTATTTAATAGTTAATTTTTAATATTTGCAATTATGTGTTGCAAAAAAAGCATAATAACATAATTTTATTATTATTTTTAAAATTACACTTTCTATGATTAATAAAGATCTTAAGCAAGCAGAAAACGCATATGCCAATATTCGGTGAATACTCTAGATTAATTTCCTTCTGTGATCATTTCAAGCATAAATGTCGTGATGTTAATGAGTGCCACCGTGGTGGCAGGTGCTACTAAAAAAAAAAAWAATAAATTGAAGTTTGATAAGAAATACGAAAATATTTTTTCGACTACTCAATAGTATGGATATGTGAGTTTACTTCAAATGTATTTTTTGAAATTTGTTATAAATAAAGTATTTAGTTTAAAAAAACATGAGAATATATGCGTCAGCAAAGCTCTACCAATATATCCTCCGCCTCGTTTGTGGTTTCACCATCCTTTACTTCAATCTCTTTCATAACGCTATCTGCTTGAACTAATGTCAGTTTTTTTCGCTGTAAAGGCTTTGGAGTTTGAGATTTTGTAACCTTTTGAATCTCGGCTTCTGTAAACTCTATAAGATGCGTAGTTTTCAGATGCACTTTAAATCTACATATATTCATATTTAATTGGAAGCAAAACATACATATAACAAACACATTTTATCTTACTTTTGTTTTGATGGATATCCTCGACCACAATAGCTACAAGGAAATGGCATTTCACTATGAACAAACGAATGTTCCTGCAAAGCCTTGGTTGAAGTGAATAACTTTCCACATTCTTCGCATTGCAATTTTAATCCTTGGTGCCTCCACATATGCGTACGCAAATGACCCTTTATTGCAAATTTTTTGTCACATATTTCACATTTAAATGGATAGTCACGGGTATGGAATCGCATATGCACATTCAACTCGTACTGGCGTACAAACTGCTTTCCTGTAACATCAGGGAAATCTGGTTTTAATATTGAATTATCTTCTTACAGTGAGTTTACGAACCACATTCATCGCACTTTATTGTTTCGCCTTTATGAAGGCGAATGTGATTATCAAGAGCAATTTTACTAACATACATTTTATCGCAATAATTACATTGATGAAGTTGACGTACGTTTCGATGCACCTCCATATGCAAGCGCAAATAATGTTTAGTGGAAAATCGCTTGCTACATATTTCACACGCATCTGATTTAATGTTTGCTTCTTTCCGTTGGTGGTACTTAAGATGTGAATTCAAGATGTTTAAGGAAGTAAGTATTTTACCTAGTAAAGACGCAAAACTTAAAGTATTGGTACATTAAATTTATAAAAATTAAACAACTAACCGCAAATATTACAAACAAAATTCTTTGGTCCGGAATGGGTATGATGCATATGGTCTGACATATTAAGCTCTGGACATCTAAAATCACAATACATGCACTTAATAATATTTGAATGTGTAATTTTAATATGTTCTGGCATATCCTCCTCAAATACATTGTTCTCACATATTGTGCAAACGCTGGTTTCATCGTCAACAACTGTGTGTGTTTGTGAATGTAGTGAAAGTTGACTATATTTTTCAAATGATTGAAGGCAAATGGAACAGTAGATGGCAGAACTGTTTGAATCTTTGACAA